>NW_004444080.1:4876995-4911016 GCF_000243295.1 Trichechus manatus latirostris | reverse complement strand
GGGGTTGTTAACCAATGTCATAAAACAATATGTGTACTACTGTTTCATGAGAAACTATTTGTTCTGTAAGCCTTCCCCTGAAGTACAATTAAAAAGAAAGAAAGAAAAAAAAAAGAAATTAGAAGTATTAAATAGCAATAATTCATTCATGAAAACAGGCACAGTCTGGATGCAGCAGTGAAGGGAACAGAAATTCTTTCTCATGAATCTCAGAGTCTCAAGGGAGTGGACAGAAAACAATTGAACATTAATACTGTTTAGTTGGTCAAAAGTGCTAGAGGAAAAAAGAAGCATGAGGACAGAGAATAATAGTAAAGGAAATGATGTATTCTAGGCTAAGGACACAGATTGTGCAAAGGCACTGAAAGTGCTTGGTGTGTGCAAGGAACAGCATGGAGGCCAGAGTGACAGGAGGTTCATGGACAGAGGGAATGTGGTAAAGTAAATGAGCAGGGAGGAAAGAGCAGAGCATATTGATCTTGGTGTCCTAGACTCGGTTCACTAGAGAAGCAAAACAAGTGAAGTGTCTATATATATATACAGAGAGAAAGAGAGAGAGATTTATAGCAAGCAAATGTCTCATGTGACTGTAGAATCAGGAAAGTCCTAAGTCCATGGGTCAGACCAGAGGCTTCTCCCAACTCACATAGCTTCAGGGCAAACCCAAGATTAGTAGGTCAGTTGCTAGCTCAAGTCCCAGGAACCAGCGATCAGATGAACAGGAGCCAGCTGCAGGATTCAGAGTGAGCAAAAGCCCATGAGTCTTGCCAGAAAGTCCATCTATATTGGATGCAGCCCACACCATGAATGAAACTCCCTTTCAACTGACTGGCTGCGCACACCAGATACCATCATGGAGGTGATCTTGTTATATCAGATCTTATCATGGAAGTGATTACATCATTACACGACCGTGAAACAACGTCGTAACTGCCAAATCACTGAGAATCATGGCCCATCCAAGTTGACACACAACCTAACCATCACAGTCCACAACCTGTCAACTTGGCAGCTGTACACATATCCTTAAACCATACATAATCTCTGAATAGAGACAATTATAAAGTCATACTTGCACCTAACATGATACAACACGCATACAACAAAAACACACTAGCCCTGTTTACATCTTATATTTTATAAGTTAGGAAGACAAAAATATCTGATGCACAAATACAAGGCAGAAATACCCATAACAATTACAGTTCTTGTTTCTGCAACTGATCATGTGGTTCTAAGTGGTATTTAGAACTACTTTTTTTCACTACCCATTCCATATTCCCTTTGCCGTCAGCAAGTACCTCAGCTGGTTGTGGTTCTTTGCCTGGCAGAGTGACCAAAACCTTCATTCCTGAAGGGTCTGGGTCATTAGTAGCCATGTCGGAATTGGCTTACAGTAGATTTCCATTGACGTTAATCACAGGGCATGGTAGTACTGAGACACCCTAAGGAATCACCGGCATTCCAGACATACTCTTCTTTACCTCCATCATGTAATATCAATCTGATTTCCTCTTTGTAATCAGGATCAATCACACAAGCCAATATGGTAAATCCCTTCTTTGCCCGTTAATCCAGAGGCATTAGGAGCCCAAAGTGGCTAGGTGGCATTCTCAACTTCCAGTTCATGGAATCAGTGATGTGTCTCAGGTGGGAGCATTCCTCCCTTTGGAACTAAGACCTCTAGACTCTCAGAGCATAGGGTCCTGGAGACAAAGCAAAATCCTTGCTAGTGGATCACTAGTGATAATAGTGAGTGGTGCCACTCCCATTTCCACCCCTTGATTCCTGGACTCATGAATCCTGGCTACTGGAGAAACAGCATCATATATTGGACACTGGTTTAAAGCATATACAGCCTTCTGGAGAACATTGTCCCAACCCTGCAAGTTATTGCCACCTAGCTGGTGTCATAATTGTGTCTTTAGAAGGCCATTCCATCATTCTATCAAGCCAGTTGCTTTAGGATGATGGGGAACATGGTAAGACCAGTGAATTCCATGAGCGTGGGCCCATTGCCACACTTCGTTTGCTGTAAAAGGAGTCCCTTGGTCTGAGGCAATACTGTGTGGGATATCTTGACAGTGGATAAGGGATTCTGTAAGTCCATGGATGATACTTCTGGCAGAAACATTGCATGCAGGGAAGGCAAATCCATATCCAGAGTAAATGTCTATTCCAGTAAGAACAAAATGCTGCCCTCTCCATGATGGAAGCAATCCAATGTAATCAACCTGCCACCAGGTTGCTGACTCATCACCTCGAGGGATGGTGCCATATCAGGGACTCAGTATTGGTCTCTGCTGCTGGCATATTGGGCACTCAGGTGTGGCTGTAACCACATCAGCCTAGGTGAGTGGAAGTCCATGTTTCTGAGCTCATGCATAACCTCCATCTCTACCACCATGGCCACTTTGTTCATAAGCTCACTGGGAAATGACAAGAGTGGCTGGGGAAAGAGGATGACTGGTTTCCACAGAATGCATCATCCTGTACACATAATTGTTAAAATCCTCCTCTGCTGAGGTCACCATTTGGTGATCAGTCACATGAGACACAAATATCTTCACTTATTTGGCCCATTTAGGGAGATCCACCCATATACGTTTTCCCCATACCTTCTTGTCTCTAATTTTTCAATCATGTTCCTTCCAATACCCTGACCATCCAGCCAAACCATTGGCCATAGCCCATGAATTGTTATATGATCACACATCTGGCCATTTCTCCTTCCAAGCAAAGTGAACAAGTAGATTCACTGTTCGAAGTTCTGCCCATTGAGAGGATTTCCCTTCACCACTGTCCTTCAGGGAGGTCCCAGAAAGGGCCTTTAGTGCTGCCGCTGTCCACTTTAGAGTGATACCTGAGCATCACACAGAATTATCTGTAAATTAGGCATGAGTAGTCTCTTCCTCTGTCAACTAATCATAAGGAACTCCCCATGAGGCCATAGGTGCAGACTGGGAGATGAAGGTACTGTGACAGGAGTGGAGACCACGGGCATTTGGGCCACTTCCTCATGCACCTTACTTGTGCCTTTAGGTTCTGCTCTGGCCCAATGTCAAACACACCATTTCAATTTAATGATGGAGTGCTGCTGTGCACATCCAACTTTGGGCTCTCTGGGTCAGAGAACACTCAGTTCATTATGGGCAGCTCAGGCTGCATGGGACTTGGTGTCCCATGGTTAAGCGTTCAGTCTCTGTTAAGGCCCAGTAACAAGCCAAAAGCTGTTTCTCAAAAGGAGAGTAGTTATCTGCCAAGGATAGCAGGGCTTTGCTCCAAAATCCTAAGGGTCTCCACTGTGATTCACCAATAGGGGCCTGCCAAAGACTCCAAACAGTAAGCCCCAAGAACCAGAGGTCAGACAAACAGGAGTCAGCTGTCGGATCCAGAGTGATCAAAACCCTCCAAGCCTTGCCAGAATGTCCACTTATATTGGATGCAGGCCACACCCCCAAGAAAACTCCCTTTTAACTGATTAGCTACTCACAGCAGATCTCATTATATCAGATCTCATCATGGGTGATTACATCATTATAAGACTGCCAAACTACATCATAACTGCCAAACCACTGAGAATCATAGCCCAGCCAAATTGACACATAACTTTAACAATCACACAGGGGTTGCCAAATTATAGCCTGCAGGCCAAGTTTGAACCACCAGCTGTTTCTCTAAGGTTTGCAAACTAAGAATTGTTTTTACATGTTTTATTATTTGAGGGAAAATATCAAAAGAAAAAAATACTGTGTGACATATGAAAGTTGTATGAAGTTTAAAAGTCAGTGTCCAAAAATAAAGGGTTTTTTTTTTTTTTTTGAACTCAGTCATGTACTTTTGTTTTTGTGTTACTCATGACGGTTTTTGCTCTATAATGGCAGAGTTGGGTGGTTGCTACAGAAAATATTTACTATCTAGCCCTTTACAGAAAAAGTTTGCTGTCTCCTGATATAGAACTTTATAGGTAACGGTAAGGATTTTAGATTTTTATGCTGAGGGTATAGGAAATCACTGGAGTTTTTAGCAGAGGATTTACACGGCCTGACATATTTTAAAATCTAGTAAGTTAGTCAGATCAATGATTTTCAAGTGAAACTTTTCACAGAGGTCCTTGTATCAGTTAAGATCTTTAATTTTGCAAATGACAGATAATCTAGCCCAAACTGAATTAAGCCAGTATTGCTAAACCTCAGGACTATTGACATTTGGGGCAGGTCATTTTGTCGTGGTGCTGTTTTGTGCATTATGGCAAGTTTGGCATCATCCCTGGACTCTACCATTCATATGTCCCCTCCTACTGTGACAAGCAAAAGTGTCTACATACATTGCCAAATATTTCCATGGTGGGCAAAATTATCCCAGGTAAGAACCACTGGCTTAAACAAAAGTTATTTATTACATCATATTATTTAATAAAGGAGACTTGGTGGTGCAATGGTTAAGTTCTCATTTGTTAACTAAAAGGTTGGTGGTTCAAACCCACCAGTGACTCCACCAGAGAAAAGACCTGGAAATCTCTTCTCATAAAGATTACAGCTAGGATACCCAACTGTGCAGTTCCAAGTCGCCGTATAAGGTCACTATGAGTCGGAATCAACTCCACGGCATACAGCAACTTTATTTAAAAGATTGGCTTAGCACAAGGCTCAGATGCTGTCACTTGGATGCATCTCATTGGCCTTCGTTCCTTGCCTTTGCTTCGTTCTCAGATTCCCAGATGCTCTAGGTTTACATTATCATGGCGAACAATCCAAAGAAAGAAAGACTTCTCCCTTCCACAATTCTCACACAGGGCTTATCACATCTCATTGGCTCTGGTTGGTTACACATCCATTCCTAAGGCCATTCTTATTTATTTACACAAATAATGGCACTTTTGGACCTGAGACCTCTTGACTGAGAGTGAGGAAAGGTTGAATTCTTCAGTCCAAAGGAAACAGAGTAGACTATTGTCAGGAAAAGGAAGTAGTAATTGATTCTAAGGAAGCAACAAACAAATTTTTGTTATTGGCCTGAAAAGAAATGCATTTGGAGAACATTTGAAAGTGCCGTTGTATAATTAAACTATAAAGGCAGAATGGAGAGAAATAAATGCATATGGTTAATAATATAATTTATCAGCCAAGTCAGGACACTCGCGTATGAAAGGTTACGCTATCAATAATTACCTCAAGAAAACATGCAAAACAAGTATAGATGGTCACCTTATTTATCACTCATCCTGTTTAGCATCTGCAATACCCTCAGGGTTGTCCCTTTTAGTTCCACATTTCCTATTTCTCCTTTAAACACATACAAAATTAGAAGGTGCCTAAAATATTAATACAAAGTTTCTAAAAGAGATCTAGATAAAATAATGTTATTGTTGTGCTTTGGTTGAAAAGAAAAAGAACCACGAAAATTCGACACATTTATTTATAAAATTATAACCTCTGGTTTTGAGGTTACCTATAATGTCTTTGCAGTGGGAACTTCTAAAAAAGGCTGAGGAAGGACTAAGTTTTGGGAGCAATGGATAAAGAACATTTAAAATTGAGAACTGAAGTCAGGGTTCCAAGTATTCACGTTGCACGCCTAGAGATAGCAGGGAGGTGACCCTACGGGAAAGGAGAAAAGATGACATTAGAATCCAAGCAAACAATCCCCCATTTGTACCCAGCCTGCAAACAAAAAGAGCTTATATTGATATGTGTTGTTTTTTGCTGTACTCAACACAAAGAGATTTGTGTTGTAAAATAAACATTTTCTATGAATCAGAGCCTGTCCAAGTTTTCAGTTCAGTTGGCCTACGCACTTCTATTCTTTCTCCATTTATGCCTTAGGGCTGAGAAGTTGTGCAGGAGCTTCAGGCCTTGACAGAAAAGCTAGAGAAAAAGTGGGAAATCCTTGCTGCAATTAAGAGGCATTTAGCTGTTCTGATCTATGCATTCAGGTCTCTGCAATATTTATCAAACAATTTTTTATTGTTTACCTCTGTCAACCATACCAAATTTTCTTGCCCCTAATATTAATAATAATATACCCTAAGGACTGATGAAAAATAGATCTTAAGATATATTAGAATTTAATAGTATACTGAATATAGAAAAATAACCAATTTGAATAACAGCAACAGTTGATTGCATATATAGGTAAGAGATTCCTGTACTATTTACATATGTAAAATAGGATCAAATGATTAAATGCAATGCATATAACGTCTCAAGTTCTACCTTCAGGAATGAAACACAAAGTCAGTTACTGCATAAATAATACTGAATACTTGAGGCAGGCACCTACAATCACTCTGGAAAAGTAGGTATAATTTTGAAACATAAACTTTGGGCATGGTACCTGCACTACATTACAGTAATCAGAGATAGGAAAATATAAACATAACACATAATATACTAAAGATTGTAATGGTTATTGTTTGGGAAAGGAGAAGAAATTTTTCAGTTGGAAGAAATTAAACAAAAATAAAATGCTGCCGTAACAGAAGGCAGTTTACTACACAGGAAATAACACAGAAAATAAATGTAAAGACCATTAGAGAACTTTAGCATTAGTCTAAATAAATTCTGGAAAACTTAAGGGCATTTCTTTAGAAATTTCTGAGTAATTTGGTATATAGTTGTTCAAACAGATTTTGCTTTAGGTATGTGGGCTTAAGTGGAGGTTGAATATTTTAAAAAACCTGTAGTAGGTGCTGGATAGCTTATATGTACTCTGCTATATTCCTTTCATCTTGAAGCTAAAGCGCTTAATAGTGAATTCAGAAAAGATTGAGAAAATTTTATCTTGTTTTCAGCATTACAATCTCAAGCACTATTTGTTTGATGTTTCAAAGATCTATTCCAAATGATTTTAGCCAGTTTAGAAAAATACATGAATAGGTAATAAATGAATAGACAGATAGACAGGTAGATGATGATAGGTGGTAGATAGGTAGTTAGGTAGATAGATGATAAGTAGATAGACAGACAGATAGATAGATAGATGATAGATAATTATTCTACATGCTGTGTCTTTTTAAATTGACATGCTGGGTGGCCAATTAAATTTAGGTATGCTAGTGAAAATATAAGCTGTGAAATTTCCTTAGGTGACCAATTACCTAAATCCTTTTTATAAGACTAACATATATAATGGGGCACTATGCAGCTATCAGGGAATATCTTATTTGCTTAATTTCTATAGTTTCTATTACAGATGTGAAATAGATGAAAATATAATCTTATAGGAAAATTCAATAGTCTATAAGCTGAAAGAAATTAAAATCATTTTCTTCTATCTAAAGAGATTGTAGAATCCTACAGATAAATAAAGTGCTACCAAAATCAAAACCAAGCAAGCTCTATGTTGAGACAGGAATTGGAGGAGGTAGATTTCAGTCATGTCTCCGCTATGAGGGCTTCAGCAAAGCATTTCTCTCTGTAGTTCTCCATCTACTCAACTGTAAATTGGACTATATGCTCTCCAAATGTTTTCTAGTTCTAAAATTAAATCATTCCACTTAAATCTCTATGTTCAATTAGACCAAAATTTTCTATGGAGTATTGAGAAAATTTTAAAGGGCATAACTAGGACAACTCTATTTTAAATCAATAACTCTAAAAGCAGATTGAAGTTCTCTTTTCTCCCCCACTCTTATGTTTACTTTTGTAGACTATGCTACCTGGGATTTCCGATACAGACTCCTGTTTGGCTCAGGATTAGATCCTCATGCTGTTTCTGTCTCAGAAGGCAGCACAATTCCAATAAAGAGGATTCTTTGCCAATTTCTATAATCTCTATACACAATTAGCAAAAATGAATGAAATATGGATACTTACTACAACATACATGAACCTTGAAAACATTTTGCTAAGTCAAAGAAGTCAGTCACAAAAGAGATATGATTCCATTTATATGAAATATCAAGAATGGGCACATCTAAATAGATAGCAAGTACAGGCTGTCCCCGGGTTACAAACGCCCCACTTACATACAACCAGTACTTATAAACCAACCCCTGTAAAGACTTATATTAAAAAATTGAGGTACATAAAATGGTTCCTAATAACAAACAGGCACTAATTTGTGACACACGTAAAAACATTATTATTACTGTATTATCATGTGAAAGATGTTCTAGTGTATCTGGAAGTGTTTCATTAATTTTTTTTATGCATAGAAAGGTACGCTTAATTGTGCTTATGAGGAACCTGTACATAGACCAAGAGGCAGTAGTTTGAACAGAACAAGGGGATACTGCGTGGTTTAAAATCAGGAAAGGTGTGCATCAGGGTAATATCCTTTCACCATACTTATTCAATCTGTATGCTGAGCAATTAATCTGAGAAGCTGGACTACATAAAGAATGTGACATCAGGATTGGAGGAAGACTCGTTAACAACCTATGATATGCAGATAACACAACCTCGCTTGCTGAAAGCAAAGAGAACTTGAGACACTTACTGATGAAGATCGAAGACTACAACTTTCTGTATGGATTACACCTCAACATAAACAAAAATCCTCACAATTGGACCAGTAAACAACATCATGATAAACAGAGAAGAGATTGAAGTTGTCAAGGGTTTCATTTTACTTGGATCCACTATCAACACTCATGAAAGCAGCTGTCAAGAAATTAAGGGAAGTATTGCATTGGGTACATCAGCTGCAAAAGACCTTTTTAAAGAGTTAAAAAGCAAAGATGTCACTTCAAGGACTAAGGTGTGCCTGATTCAAGCCATGATATTTTCAATCACCTCGTATACATGCGAAAGCTGGAAAATGAATAAGGAAGACTGAAGAATTGATACATTTGAATTATGGTGTTGAAGAAGAATATTGAATATACCATGGACTGCCAGAAGAATCAACAAATCTGTCTTGGAAGAAGTACAGACAGAGTGCTCCTTAAAAGGGAGGATGGTGAGACTTAGTCTCACATACTTTAGACATGTTATCAGGAGGGGACAAGTCCCCAGAGAAGGGCATCATGCTTGATAGAGGATCAGCGAAAAGAGGAAGAACCTCGAGAAGATGGACTGACACAGTGGCTGCAACAATGGGCTCAAACATAACAATGATTGTGAGGATGGTGCAGGACCGGGCAGTGTTTTGTTCTGTTGTACATATGGTCACTATGAATGTGAACCGACTGCTTGGCACTTTACAATAACAGCAACAAGACAAACGTTTGACAAACTGACTTTAGATACTAACCATACCTAATTGTTCCTACTTACGAACAAATTTGTCTTAAAGACAGATTTAGGAATGGAACTCATTTGTAGTCCAGGGACTGCCTGTATATTAGTGATTGCCTAGAGCAAGGAAAGTTTGGGGGAGTGCAGTGGGGAGTGTCTACAATGGATACAAGGTTTCTTTTTTTTCTTGAGTTATGAAAATGTTTCAAAATTAGATTTTGATGGTGGTTGTACAACCTATAAATATTCTAAAATTGTCCACTTTAAATGGACTTTAAATGTGAAATACGTCTCAATAGAGATGTTACAAAACAAAACAAAAAAACAGATAGCTGCAGTCTTGTTTAAAACAGGCCTAATGCAGGACAAGTTCAATAGAATGTAAGCTCCATGAAGGCAGTAATTTTTGTCTCTTTTGTTCACTGCTGAATTCTCACACCTAAAATTGTGCCTAGCACAAGTTATACACTGACAAAAGTATAGAACAAGTTATACAATCAACAAATATTTCACTTAAATATCATATTAAGAATGGAAAAGCAGATAGCTTCAAACCTGAAGTCGTTTAGGGCTGTTGCATATTTACTAATCTTTTTCTCCCCTATCAGTCGGCCCTGCAAGAGAAATGATCTTTCTGCACAGCCTTGTTGCGTTAAGACTATTTGTTTCCTGTTGGCTATGGCTGTTACTGGCAGTCAAGGTAGAGGGTGTGCTAGCTAGCTGAATGAAGATAGGGTCCTAAGGCATCAGAAACAATTCTGTACTAGCTGGCCTATGAGGGTGTACACAGCTTCTGGTCTGGGAAGCCTAACTGAATTTGTGTCTTAGAGGCTTATCCTAGGTCTGAAGAAGAGCAAGCTGTGCATGCCTATTTCCTGTTTGAAATTCTGTCTACTTTTGGTATAATAAATGGTCTTGTCTCTGTCAGAGGGTTAACCCTCTGGCTCCAGCATAAAGACTTTCTGCCAGTGGTTTGTCAATAAGGTAGGTCTAATGAGGTGGACTCTGTCTTAAGAGACTTCAGTCCTACAGACAATCTCTTAATAAATCCATTCATTAAAGAATTCCATTCCTATTATTGCAGATTCGAATTTTCTTACTGGTTTTGGTTACTTTAATTGGACACAAGATGGTCTTTGTTTAGGGTCTCTTTGTCATTGTTGTTTCTCCTGGTTCTCTTTCCACATCCCCCACCCCTTATTCCCTTATGTTTACTTTTGTAGGCTATTCTACCTGGTGTTTCCCATACAGACTCCTGTTTGGCTCAGGGTTAGATCTTTATACTGTTTCTATCTCAGAAGATGTCATAATTCCAGTAAAGAGGATTCTTTGCCAATTTCTATTGTCTCTTTACACAATTAGCATGCATGTCCAAAGCTGACTCACACATATAACTGATCAATTATTATTCTTCATCAATAATCAAGATCTGAGGTTATTCAGCAATTAGGGTACAGATATTAAAAAAGAAAAGGAAAAAACAACTTTTGGAAATAGTTTCAGTAAACAAAAAGTTAAGTACGCAACTAGCTTTATGGAACACAATGGAAAAATTGGGGTTTAAATCTATTAAAATAACTAAGTAGCTGCATATTGGATATTACTATTTAAAAAGGCAGAAGTTATGTATTGTTGAATATTTTTTGAAATATAAGACTATGTTAAGTTTTTTATTAAAAATGAGTAATTTTTTTCAATAAATGGATGTTATTAAAATTATGTGCAAATGAAAAATGCATAAGATTATTAGGGGAAAAATTAAAATATATAGAACCTAATTGATTATAGTATGATAAAAATAGTTCCATGCATTGTATAGTAAATATGAATTTTTATTTAAGGCCAGTTTATGCCAATTGATTCTGGTTGATTGTTACTTACTGAATGGGGTCATTTAAAGTATCTCAAAGTATTATATTTCTTAGAATATACTATATTTTATTACTTTACCCAAGATAATATAATCTAAAAGACAAACACATTTTTCTAACATGTATAAACTACAATAAAAGAAATATTTCCAAAAATAGATTTTATTTTTCTTTTTAAATCTAAGTTTTCTGTTAGTGGTATTCGAACTACAGAGTACGATTTCAACGGATAACTTGATAAGAACAGAAATTTATAAAGACATTGCCAACATACTCCTACTAGTAGTTTTCATGCATATTTTTAAGTCTGGTTGACAGCATTTTTTGTGTATACGCATCATATCCTGTGTTCTATTGCTCCACTTGCAGTTTTGTGGCAGAGTTTGTGTGTCATCAAAGTACAGGGCTGGCAATGACTCTATCTCATATTTTTGGTTAACTACATCACAATGATCACATTGATTGAAAATTTAAAACATACCCTTGCCTGTTTAAATATTCTTGTATGAGTTGAATATCTTATAGCAGAAAAAATCAGCAAGTTCAGGCAATGACAAAGAATTAATAGGGGAATACTAGTTTTACAGTATATAAAGAAAAATTTTCAGTAGCTGATGCTTTAAAGAACTTTTTAAACATCAGAATACACATTTCTGAGTCTCAAATCTAGTCTTCATTTCACAGAAATGTGATGAAGTGAAACATAACTTTTAGCCTAAGAGAAACCTGGGTGTTACGGGTTGAATTGTGCCCCCCCCCCCAAAAGACAAGTTAAAGTCCTAGCTCCCAGTACCTGTGATTGTGACCTTATTTAGAAACAAGGTCTTTGCAGATATAAGCCCATGTGATGACTGAGGCAGAGATGGGAGTGATGCATCTACAAGCCCAGGAACACTAAGGATTTCTGGTAACACCATGCATTGCACATGCAGGTTGCCTTAAAGGCTGTCTCCAGATCCCAAGTACCCACCAGGGTACTGGGATGAGAATTCCACCCAGTGGTACCAACCATTCCATGGGTGTTATCTCCATGTAGTATCCTGATCAACTTATACACACAAACATGGACACACGTGTGCGGTGTTGACAATAGTGAAAGCCATATTAATTACTCACAGAAAACAGTGTACAGCAGCAGAAGTTCCATCACCAGTCGTCCTCCATAGCTCGTAAGCTGTCTGTGCAGACAGAAAACTTCCATGAGTGGTCCCTCTCTTTGCACAGTGGATGAAGGACCCTGTGGATCTTCCTCTACAAAGTGTTATATTCCAGGGGTTGTATATTTCACTGCACAGAGTGCAATATAACTCTTCTGTCCTGAACGCCCGAAAAGGGAGATAGTCAGACTTGGGGGAATCAACCTGGAATTGTGAGCTCAGAATTCTATCTCTTTAGCCCTGCTGCTTATTTAGAAAAACCATTAAGCTTCAGAGGGGGAGGTGCAGTGGTTTGCTCCAAAGCCCAAAGATGCCAGCAGAGGCAAAGGAGCAGGGAATAATTACAGCCATTTTGGACATCCAAAGGACTGCCTTCTCTCACATCAGAAGTTAAGAGAAAGGCATGGAACAGATTCTCCTGTAGAGGTTTCAGAAAGAACATGGCTCTGGGACAATTTGATTCAGACTTCTTGTCTCCAGAACTGTGAGGGAATAAATTTCTATTGTTATAAACCACCCTGTTTATGGTAATTTGTTATGGCAGCCCTAGGAAACAAATACACGGGGTTTGAATTCTCACACTGCTATACATTGGCTTAATTTCTTGACTGTAAGATAAAAATCTTACAGTCAAGAAAGAAAGAATACAGTCACTGTACAAAAAAGAATTGGTCGACATTCAACCATTTCAGGTGGTAGCATATGATGAAGAACAATGGTACTGAAGGAAAAAGTCCAAGCTGCACTGAAGGCATTGGTGGAAACAAGGCTCCACGAATTGACAAAATGCCAGTTAAGATGTTTCAACAAATGGATGAAATGCTAGAAGCACCCTTTTCTTTCATCTATGCTAAGAAATTTGGAAGATAGCTACTTGGCCAAAAGACTGGAAGATGTCCATATATTTCCCCACTACAAAGAAAGGTGATCCAATAGAATGTGGAAATTATCTAACAATATCAATATCACATGCAAGTAAAATTCCCCTGAAGATAATTTGAAAACGGTTGCAGTAGTACATTGACATGGAACTGCCAGAAATTCAAACAGGATTCAGAAGAGGACGTGAAATGAGGGATATCATTGCTGACGTCAGATGGATTTTAGCTGAAAGCAGAGAATACCAGAAAGATGTTTACCTGTGTTTTATTGACTTTGCAAAAGCATTCGGCTGCATGGATCATAACAAATTATGGATAACATTGTGAAGAATGGGAATTCCAGAACATTTAATTGTGCTCATGAGGAACCTTACATAGACCAAGAAGCAGTCATTCGAGCAGAACAAGGGAATACTGTATGGTTTAAAATCAGCAAAGGTGTGCATCAGGGTTGTATCTTTTCACCATACTTATTCAATATGCATACTCAGCAAATAATCCAAGAAGCCAGACTATGTGAAGAAGAACTTGGCATCAGGATTTGAGGAAAACTCATTAACAACTTGTGATATGCAGATGACACAACCTTGCTTGCTGAAAGTGAAGAGGACTTGAAGCACCTATTGACGAAGATCAAAGACTACAGCCTTCAGTATGGATTACACCTCAATATAAAAAAAAATAAAAATCCTCACAACTGGACCAATAAGCAACATTATGATAAATGGAGAAAATATTAAAGTTGTCAAGGATTTCATTTTGCTTGGATCCACAATCAACGCCCATGGAAGCAGCAGTCAAGAAATCAAACAACGTATTGCATTGGGCAAATCTGCTGCAAAACACCTCTTTAAAGTCCGAAAAAGCAAAGATGTCACTTTGAGGACTAATTTGCACCTGACCTAAACCATGGTATTTTCAATCGCCTCATATGCATGCGAAAACTGGACAATGAGTAAGGAAGACTGAAGAATAACTGTTGCCTTTGAATTACAGTGTTGCCGAAGAATATTGAATATGCCATGAACTGCCAGAAGAACCAACAAACTTGTCTTGGAAGAAGTACAGCCAGAATGTTCCTTAGAAGCAAGGATGGCAAGACTTCTTCTTACGTACTTCGGACATGTTATCAGGAGGGATCAGTCCTTGGAGAAGGACATCATGCTGGTAAAGTAGAGGGTCAGCGAAAAAGAGGAAGACCCTCAATGAGATGGATTGACACAGTGGCTACAACAATGAGCTCAAACATAACAAGGATTGTGAGGATGGCGTAAGACTGGATAGTGTTTCATTCTGTTGTACATAGGGTCGCTATGAGTCAGAACCACCTCAATGGCACCTAACAAGGTAAGAATCTTGGTATCTACCTAATTTTATTGAGAGAATTAAATTTAATAATATATGTAAGGTGTCTTACATGTTCTGGACACACAATTAATTCCAAGCATTATTATAATAAGCCATTTTTATGGAGATCAAAGGCAAGTCCTATCACTTAATAATTCTTAAAACTATTTTTCTGTATCTTAAATATCTCCTTTTGTACTGTAAAATAAGTTAATGAGGTAATGAATAAATGGAACAATTCTCCATTTGAAATTTCCCTATATTTTGTAATACAATAATGTATATTAAGCACATGGACACCCACTGAAATTGGCACTTATTTTGTAGCAAAGTCTTCACTAAGGCCTTGCCATCCAGACCACAGAAAAAACTTAATTCATATCCTACTACCTGCTATGTATTAGTGGACATTTAAGATAAAATCTGAATGTTCACAATGATATCATTAACAGGAGATGCAATTTCTGAACCAAAGTAAGAGTGAAATTCAAGTTGCAGCTTTTTCCACTGTCAAACCACTGAAATGTTAAATCCTTCATAGTGTTGCATATAATTAAAGTACACCCATGAGTTCAATCTGAACTTTTCCAGTTGATGCAGGAGTTTCAACACAAAATAAAAGGACTTCAGTGTCTTTCATCCTTGACTTTAGTATCAGAGTTGTGGGAGAGAGAGATGAGATCTTACATGTTGAGGAAACTTACATAAGAAGTCTTGCCCTGTCAATTCACAAGCTTATCTAAAGAAAGTTCTGTAGAAATAAATGGTTAATAAAATTGATCTTTTTTAAATCCAGAATAAATCTATTATGTGGTCCTCATTGGTTCAGTCCTGAACAATTGTTTCAACTTAATTCCATTTACTATCTTGTGTGGGAGTAGAAGAGAGATGGAGAGAAGAAAAGACAAGTTTATGAAACCATCAGCTCTAGGGGTTGATGGGTACTAAAAATATATTCCATCCACCAATATTTATAGACAACATGTGGATCACATGTGTGTGAATATCAATGCTGTCTTTAATATGTAGCCATGCATACTTTCTCCTCATTTATCAACTATCTCATTATCTGACATTTCGTATTTACGACAATAGTAAAAAATCTACTATCTGACTATTTTGCACATTAATGACTTACATCAGGCGGTAACAAACACTGAGGTGCAAGGCAAGAGCAACGCACTGGCTTTGATGGTTAAGGCTATGTGTCAATTTGGCTGAGCCATGATTCTCAGTCGTTTGGCAGTTGTGTAACGATGTAGTCATCCTCCATTTTGTGATTTGACATGGTCATCCTCCATTTTCACATAACACCAATTTCATATAATAACCTGGTCTTTGGAACCTAACCATGTCAATAAGTAAGGAAAGGGTGTAATTCAATATACCAAGTATCTACAGGACAATAGCACACATCATTAATAACTGGAAGAAATTTGAGTTGAAAAAAATTAATCACACCATTTAGGTAGGTAGGAAAAACACTTATTTACCACAAACTATTATTTTCCACCTGGACATTCTTGTGTTATCACATAGCACTCTAAATAGTATGGCTAAGGAACATCCAGCATCATCTGGGAGCTTTTAAGAAATGCAGACTGGGCCCAACCTTAGATACACTGAGTTAGAATCTGTATTTTCACAACATTTCCAGGTGAGTCACATGCTCAAGTTTGAGAAGCAGTGAGGTAATGAATTCAACAGCTACTTTGGGTATAAGAATCTTGACTGCAGTAATCAATAGCATCCACCCAGTCCAGACTGCAATAAACCTCAAGTGGTTCATTTACTTTTTTTTTTTTTAATTTCTGTTTATATTGAGGTATTACTTACAGTTAAGTGAATAAATTCTAAGTGTACAGCTCAATGAATGTTTACACATATATACTACAGTTCTTTCTCCTTCACATTCTTTTTATTTAGCTTCTAAACTTTTCTACTCTTTCAACCCCTATCCAAAAACCAAACTTGTTGCCATCAAGTAGATTCCAACTAACAGCGACTCTATACGACAGAGTAGAATTGCCCCATAGGGTTTCCAAGGAGCAGCTGGTGGATTCAAACTGCCAACCTTTTGATTAGCAGCCAAGTTCTTAACCACTGCGCCACCAGGGCTCCTTCATCCCCTACGGCAGGGGGGAATACTGTATGAGTTTTTTTCTTTAGATGTTTAGATTTCAGCCTCACTTGGACCTCTAACATAGCCTGGCAGTCTTGCCTTCATCCTTATTCAGCTTAGTATTTCATTCTCTCAAAAGGGTTTCAAATCTTTAACACCATCGTCAGACTTTCTTCATTTCAATTTTCTCTTTTGCTTGCAGCAGATAACCTTCTCCATTAATAAACCTTCTCTGCAGTAAAATAGAAGAAATCTAATGGGAAATTTTGTACCTCCTGCTCTCTCTCTTTTCTCTCCCCACCATTTAGAAACTTTACCCATATCCTTTCTTCTTTACTCACCTTCCTCCTTCTATCTAATGACATGTTTCTAACTCCTTCTGTCTTTTCAGTAAGGAGTCCCGGTGGCACAGTGGTTAAAGCATTCGGCTGCTAACTGAAGGGTCAGTGGTTTGAACCAACCAACTGCTCCATGGGAGAAAGATGTAGCAGTCTGCTTTTGTAAGGATTACAGCCTTGGAAACCCTATGGGGCACTTCTACTCTGTCCTATAGGGTCACTGTGAGTTGGAATCAACTCAATGGCAACTTTTCTTTTTAATCTTCTCAATGAGTAGTGATTTGGCTTTATCAGTTTTTGTCTCTTTAACCAGGTTATTGATTTATTCTCAGTACATGTGTGAGTAGGTAGATACAGACAGATATGGATATACAAATAGATAGAAACACATATATAGATATATAGATGCATGATTGAATTTTCCTAAAAGAAATTAAAAAGAAAAGACAACACAAAGTTTTCTCTTGACGTCATGTCACCATTTAGTTATTATTGTACCTTTCTCCTACAACTCATAGTCAAACTTCTTGAGCTTCTTGACTCTTCTAATTGTTTCCACTTTCTAATTTCTCATTCACTCTTTATCACATAAAGTGAACCTCCCTCCTCCATTGAAACTGCTCCTGTCAATGTCATCAGTGACCTATGCCAAATCCAGCAGAAACTTTTGCTTTTTTATGGCTTAATTTCTAATGTGAGCTTTCCAAAGCAAATTTTTTACTTGCCAAGTGTTATGATTTCTTACTAAACACCCAAATCTAAGCTGTAGTTTTTCCATCTGTGCAAAACATGGTGGGTATGTTTTATGTTCTATAAATACAAGTGTGTATGACTTATGTTTTACAGCATTTGTGTGGTTATTTTGTCTCTAGCATTAGATTATCCAGTCAAAATATTGGGTTTTTTTTTAACAACCTACTTACATTAGTTCTTTTATCCCCTACACCCTACAGTGTGGTTTGGTTCGCTAACTTTTAACATACGAAGAGAACTGTGAGACAAAGAACTCTATTTGGCCTTCGTATTTGGTGCCTAAAAGATAACCCTTGGAATTTGTCCAGCAATTGAGGTATCTTTATTATCTAAAATACTCAAGCAGCACTTAAGAATTTGTGCAAATGAATGAGGGCTACACAGATCACACCAGGTAAAGTAACCTCAGGAAGAGTTGTTATTAGGTGCCGTCAAGTTAATTCCAATTCAGAGTGACCCTATGTACAACAGAATGAAACACTGCCTGGTCCTGGGTTGTCTTCACAATCATTGCTATGTTTGAGCCCATTGTTACAGCCACTGTGTCAATCCATCTCATTAAGGGTCTTCCTCTTTTTCGACCCTCTACTTTACCAAGCATGATGTCCTTCTCCAGGGACTGATGTGTCCCGATAACATGTCCAAAGTACATAAGACGAAGTCTTGCCATCCTTGCTTCTAAGGAGCATTCTGGCTATACTTCTTCCAAGACAGATATGTTCGTTCTTCTGGAAGTTCATGGTATATTCAATATTCTTCACCAACATCATAATTCAAAAGCATCAATTGTTCCTTGGTCTTCTTTATTCATTGTCCAGGTTTCGAATGTGTATGAAGCAATTGAAAATACCATGGCTTGGGTCGGCCACATCTTAGTCCTCAAAGTGACATCTTTGCCTTTTAACACTTTAAAGAGGTCTTTTGCAGAAGATTTTCCCAATGCAATACATCATTTGATTTCTTGACTGCTTCTTCCATGCACTCAGGAAGGGAGAAGTATAATTTAGTCAGTCATGAATATTTAATGATTTAATCAATCACGTCTATGCAATGAAGCCATTAAAAGTTCCTGAACATGGAAGTAGCTTGGGCTTCCTGTTTGAAGAAAAAGAGTCCCTGTGGACATGAAAGCCTGTGCTAGGATCCGTCCCAGACCTCACCCTATGTGTTTTCTTTTTGTTTGTAGCTTTTCAGGTAATAATAACTTGGTATCTGTAAGTATAGATATTCTCTGTGAATTTGATGAGTCATTCCAGGGAATGAATGAACCCACAAGGACAGTGAGAACCAGCAGGACTGATGTCTACGTATATGACAGTCTGAAAGACTTTGTCCTTTTAACTCGTGTACCTCTGACTTAGTTTGGGATGGTTAAGATCAGAGAAGGGGTCGGCTGGTCTGAACTGGAGGGAGTTGTGTGGACCGCAAAATTTGCAGCCAGTATCCCGCCTACCTAGTGGGAAAGTGAGGACTGGCTCCATTTCTGGGTGGGAATTGGATTCATGCTGATCCTCACCATGCAGTTAGCAATGAAGTTGGGATTTACCCACTGTGCCACTTGTTTACTGCAATAATGAAATGATTATTTGTGATTGACTATATTAACACTATGAAATGGTATCTATATGAAAAAGAATGTGGCATCAAGATTGGAGGAAGACTCATTAACAACATATGATATGGAGATGACACAACCTTTCTTGCCAAAAATGAAGACAACTTGAAACACTTACTGATGAAGGTCAAAAACTACTGCCTTCAATATGAATTATGCCTGAGCTTGAAGAAAATGAAAATCCTTACAACTGGACCAATAAACAACACCATGATAAATGGAGAAAAAAATCAAAGTTGTCAAAAATTTCATCCAACTTAGATCAACAGTCAACATTCATGGAAGCAGCAGTCAAAAGGTCAAATGACATACTGCACAGGGAAAATGTGCAGCAAAAGACCTATGTAAAGTTTTTGAAAGTAAAGATATCACCTTGATCATTAAGGTATACTTGACCCAAACCATGGTCTCCTTAATAATCTCACATGCATGTGAAACAATGAAAAAGGAAGACCAAAAAAGAATTCACACATTTGATTTCTGGTGTTGGTGAAGAATATGGAATATACCATGCACTGTTAGAAGAATGAAAAACTCAGTCTTACAAGAAATACAACCAGAATGCTTCTTAGATGAGCAAGGATAGTGAGACTTTGGCTCACTTACTTTGGACATATCATCAGGAAAAAACAATCTCTAAAAAAAGACATCATGTTTGGTAAAGTAGAGGGTCAGTGAAAATGAGGGAAACTCTCAATGAGATGGATTGACACACTAGCCACAACAATGTACTCAAACATACCAATGATCATGAAGATGGCAGACTGGGCAACATTTCCTTCTGTTATACATAAGGTTGCAATGAGTTGGAGCTGGCTAGACAGCAACTGACAACAACAAAATACATAAGGAAGAATTACAAAATTATAAAGATTCTCTATATAGTAAGATTCTATTACTATTTTCTATTTCCCTTCCTAAGACATGGTTCAAATTTCTTAGCCAAATGTTGCAATACAGTTACCTCTCTTGTCTTGCTTGAATTTTGCCGCAGGTTCTTTTCTATGTGTTCCATATGTCTTGTCATGATTATCTGCAAGAGTGTGGTTGCTTCCTTCTATTAAAGTCATCATTTCTAATTGAAGATTTCAGTGTTTGTAATCACTCAAAATTATTTTTAGGGGTAGATTTTAATGAATGGTAGCAAATTCATCTTGAGAAAGTGGGAAAGAAGAGTGGTCTCTGGGTTCCTAATACTTACAAAACTGGGCAAGCAATAATAGATACCAAATAACTTAAAAGTATTGAAAGTAAAAACAGCAAAAGATATTTCATTCACACACATGAAAAGAAAGTTGCTCTAGTTCTATAGGAAACTCAATATGAATTATTAGCAATAATTTATAAAGGATCAATTAGCCATGTTTACATAACAGTCCTGAACATGTGTGCACCTAATTTCATAGCTTCAATATATGTAGAAGAAAAAAAAAGTAGTAGAACTAAGAGGAGAAAAGAACAAATTTACAATTAGTGTTAGCAATTTTAAAACATCTTTCTTTAGCTTCTAGATCAAGTAGGCACAATTTAATAAGTATATTGAATATTTAAATAGCACTTAAACAACAAATTTGACTATATACGTATAGTCAAATTTTTATACATATACATATATTAGCATTAGTATTTATATGTATATATATGTAAAACATCACATTGGTATGTTGACGAGTACATATTATTTTCAAGTATACATGGAATTTGACAATACGTTAAACCATAAAATGAGTAGCAATAAATATCAAAGAATTTAAATCATACAGAGAATATTCTTTAACAATATTCTTAGCAATTAAGCTAAGATTAATACATTTTAGAAGCCCATGGGTAGACAAAAGCATATTATTGTTCATTGTTGGTGTTAGTTGCCATCCATTTGATTCCAACTCACGTTGACCCCCTGTGTGCAGAGTATAACTGCTCCATAGGGTTTTCAAGGCTGTGAACTTTCTGAAGCAGATTGCCAGGCCTGTCTTCCAAGGTGCCTCTGGGTTGGCTCAAACCGCCAACCTTTATACTAGTAATACAGCACTTAACTGTTTACACCGCCCAGGAATTCCATAGACAAAAGCATAAACAATATTATGAATGAAAATATGGCATCTTGCAGATCCTATCAGCATTATAGAGATAATAAGGTATTATAAATGTCTTTAAGCCAATTAATTTGAACATTTATAGGAAGCTGACAAATGTCTAGAAAATACAAGATTTACCATAACTTATAAAAAAAATAGAAAATCTGTGTAATTAAATCCATTAAAGCAATAGAATCCTTAATTAAAACCGTCCCAACAACAACAACAACAAAACTT
The DNA here is from genome assembly GCF_000243295.1 of Trichechus manatus latirostris. NCBI lineage: Eukaryota > Metazoa > Chordata > Mammalia > Sirenia > Trichechidae > Trichechus > Trichechus manatus. The sequence goes on along the minus strand of NW_004444080.1, from coordinate 4,889,435 downwards.
TATCCCAGATGGCTTCTCTGGTGAAATCTTTCAAACACTGAAATAATATAGGGCATAATATACTCAAAATTTTCCAGGAAATAGAAAGAAAAAGACACTTTCAAACTCATTTTATGAAGTCATCATTACCTTGGTATCAAAATCTGACATAAATATTATAATAATTAATAGTTCATCTCTTTAATCAACATAGATATAAAAATCCTAAGCAAAATGTTAGCAAATGAAATCCAAAACTATACAAAGATAATACATTACAAAAATGCACAGTTTATTGAAATGATGCAATGTCAATTTAATGTTGTAAAAATTAATCAGTTTACCACATTAATGAATAAGCGAAAATATGATTATCTTAGTAGAAACAGGAAAAATATTTGATTTAATGCAACACTTTTTCATAATAAACACTCATAGCAATTTAGGAATAGAAGGAAACTTTCTTATTCTGAAAAACAGCATCTACAAAAATGCTAACAAACATCATATTTAATGTTTAAATATTGAATCATTTTCCTGAAATCAGACACTAGATTGGAATACCTTTCACACTTTTTTTGTTTAACCTTGTATAGCAGGTCAAAGCCAGTGAAGGCAGTCAAGAAAAAGAGATAAAAAGCATAAGGATAGGAAAGAAAAGGAAAAAAGAAAAAACCTATTTTTTAAAGCAGTTTACCTGATTGTATTTATAGAAAATTCAAAAAGATCTACAGAAAAACTATTCAAATTAATATGTGAATCTAACAAAATCACTGGATTTCATAACTCTGTATAAAAAACTAATTCTATTTCTATACATTGATAACAATCATTTAGAAAATTTTTAAAAATTCCATTTACTATGGCTTCAGAAAACAACAAAAACAAATAAGTTTAACAAAAGATGGATAAGACTTCTATACCTAAAAAATATATAACGTTACTGAGATAAGTTTAAAAGACCCAAATAAATCAAGATTTAACATGCTAATGATTAGAAGACTCAATATTAGGAAGATGTAAATTCCGCCAAAATTCATCTATAAATTAAATGCAATTCCCATCAAAATTCTTGCAGACTGTTTTCTGGAAATTGAGAAGGTGATTCTAAAATATATATAGAAATGCAGAGGCAATCTTATAAAAGAACAGTGTCAGAGATCTGTAGTAATTACTACAAGATTTATTACAAACTCCAGTAATTAGGACATTGTGGTATAGAATAAGAGCATAAAGGACAGAAAGACATATATAAGGACATTTCATTTAAGATAAAGAAGACAGTTAAGAGCAGTGTAGAGATATATATATATATTTTTTTCCCAGTAACTAGTACTATGTCAACTATGTGTGTATATGGAATAAAATGAATTTTTACCTCTTCCATACACTCTACACAAAACCAATTCCTAGTAGATTATGAGAGAATCTCTTCAAGATTTCAGAGGTAAGCAAAGATTTTTTTTTTTTAAAAAGAACACAAGAAGCTCTAACCTTGAAAATTATGTCAATAAATTCACTAAAATAAAATTTCTTTTAATCAAACACAGTAGAAATTTTTTTTTTTTTTTGTACTTCAGGTGAAGGCTTACAGAACAAATAGTTTCTCATGAAACAGTAGTACACATATTGTTTTATGACATTGGGTAACAACCCCACAACATGTCAACCCTCTAACTTCTCAACGTTTTTTTTTTGGTGAAAATACACATAGCCAAAGATACACCATTTCAAAAATTTCTACATGCACAGTTCAGTGACATTGACTACGCTCTTCCAGTTGTGCTGCTGTTCTCACTTAAGATGAAAGCTTACAGAACAAAATAGTTTCTCATTTAACAGTTACTACACTTGTTGCCCTATGACAATGGTTAACAATCTCACAACACATCAACAATATCCTTACTCAACCTTGGGTACCCTATCACCAGCTTCCGTGTCCCCTTCTGCCTTCTGGCCCTTATCACTGGACTACTGTACCTCATTAGTCCCATTTGGTTTAACGGGGCTGACCACTCCCGGGCTGAACAGTGAACCTCGGGGATAACTTCACCACTGAGCTAAAAGGGTGTCTGGGGGCCATACTCTCGAGGTTTCTCCAGTCTCCTTTAGGCCAGTAAATCTGGTCTTTTTTTTGTGAGTTAGAATTATGTTCTACATCCTTCTCCAGCTCTGTCCAGAACCCTCCGTTGTGATCCTGTTCAGAGCAGTCAGTGGTGGTAGCTGGGCACCATCTAGCTGTACTGGACTCAGTCTGGTGGAGGTCTTGGTAGCTGTGGTCCATTATTCCTTCGGACTAATCTTTTCCTTGTATCCTGTTCTCTTCATTCTCCCTTGCTCCCGAAGGGATGAGACCAGTGGAGTATCTTAGATGGCCACTCACAGGCCTTTAAGACCCCAGACACTACTCACCAAGGTAGAATGTAGAACATTGTCTTTGTAAACTGAAACACAGTAGAAATTTTATGTGGTACTTATAATCAACAAAGAATTTGTATCCAGAATAACATAGAGTGCCCCCAAATCAATAAAAAATATAGATAACCCAATTAACAATGGGCAAAAGTAAAGAATAAGTACTTCTCAGATGAAGATATCTAAATGGCCCATAAACATCTGAAAAGTGCTCAATATCATCAGTTATCAGGGAAATGTAAATTAAAAACACAATGATATACTACTACATACTCACCAGAATGGCTAAAATTCAAAAGACTGACAAGCTCAAATGTTAATAAAGGTGCAACTTGGATCTCCCACATTGCTTGGGGTGTAAATGGTACAACCGTTTTGGAAAATTTTACATTTGGATACCATATGACCCAGCAACTCCATTTGTAAGTAAATACTCAAAATAAATTCTTACATCCATTCACCAAAATATAAGTACAAAAAGGTGTTTCCCAAAAGAGGAAGAAACATAAATTTGTGATTTCTGATACATAATCAATGTGAAGATGTCTTCAGTTAGAGTTTACATTTGATTCAGTTTGAGAAGTTGCTCTGAAGGAAAAAAATCCTATAAATGTAACAAATGTGGAAAAGCTTTCAGCAAGGCAGCAAATGCCATTAAAAAACAAAAAGTGCACTTTGGCAACTATAGTTCCCCTGCTCTTATATTTTTCATTTCCACCTTTGAAAACTATTATACAAGCCTAATCATAGGCCTTTAATAAGGATTACTGACCAGCGTGACAAATGCGAAGAAAACATGCTAATAGCTCTTTAATACAGTCCTGTTTAAGGCACTACTCAGCAGATTAGTCAAACTGATTTCTTGGCAGTTCCCACATTCTTATGACCAAGTTTGGGCCTCTGGAAACAGTCCTTGTTTTAACCTGTCAGAGAAACACATCCTTTACCCAGATCTCAAAGAATCCCACAAAGATATGAGGAAAGTGAGCCTCAAACTAAAAAATAAATCATAAAACCTTCTTCACAGGGAACTTGACCTTACAGAAACTACCACTGTAGCCACCAGAAAGACAGAGACAGAGGAGCGCTCCATGACTTCAAATGTAAGAGTAAGTTGGGTGCTTTTGATTTGCAGGGCCTGGGTCACATGGATCTCATCTAGCTGCAAGGGAGGCTGGGAAAGCCAGAATTTTCAGCTTCTCCAGAGGGAAGCGTACTCTGACTCCCGCTAAGACTTATAAACCAACCTGAAAAACCAAACCTGTTGCCATTGAGTCGATTCCAACTCGTGTGTTAGAGAGTAGAGCTGTGCTCCGTAGGGGTTTTTATTTTTATTTTTTTTTAATTTTTGGTAGTAATCTTCACAGAAACAGAATGCCTTTCTTCTGTGGTGCCACAAGGTGGGTTCAAACTGCCAACTTTTAGGTCAGTAATTGAGTGCAAACCATTTACATCACCTAGGGAGCAAAACCAGTTGCCATTGAGTCGATTCTGACTCATGGCAATCCCGTGTGTGTTACAGTAGAACTGTACTCTCTAGGGTTTTCAGTGGCTGATATTTCAGAAATAGATCACCAGGCCTTTCTTCTCAGGCACCTCTGGGTGGACTTGAACCACCAGCTTTTGGATTAGCAGCCAAACATGTTAACCATTGCACCACCCAGGGACTCCCATAACATTAGGAACTTTCAAACATAAAGAAGAGCTCAGTTTAGAGCTACAAAAATATAGCAAACTTCCAATAGAAATGTGATACCTCTCCTGAATTTTAATAATACCCCTGGTTTATCATTTTACCACATACTTGGACCCACTTGCCCATAAAGATTATGAAATACTCTGGCAGACTCCTGTTTGTCTTTTTTAATACTTCCCTGAGCCACAATTTACCCATTAGGTATGATGGCTTAGTAGTTATATAGCCTTGAAAAAGATACTTGGCATGAATTTGCTGTATTTGATTGCTTTCTATATAATTGGTGATAACTAATCTAAATACAATGAGCTGACCAAATTTAAGACAAAATAAAACTGACCAGGAGAACGTTTTTAAGCTCTATGCATAGGGGAAATGATATCCCTTGTAACTAAAATTGGAGATTGTTTTAAATAATGATTTAAAATATTCAAGCTGTGTCTATTCAGCTAATATGTCCTATATGTATGAGGAAGCTTGAAACTTCAAAAACTCCGAATGGTATGAACTAAAACTGCAATTATGTGTCTATTGAAGATTTCCTTGTCAATTGAGCCATTCATTGACCACTTTAAATTTCAGTTAATGGCATAATGGCCCTTAAAGTTTTTGTGAAAAGCAGGCTAATTTGGAGCTTTTTTCTTTTCTTTTCCTTCTTTCCTTCCTTCCTTCCCTCGCTCCCTTCTTCCCTTCCTTTCTTTCAGTAAATGTGCTTAATTTAACAGGTTCAGTTTAAAGAGTCAAATGGTACAAATCTGTGAGTCTTTAATATTGTAGAGGTGAGCTTGAAAACATTTTGTCTTCTACATTTGGCCTTCTACTTTGGTATAAAAAACACACCCTTTATAACTTGCTAATTTGTTTCAAAACATCACTAACACCCAGTTTTCACATAATTTCATTCTTAATAGGGAAGAAAAACACACAGAAAGTCCTTGAAAAATCAGAAGCCACACAGTGTACTGATCCAAGATGAAATTCCATTTCTGCACGGAATTTTTATCAAGTACCTCTGACCACCACTCTCTGCACCCATTTTTCTGCTACAGGTCCTATAAGTGCTATAGTTTGACAACAGTCTTTTAAATTAAGTGTCCAAATAGGGTAAAAAGGTATAATTATACACAATGAATGTGTAAATTCATTTCTTCTACTGTCATTAACTACATGGAAAATATTCACTCAATTATGGCAAACACAGCAATTCCAAACACTGCCTTATGTTCTTCTTAAATTGAAGTTATGGTTATCTATTTTAGCTTTCCATGAGACATTTATTCAGATTATACTTTTAGTCTGTTTTGGAATGTTGTTAATACCAGACTTGCTGATATGGAATGCAAGATGAGCAACATTCCTAAAAGCACAGAAGAAACTATGCACTAATTCCAACAGTAGCAGATGTTACAAAATTTCAGAATTTACAACCCAGTTAATCCATCACCTACTACTTCCTAATTCAATAATTTACTTATTAGTATTTTTAATATTTTAGAACAACGAATATTGCTTTAATCTGAGAAGATACTGTATGATGTCATCTGTAAAAATATGATTGCTATTTCTTGATTATACCAGGCCAATATTGTGACTTTCACTGATTTTTTTTTCCTCTGAGAACATTAGTGTATTTTTTTTTTCTGCCAGAGAGAAGAAAACAAAGTTCATGGGTTTTCAAGACTCATCTTTTATTTAATCTTTCAAAACTTCTCTTACTTGGAATAGAAACCAAGTACAACTATTAAAAATGAATTTCATCAGGGTGAAGAGACCATGGTGTTCCACTGTTCCTTTAGCTAAGGATTATTTCTGATCCAGTTGGAGGCTCTGAAGAGTGAGTTATGGTAGACTTATTAAGGAGGATTATAGCAATCCAACTTGGAAAATGGAGTATAGCTTTATTGCCAGCTGGAGATGAAAGATATTTCTAGTTCTTACAGCAATCAAAGTTCAGGAACAGTAAAATAAATGAAAGAATGTAGGACTGGTAGACTATTTGCTGCTGGAAACTAGTAGATGAAATTTCTTTTGACTGAGGAGGCTACATTTTCTCGATAGTATAGCAAATGATTTTTCCCTAACTATTGTTAACACATCATTTTAGCCCAGGTAAAACTTGATCCAGCTGAAGTCCATCCACATTTCTACACCCCCTTGGCTTGAATGATAGTAAGGCCTTCCATCACCAAGATGGCACATATTCAGTTTAAATGCTCCTTTCTCTGTAGTCTTGCACAGTCCACCTTGGGGTTTGTTTTCTATTTATTGTAGCCCTTTTTTTTTTTTTATTTTTACAAGCTTCCATGTACTACATGTCATTATTTGCTTTCCTCTCTGCATTGTTTTTCCCATAACCCTCCCCAACTTATAAGCTTCTTGAGTATGGAGGCTAAATCATATTCATATCTTACTTGTCACTGAATACAATGCTTTTGCGTAGTAAACATTCAGTAAAAATTTCTTGTTGAATGAATGAAGATACGTATGCATGAATAAATGAATAGGTGGATCTATCCTCTGTGTGTCCAGGGAAATTCAAAGAAAGTGTTCAGAGAGTTAAATATCAGTATGTCCACCATGGAAATATTTGATTACTACTTAAACATGTTCATTCTTATTATGTTTGTTTTAAATAAACTTACTAACATAAATTTTCCAAGAGAATCAGTTTCATAGCCTTATATAAGTTGTCCAAAAAAGAAAAAACAAAACAAAACATTGCCGTCATGTCAATTCCAACTCATAGTGATCCTAAAAGACAGAGTAGGATTGCCCCATAGGGTTTTCAAGGAGTGGTTGGTGGATTCGAACCGCCAACTTTTTGGTTAGCAGCCGAATGCTTAATCACTATGCCACCAGGGCAAAATAAATTTACTAAATTATAAGATTTAATAAATGAACACTGATAAGGCACTTAGAATTACAAGCAAGTGCCTACACATAGTAAGTTCTGTATAAGAATTACAAGCAAGTGCCTACACATAGTAAGTTCTGTATAAGAGCTTGTTAAATAAATCACTGTGATTACTTAAGAGATAGTCTGTATATGAACGTGCTCTTACCAATTTTCTTCGGGAAATTCTTCAGGAAAAGAAAGAAAGACACAAGCACAATATCTGAGTATCTGACACAAAGTAGATTCTCAATCATGCAAAAAGTAGCTATAATAATTTGGATTTATGTTCAATAAACGTATGTTGAACTGATTTTTTAGTTAGGTTAAAAAAGTCCAAATCAAGACCGGAAGCTTGTGCATTGATCTAAAATTTAACCTCACTTATTGAATCTATTCTTTTTTCTCCATATAGTAGCTATGGGTTATAGTGGTTGCTCAATAAATGTTCCACGAAAGTGACAAATAGATTCTCCACTTATCTTTGTTCTTATAGAACATCAGTTATCTTTTGACATCTCTTATGCACGCTTAATACCTCTTTGATTCCCTCACCTTGTAGACTTTCTGCTGCACCAAACTAGGTAATTCTTGACCTTTACTAATCCACATGATTTAATCTTTTCTTCCCTGCTAACTTTTTTATCTTTGTTTCCGTATTAGGTCTTCTTCCAATCCAAGAGCTAACCAAGCAGGTGGCCCTCCCTTAGCCGAGTTCCTGTGAAAACACAGATTCACATGGGTCAAGAAAAGAAGCAGAATGGGATGTTCATCAGGAAGAGAACTACATCCAAGCAGAATTGCTAAGGATCAGTAAAAATGAAGTCCTTAATGGTCAGATCAGAGGGATAATTATAAACAAGGAACAAGAAACAAAGTTGATGTAAAGAGCAGTACAGACAATGGAAGGACAGGTCAGGGTAAGACAGAATGAGGGAAAAGGGCTCAGTAATTTGGTCATAAGCAAAACTGGCTTCACCTGAGTTGGAATGGGTGCTTCAAATTAAATTAAAGCCACAAGATTAGGATACACTATTCTCAAATTTCATGTGTTGTCGCTGTTAGTCACTGTCAAGTCGGTTCCGACTCACGGGAACCTTGTTAACAGAATGAAACATTGCCCTGTCCTGTGTCCTATCTATGATATTTATTATGTTTGAGCCTATTGTTGAGGCTACTGTGTCAATCCATCTCATTGAGGGTTCTCAAACTACATAGTAGTTCCAATAAGTAATAGGTATTTATTAAAACCAAAAAATTGTTGAGTATCCTGTTGAGTATGCTGTTCTCTGTGATCTAGAATGAATGTACATAAATGAATGAAATACTTAAATTCTAGCAAGGAAGTAAATCATCCAGCAAAAATAATTATACAATTTCAGGGCACAATAGGAGCATATAGCAGGGGTAATTAAACATATTTTTGGGAGCTCGATAAGTAAGTATTTCCCTATGAATGTGACATTTAAGATGAAATCTAACCGTCCTCTTTTAGCCCAACATCAGCTAGGTCCCCAAAGCTACTTAGCAATATTTATATTAATCTCTAATTAGATGTTTATTGTGTTCCGAATAGCAATTACTCAAAATGCTTTTTGCTCACCCTAAGGCTTCCATCCTTCACCCCAGCCCCTATTTTTTGTTAAGATCTCTCCTTCTATGGTTCTGGTAGATGGAGGTTTTTCTAGTGTGGACCTTCTTTTTCCTTTGATCACACTTGCTATCATCATAGGCTTCTCCTTTTTATCCTTAAATTTAGAAGGTTGTGACTTCCTTCTTGCTAGTCCAAAGTATAACTTTCCAAATAAGTTTCTCTATCTTTTTCTCTCTCTCTTCTTCCTCTCTGTCTCTTCTTATCTCCACACCACCCCCCACCTTCATTCTTTCCTACATTAGTTGGGACCTGGTTCTAGCAGTTATCTATTCTTTCTCTTAAATATCCAGTCTTTCTTTCTTTCTTGATGTTTTCCCCTGTATGATCAATAATGATTAAGACATTTCTGTAAAATTTAATAAACTTTCAATCTCCTTTTTTTCATGGGCCAACCTATTGAGGAATGTAATACATACTCATTGCCTTTGTTCACTATCAACTAATTCAGTAAATGGCTTGGTGTCTGGCATCTGCTTCTCTCCATCCATCAGTTTCACTCTCTAGTAGGGCACCAATAATCAACTGATTACCAATGCCAGTCCAGGTATCTATTCTCACTCCTTGGCCTCCAATTAGCATATGATCCTCTGAACTTTTTGAAATCATTTCATCTTGGTTTATGCTGCTCTCATACGTTTTCTCTGATCTCTCTGTCTATTCCAGATTTTTAAGATGGATACAAACCGGAACAAATTATGTACCTCAGTCTGCAAAGAGGTTAGTCTGAATATATTTATTGATTTATTTGATAAATACTTTTTACATAGTGCTTAATACGCACCAGGCCATGTTCCACATTATTTTCAAACTTTAGTACATCTAAAGCCTCAAAATAACAGTATGAAGATTTAAAAAATGAGAAGATTGAAGCACAGAAAGTTTAGGTGACTTGTCCAAGGTCTCACAGGTAATGATTTGACTCAGGTATTCTGGCCTGAAGTCTATGGTCTTATAAAGTATGCTGCCATTGACATTGGTACACATTAACACAAACATGTTTTTGCTGAGAATATTTTCTATTATGTTCCAAGCCATCTCTAGGAATTTTTGCTTTTCCATATACCTTGTATATGAACCTGCTCTGAAAGAGTTCTTAACCCAGAGTCTATGGACCACCAAGGAGACATCTGATAGAATTCAATGAGTCCAACAAATTGAGTGGTAAAGAAAGGACATCTAACTGAAATTTAGCATTTCCTTGAATTAATAACATAGGCTATACAAACCACAGAAGTATTTATTAGCAGAATCCATGACTTTGTCATCATTGGAAAATATAGGTAGTTCATAGCACATTACAGTTCTTGTAGATTGCTTGAAATATTGTTTATATTCATCATTATATTACAATTACAGCAGTTACACAAAAAAATACCAGACTTACTGGCCTGACAGAGACTGGAGAAACCCCGACAGTATGGCTCCTGGACACCCTTATAGGTCAGTAAGGAAGTCACTCCTAAGGTTAATCCTTCAGCAAAGATTAAACAGGCCCATAAAACAAAGAGAGACTGATGGAGCACACCAGGCCAGGAGCAAGGACTAGAAGCCAGGAGTGGACAGGAAAGCTGGTAATAGGGAACCCAAGGTCGAGAAGTGGAGTGTTGATGTGTCATGGGGTTGGTAACCAATGTCACAAAACAATATGTGTACTAATTGATTAATTACAAGCTAGTTTGTTCTGTAAACCTTCATCTAAAGTACAATAATAAAAAAAGAAAATAATTAAAAAGAAAATGATACCAGTTCCTGACTTCCAGCAAAATGGCGCTTTAGGCAAAAGCACTATGCTGTCCCTCCACAGCAAAGATCCAAAAAACTAAGCCAGAGAAAACAGCAATCCTGAAACCCTAAAACATCAAATGAAGAGATAAAGAACTCAGCCAAGCACCAAATGGAGTGAGAAAACTGACAGAGAAGGGAGAGCGAGGAGAGATTTATGCAGAGGTCCCTACCAGCTAACGCAGCGTGGATCCGCCATATTGGACTCCTATCAGAGACCAGCAAATAGGGGGTACAAGAAAGCAGCTTCATGGAGCTTCCAGTGGGAGACAAAACAACCGGTAATTTGCGATATATACTTTCCCACCACCCACCCTTCTTCACCCCCACTTGGCCTCCTCTGCTTCCCATGGCCACAGTCTGTCCGGGAAGCACTGGCTGCTTGGATTCCATCCACCCGCACTGGCCAGCTCTCTGAGTGACATTTGTTGGCTGCCGGTCTTTCTTTTTTCCACTTCTTTTGATTTCTTCCTTACCTCTCACCAGCTCCCCCTCCTTTCGCTCAAATACCTGGCTCCATGCGCCATCTTTGCTTCTTCCTGAGGAGCTGCGGAGCTCCGTTTGAGTGTGCAACTGCTTCCCGGTCTGGGCTGCTACACTGGTGGGATCCTGGGGCTCTTGTTTGTTTGTTTGTTTTGAATTGTTTGTTTTCTTTTCCTTTTCTTGAGTTGGGAGCCCTTTCTGTCCGGGTGGTGCCTACCTGCACCGTGTGCTTAATATCACCTACCCCCTGGGCTTGTGCAGACTCACAGAGGGATCCATGAGGGCATATCTTTTCTCTTGGGTTTTTTTCTGTTTCTCTGTTTTTTGGAGGCTTTTCTTGTTCTTTTTTTAAAAAATTTGTTTTCTTTTCCCTCTTTTTCCCTTTTTGTCTTTCTTCATTACTCAGTTTCTTGTCTCTCTATACCTTCCTTTTCTTTCTGTTCCCTGAATACCTGGCATTGCATACCTCTATACCTTCTAGCCAGGCTGTACTGCAACACCTGAGAACAACTTCCCCAGACTTCATAGTGGCACCGATGGGATCCCTGGGAGCTTTGCTGTTCTTTTTCCTTTCTGATTTTTATTTACTCATTGTTTTTTTTCTTCTTCTTCCCCTTTTTGTTTTTCTCCATTTCATAGTCTCTCATCTCTCCACTCCAATGGCAAACTCCCTTAGCATTCTTTTTTGTTTGTTTGTATGTTTTTGCCTCCGGTTCCTCTCTCCTCCCTCCCATATCCATCTTAGCTCCACACATAACAATCTCCATCCTACATCCTGCATACCTGCACCATGTGCCTAATAGCACACCACCAAGCAGCACAGGCACTGGCTACTGGAACCTCCCCTGAACTGATTACCAACCCGCTCTGGTGGCTGTAGTAAGTGCCACAAACAACTCATCCCAGTAACTCTTCTTCAGCTAGACCTGCCCTGCTGTACCATATCTGAGGGACTGACCGTGCCAATTGGAGAAGGAAGTGAAAAGTATCGTGCCCACAGATGAGGAAAAAACCAATAACACACAGCCCGCCTGCTCAGACATAGCCAAATTTAAAAAAAGGACAAAACAAACAAATCTACAATCAATAAATGAGAAAAATAACTACTGAATGCCCCGAAGACAGCAAACAACATCAAAACTTTTACAAAAACAGGACAGGATGGTTCCAATAGGCATCCAAAATAAAACACCAGATGACTTTCTGGTGGAAGAAAAGGAACTAGAACTACCTGATAGGGAATTCAAATCTCTAATACTCAGAATTATCTAAGAGTTGAAGCAAAAAGCAGACAAACATGAGGAAAAGATAGACAAATTCATGGAAAATACAGACAAAAAAATGGAAGAATACAGGAATAAAATTCCAAAATAAATTCACAACTAGAAATTATACAAAAACAACAATTAGAAACCCAAAAGATAAACAACAAGATTTCAGAAATGGATGGTGTCATAGAAGGGCTGATGAGCAGATCTGAAACGGTGGAAGACAGGATCAGTGGAATTGAAGACAAACACTTGGATACAACTCTGTTT
>NW_004444080.1:4875754-4876895 GCF_000243295.1 Trichechus manatus latirostris | reverse complement strand
GAATGATTGGAGTTCCAGAACAGGGGAGAAAACAGAAAACACAGAGAGGATCATTGAGGAACTGCTGACAGAAAACTTCCGCAATATCATGAAAGATGAAAAGCTGGCCATCCAAGAAGCTCAAAGAAACCCATATAGGATAGACCCCAAAAGAAAATCACCAAGGCAAATCATAATCACACTCACCAAAACCAAAGACAAACAATGAATCCTGAGAGCAGCTCATGAAAAACAAGAAGTCACATAAAAGGAGAAACAATAAGACTAAACTCAGATTATTTGAAAGAAACCATGCAGGCAAGAAGGCAATGGGATGAGACATACATAACCATGAAAGAAAAATATTGCCAGCCAAGAATAATATATCCTGCAAAACTCTCATTCAACTATGATGGTGAAATTAGGATATTTCCAGATAAACAGAAATTAAGGGAATATGTAAAAACCAAACAAAATTTACAATAATCATAAAAGGGAGTTCTTTGATCTTAGAAAAAACTACTTCAGCTCACAGGCAGAATCTAGGATGCAGGATCATACCAGCCAGATACCAATCTGGGACATGAACTCTCAAGGACTATCCAAAACCAAAAGAAATACAACAGGGAATCAGAGCAGTTAATCAGTAAATGACAACAACATAAGAACAATAAAAGAGGGAATGAAAGATGTAGGTATATAACCTTCTAATGGAGAGGAAGGCAAGGCGATACCAAGTAATAATAGACTGCTTCACACTTAGAAAGATAAAGGTAAAATTCATGATAACCACAAAGAAAGTTAACAAACATACTCATAAAAATAAAGAGGAAAAACATAAAGTCAGCAAAAACAAAAGAAATGAAAAAAACATCCACAAACTAAAGTAACTCAGCAAAGGAGGGTAAGAAGAACAAAGACAACATCAGCACCACAAAAAAAGCACTACAAAATGACAGCAACAAACTCACATCCATCAATAATTACACTGAATGTAAATGGACTCAATGCACCCATAGAGAGACGGAGAGTGACACAATGGATAAGAAAACAGGAACCATCAATAGGCTGTCTACAAGAGACACACCTTAGAAACAAAGATGTGAATTTATTAAAAGTCAAAGGTTGGAAAAAATATATCAAGCTAACAACTACAAAAAAG
>NW_004444080.1:4810819-4871106 GCF_000243295.1 Trichechus manatus latirostris | reverse complement strand
AGAGGGTTGACATGTTGTGGGGTTGTTAACCAATGTCATAAAACAATCTGTGTACTACTGTTTCATGAGAAACTATTTGTTCTGTAAACCTTCACCTGAAGTAATTTAAAAAAAAAAAAAATAGTTACAGGTAAAAGAACCTGAACTTTATATTGCATGAGATAGCAGCAAATAAAAGAGAACAACAAAAGGCTTCCAAATCTAGTTCTGGATAACCTTGGACAAGTCTCATGGTTTCTTCCTGTCCAGTTTTCTTCGTTTTAAAATAAAGAATTTAAGAGTATAATTAAAAAAAGAAATTATAACACTTATTAGACCCACCACTAAATCTCAGTCAATGCATTGATAAACGAGCAGTTATTACTATATAACATTTTTTATTGTTTTGAAAACTATTTCAAAATAAATAGCCTCCAGTTAATTCCATGGATTTCGTTTCATGCATTTAAAACCATTATTCTGAGAAGAGTCCACAAGTTTCACTAGCAGAGCCAAAGGGGTCCATGACCCAAAGAAACCTGAAAACTTTGTTCTAACCCTCTCTTCAGTGTTTACATACTCTTTTTCTGTCTTTCCTACCCAGTGTATCTGAATCTATGCTGATGATGCTCAGATACTTATCCAGAACTTTAGACTTCCCTAAACCCAGATTCACATTTTCAGCATTCTGTTAGACTTCTTTGTGTGAGAATGCTACTAACATCTTAACCTTCAGTAACGGAATGCATCAATTGTGCTCGCTAATTTCGTTCTCTTTCTAGTGCGCAACATGTCTGTTGACTAGCATCTCTGTATTTCCTGTAGTTCTGGCTCAAAACCTCAGAAGCATCTTCGATTCGTTATTGTTCATTCTCAATTCCACACAAGTGTTCTTGTTATGTCCCCCCCCATTTGCCTTCCCATTGTTTCTTGTATGTGTTCCTTTGTTTTCACTCCCGATTTTATTACCTTCATTTTGTCTCATTTGAACAAATGCAATAGTCTCTCCCTTGGCTTTCACTTTCCCAATGCTGATTCACACCAGTTCCAAACTGTTAGTAAAATGTCATAGAAGTAAAGGCCATCCCATCCACAAAATCTCTTTATAGACTTATTTTTTCTCTTTTTTAAAAAAAATATACAGTTTGAAAAATGTGTACATGTATTAAAAAGAAAATTACTATCCCTATAATCCTACTTCTAGGAAGTGTTTTCAGTAAGTCTTTTAAAATTAATGCATATATATATATATATATATCTCCTATAATTTTTAATAAATATACTATGAGAAATTTCTTGAGTCACTAAGACTATTATGTCTAATTACAACAGAATATACCATAATTTACATAGCTATTGATCTTTATTTTATCATTTAGATTTTTTCCAACTTGTGCTTTTACAGATAATCATGTTATGGATATAATTTTAAAATATTTCACACAATACCTTCTTTTGGAAATCCAGTAATTTTTGAAATCCATCTCAAATGTCATCTCCCAAATTTTTGTTAAAAAATTACCCCTCTCCTTTCACTTCCCTCCACATGTTCCAAAAATATAATATACCCTTTGAGACTGGGTCATGCCTTATTCAGTCTCTCCATGAATGGCGGATGGCGCAATAAACATTACGTTTCCGGAGCAAAGGTTAGACATATCTTAGGGGCCACTCAACATTTTCTTTTTAGAAATTGCACACCCAGTAAATGAGGTTAGTAAATAACTCCTGAGGAAAGTCTAGAGAAAAGGCAAAGCTAGTGTTCTCCGTTGAAATAGTTATTTGATAAACTAAAAATGTTCATAATGATCTCATGAAAGAAAGAATTCTAAGTAGGTTTAACATAGTCGAATGGATTAAACAGTGGGAAAAGTTTTTTTTTTTTTTAATTTACATCATCCAGTAAGTTTAATATTTGTGAAACACACACATACATACACATGCACATTACAATGAATGATTTCTATACAAACAGGGAGAGTTTTGAATGCATATTAACCTGGTGGAGAGAAATAGACAGACAGATATATACTGGGGCATGTAAAAAGGAAGCATTTTTAGGAGGAACAGGGAGCAATAACGTCAACTTTTTGTAGAAAGTGCAAATAAGAGAAAAGAGAATCCCTTCTGGTTTTTATATTTCCTAAATGTCTTAAAACTTACAAACTCACAGATCACAGAATATGTAAATAAATCTGATTAAGGCTTTAGTTTAAATACTATGCAATTGCAATCGAGAATTATATTTAACTGTTTAATTATATTAAACTTTATTTAGTTTATTTCATAATGCATTTTTAATCATTTTAAATTTATGCCTTTTATTTTTGGAGAAATCCAAACTGAAGAATGTCCTTTTAGATGTTCTTATACATAGGAGAGTTAGAAATTACTTAAAGTTCTGGAATTCAGTGTGGGTAGAATAGATAAACAATATCAAATGCTGTTTTATGAAGGATTATTCCTGTCTGAGTGTGCTATATATTTACAGATGTATTAGGCAATATATTCTACCATGTAATCATTGTTAACTTCTGCTAACATTCCTCTGCCTAAAGATATATGGGCATAATGCCATTAAAATATAAAATCTCTTGATATCTACACTCTCTATAACAAAAGAGATTAACTTTAAAAAAAAAACTTCTAAAGTTATTTTATTATAACTGTATAAAGCATCACTGTATTGAGAATAAATAAGTGGTTGAATGTGGCCAAATATTCCTTGAAAGTGCCAAAGCCTAAATGAGAAAAGCTCAACTTCAAAGTCAAATTAGTAGTTGCTAGATTAAAGAAGGCATGTAGGCTCAGATTAAAATCTTTGAGAAGGAATGAAAGGTTCTGAGGAGGAAGAAGTTAGAAGACAGAAGATCAGAATGCATTGATATAGAATGTAGTGTGTTACGGTGATGGTGGAAGGGCAAATAATAGCACTGCATTGCTGTGTGCTGCGTAGAATGTACTTGAGGTGAAACATCTGAGAAGAATGTTCAGGAAGTTCACCTCCTAAAAGACACCTATGACTTTACTTATTAAGAACCTAGTGAAATTTTTAATTTTTTAATTTAGTTGGGATCCACTAAGAGGGATTTCTCTGTACTGGTTCTAGTATGTGTCCTGTTTTGTTTTTGCTTCTTAATTTTTATTGTTTTTGTTTTTTGGTCATTGTGTAGTTCTGTCAACCGTTTAGCTTTAAATAAAAGTGCACATCCACAGTCTTCATGGATTCACACTGGTTATGCCTTGAATCAAGTATGGTGCATTAATTGTAACAGTTCTCAGTCTTTCAATAAAGACAGCTATTATACAAGCAATGTAGAATTTTCTATGGTATATAAACATTTATGAGAAGCAAGATTTCTCCTGGGCCTACGTGCCAGATACGCTCAAAGGACAGGATCACTTGAGGTATACTTACTTGTCAGGATATACAGACCATCCTAGGCTCCCTCCTATATGTTCAAACTCAGGAGACCTCTGTCAGCGCCACCTTCCTCTTTGAAGTGGTGAAGAGAATGGCTGATAACATTTCTTAGAAACCTCAGAGGATCATCTTCCATTTTTTCTCAATATGAAATGTTTTGGTGTTTTTACCCAAGGTTTAGTCAACTCACCATGATTTTTAAATGATTACTCTAGTCAATGAACTATGCCAACAACTAGTAATTACATGAAAGCCATCTGCATTTCTGAACTTACATTAATCTTTCCATGTTAAAGAAATCCTAGCGTTCTTACTATGAGAAATGTTAAACATGAAGCCTAACATCTTTAAAAATTTTGGGGTACTTTTGATTCTGTCACAAGGGCAGACTTAGCAAAATATGCTTCTGTAAAACTTACATTTAAGGTATTGAAAAACAACACATTGCTCTCTCAAGAGTTTGGTCATCAAATTCGGTAAGAGTTCTATCTGAGAAGAAGCAACTGTTAATTGCACATGTAGTGAAATAAGATAGCTAATAAAAAAATTAATATTTTTTATTAATTATTCAGAACTCCCAGAATGACAAACATTATGCTGGATACAACTAGTTAGGGATGATTTCCTGTAGTTTCTTGGTCCTGGGTCCTTTTGTAAAATAAATATAATCTGTAGAGGAGACAGAGAGAAACTGAGGCAAATGTAGCCAGTGTCTGATTAGATACAGTTTCCCCTTGAGCTGAGAGACACAGGAAGGAAAGCACTCATGTAAAGGACATGAAGAGGGAAATTGAGGTTCATGAAAGACAAAACTTTCAACGCACTATTTTTTTGGGGGGGTCTACCCTAAAGATCCTTAATGGCCAAATTCCTCACTAGTACAAGTCTGCTATATATTTTCTAGCGATTCATATTCTTTGCTTCCAAAAAGTTCTGAACTGCCGATCTGAAGTTCTCCTCAACTCAAACTAAAATTAGGAACCAGAAGTGCATGATAATAGATATTATACTGTTTCTTTATTCTTGTGAATGATTTTCCAAAACCTAAATCTTCAGTTCAGCTAAGCAAAACCAGTAATTCCAAACCAATTTTCTGTTTAGTCTATAGCTCATGTTTGGGGCAAGTAGTTCAAGAACATATGTCAATTATTAACTGAAAAATTACTGTATGCCAGAGATTTATAGACTTCATAAACAAAAACAAAACAAAAAACGCGATGGAACCTTTCTCTAGTTACTGTAACTAATATAACAATAATACAAAAAAAAAGAAAAATTTACTGTAATACTTCCAAAAATAAATATTGTGATTATAAATCATCCATTTTCTGCCTTCTGTATTTACCATTTTCCTTTCAAAAGAGTCTGAAATAAAATAGGCCCAACTATGCCATCATCATTCTGACTCATAAGGCCTTCTGTAAAATTATCACAATGAACTTTGCCAGAACTACAGAGTTCTCCAACACTTTAAGATTTGGGGTGGGATGCAGAGGGCTTGTCCATATTGATAGCAAGCTTCAGCACCCTTAGTTGTCGAGAGACTTCATTTCTAGGTCCTTACCAGCATTGTGAATAAAATGGAAATGTGAGTGAAATTTTTCCCAAGCTCTCTACACTTACTCTATCCTGTCTCAGTTGCCCTTCACTGTACCAACCCTTTCTTTCACACCAACTGGGGGACTACAGATTCCCTAAGATGGCCTCTTGATTTCTAAAGCCATTCCTTCCACTTGATGATTGATTTAGGCTCACCCTTTCTGTAGAAACTATACTCCCAATATTACTGCTCCCTATACCACAAAACTCCCATCTTTCCTTCTCTATATATGACTGGAAGATTCATTAAAAACATTATAGCTTTCACTTTCTAATTTGGATCTTGACATACTGCCTTTACCTGCCTAATGTGAACTTTGTCCTCTACCTGTTTCCCTATCATTGATGGATGATTATGGATGTTGTGGGTGATATTTTAATTGTTAATGATAATTTAGGACTACAGGTAGTCCCCAATTTGTGATGTATTTGAGTTACAATGAACTGCACTTACAATCATCCATTTTTTGTGTGTGTACATCTTATTGTTAGTAATATGTATTACATACAATGTTGCAGCAGGTAATTTGCTAATGTTATCATTCTCAGATGTAATGTTTCCAACCCCAAAATATAAGTAAAGATCGGACTTATAAAGATACTGATAATAAAAGGCAATAATGATTAAAACTTAAAAGAAACAGATATTTGAGTTACTTCTGAACAAACTTACAATGCAGTAGTCTTTGGAATGGAACCCGTTGTAAGTTGGCGACTACCTGTATTATATTTGTACCAAGAGAAAATTACAGCTGATAATAATAGCTTAAGAGCTAACATATTTTGAGCACCTACTATATTCCAGGCACCTAAGTACTCTATACATGTTATCTGACTTAACATTTTCAACAACACTTTAAGTGGGTAATATTATAACTTCCATTTTATTATTAGGACATGGAGACACAGAATTATTGAGTGATGTACTTAGAGTCACACAATTAGTGGATAGTAGAGCTAGAATTTGAAACCAGTTCCCAAACTTACTTAACCTGAACTGACTCTTGTTGGACTTGGGCTTTGATTCCTGGATCAACATCTGAACATGGGCCTCAAACTATGTATGTTTAATATGGCCCTTCATGTATGATTTAATCTTACCTAATGTTGAACATTGGGCTCAAACATAACAATGATTGAGAGGATGGCACGGTACCAGGCAGTGTTTCCTTCTGTTGTGCATAGGGTCGCTATGAGTCGGAACCCACTGGATGGCAACTAACAACAGCAACAAATGTTGAACATTGTTTTTTGTTTTTTAATTTTGCTGTCATAACTGACAACATCTACACGTGTCTTTTCTATATGAACCGCCTTCCTATCTGTGACCCCAGACTGCACACTGCATTGCTGTTGTGCCCATCTGGTCTGGATCAGTTCCCAAGCTCCATCCCTCCTACTTTGCACTATCTAGAAACTGCCCAACGTTGAAGAGAATTGACCAACATTTTGTTTGTCCTATAATTGAGCAGGAAAGTAATTGAGTTAAAATGAAGCATCCAAACTTTTAATTTCTTGCTTACTGCTTATTTTGAACTTATTTCTGAATTTATAGAAATGTCATTTATGAATTATTGATTAGGAAAAAAATAATATTTTGGTAGTTTTAGAACTTTTTAGTTTTTTTTGCTAATAAAAATGGCATATAGCTTATTATAAGAATCTACATTTTTAAGAGCATGTTAAAAATTTCAAAGATCTTTTAAAGTAATCCTTACAGTAGTTGAATGAATTTAAGTGTGATTACCATCTCAACCAGGTTAACAAATTTACCAAAATATAAATCAAAAAAACTAAATTCGTTGCTGTCAAATCGATTCCGACTCATAATGACCCTATAGGACAGAGTAGAACTGCCCCATAGAGTTTTCAAGGAGCAGTTTGTAGATTCTCACTGCCGACGTTTTGGTTAGCAGCCAAGCTCTTAGCCACTGTATTACCAGGGCTCCAGAACAGTAAATTGCAGAACTAAGTTTCAAAGGCAAACACTTTCTAATTGTGATTATTACAATTATAGTATGTTTTCAATAACAGCTCAATAAATAAGCAAAATGCCTCCATTTCAATCTTAATTTTATTTAACTATTTTCAAACTTTTAGTTGCAACAGGAAGAGCAGCACAATATTCCTCATTCAGATTGGCACTCTGCCACGATGTTTTAGCCACAATCGAAGACCCATTGGTTCAAAATAATAATGCATAAGGAGACGATACATCCCAGGTTGCCTGGGACAGTGACCATTTATGTCTTTAGACACAGTACGATCATTTATTTCCAAACCAGGACACTTCTGAGAGAGAAAATTTCCTGTTTTAGACAATAAATTATGTTGCCACCTTAATAATAGCTAACATGTTGCCTTAAGGTTCTCTAGAGAAATAGAACCTGTATAATAGAAAGATAGACAGACAGAAAGGTAGATAAATAGATAGATAGGTAAGATAAGATAGGATAAACTGATTTTGGGAAACTGGCTCATGTGACTGTAGAGCCTGGGAAGTCCAAAATCTGTAGGTGAAGCCACAAACTGGAAATTCTGGCAGTCTTGTGTTCCAAATTGGTAGATCAGGCAGTAGGAGAGAGAGAAGAATTCTGGTAAAATGTCTACTTACAGTCTGGAGGCAGAATCCTCTCTTAAGACACTTGTGATTTTGCTGGTAAGGCCTTCTACTGATTGAATGAGGCTCATCCACATTATGGAGGGTCATCTGCTTTACTAAAGATGCCACTGATTTAAAAGCTAATCACATGTATATACTTCATAATGACATCTAGACTTAGTGTTTGACCAAACAGCTGGGTACCATAGCCTAGCCAAACTGACACATAGAAGTAACCATCACATATGTATTATGTGAAAGACACTATTCATGTAACATATTAATTCATCACAACAATTTTTTGAGACATAAAATTATTATGATACTCATTTTACAAATGGAGAAGCTGAAGAACAAGGCATTTAAGAACAAAGAGGTCACATGCTGGAGGTTATACAGTAGGAAATGTTAGAGCCTGGATACAAACCCAGACCAGGTGGCTCCAGAATCAATACTTCTAATTTAACCAAATTTGAGAAGCACTCATCATATCGCAGATATTGGAGAGTCTTCCACAGTTTGTAATTATTCTTTTTCCCTACAAATCATCTCTCCTTACTGCTCTACTTACACTAATGTCATCACTATTCTCCCAGTCAGTTACAACCTCAGGAGTTATCTTTGACTTCGTCTCCCTTGTTTCCAAATCCAAGTTTTATCAATTCTTCTCTGTGAGTGAAGGTTGAAAATTAATAACATGGATGAAATAATAATAATAAAGGTGAGGCTGTGAAAAAAAATAGAACCCTCATACATTGCTGGAGATAATGTAGTGATACAGCCCTTTTGGAAAACAATTTCACAGTTCCTCAAATGTACAGTTACCATATGACCCACCAATTCCACTCCTAGGTATATACCCAACAGAATTGAAAATATACGTTCACAAAAACGCGTACACTAATAGCAGCATTACTGATAATAGTTAAAAAGGGGTAACAACCCAAATGTCCATTAACTGATGAATGGATAAACAAATGTGGTATATCTAAACAACGAAATATCATTCAAACACAAAAGGAATAAAGTACTGATACATCATGCCTAGTGAAAGAACCCAGACACAAAATGTCTCATATTGTATGATTTCATTTATATGAAGTGTCCGGGGTGGGAAACCCATTGAGACAAAAAGTAGATTAGTGGTTGTCAGGGGACAGGCAGAAGGGGAAATGTGGAGTGACTGCTAATGGGTATAGGATTTCTTTTTGAGACATGAGGGTGTTCTGGAATTAGTGGTGATGGATGCAAACCCTGTAAATATATGAAAAACACTAAATGTGGTGGTTAAAATTGCGTGTCAACTTGGCTGGGCCATGATTCTCAATGTTTAATCGTGATCATTCCCATGATTGAATATATTGTGAGTAGCCAATCAGATGAAAGGGAGTTTCCTTGGGGGTGTGGCCTGCATCTGAATATAAGCAGATGTTCTGGCTTTTTGCTCTTTCTGGATCCTGCGGCTGCCTCCTGTCGTCTTATCTCCAGTTCTTGGGACTTGAGCTGTCAGCTTATCTGCTGAAGTTGGGATTCGTCAATCTTCACAGCCTTTGAGAGGAGCCCTGCTCTCTGACTTACCGATCTTGGGTTCGCACCCCCTGCAACTATGTGAATCAGGAGAAACCTTGTGGTCTTGCCTGCCGGTCTTGGATTTTGTCAACCTTCACGGCCTGTGAGCGGGAGCCCTGCTCTCCTACCTGCTGATTTTGGGCTCACCAGCTTCTGCAGTTGTGTGACTTGGGAGAGGGCTCTACCCTGATCATGGACTTGGGATGTTCTGGCCTCTACAATCAAGTGAGCTGTTTCCTTGATATAAATCTCTCTTTCTGTATATATTTATATGCTTTACTGGTTTTGCTTCTCTAGAGAACGCAGCCTAAGACACTACTAAAGTTTATACTTTAAATTTGAAAAAATTTTGAAAAAAAATCAGAGAAAAATGTATGACAAATTGAGAATTTAATTGGTCTTTGTAATTTTTGATAGACAAATATAGCATGTT
This sequence comes from Trichechus manatus latirostris, assembly GCF_000243295.1. Lineage (NCBI taxonomy): Eukaryota > Metazoa > Chordata > Mammalia > Sirenia > Trichechidae > Trichechus > Trichechus manatus. The sequence goes on along the minus strand of NW_004444080.1, from coordinate 4,861,500 downwards.
CATTTAAATTGTTGGGGAAAATAATCTATTATGTTTTTAAAACACTATTTTTTAAAGTAATACAATGTTATGTAAATTAAGCATCACCAACTATAAACAAATTCACTTGTCAAATAGTATTATAAATCACCTCTATTTAGTCAATTGACTGGTAATTGCTATTAATGTAAAAAGCAGCCATTAAAAATTAATTAATTAAATTTTGATAAACATCAGTTTAAAATCCACGTTATAGTCTGTAAAGTTATATTTAAATAATCAAGAATAATTAAAATTAATAAATTAATTTTTCAGGTAGTAAATATGTAAGAGATAACTTCTTTTTATGATATTGTAATTACACCCAATCCTCACTTGCTGACATGGTGAGATTCCAAAGATCAGGTCGTTAAGCAAAAATTGGAGTGATGATTTCCTGCCCCAGCCTCCCCTGCTCTCTTGCCATAGCCCTCCCTTGCCCTTGCTCTGCTTGCAGGATCCGAATCCATGCTGTGAGCTGCTGGCCGGGTGTTCTCATCCACCTGGCATCCCAGCTCAGGCTCTGAGGTGCACACAGTGTTTGCGTGCAAGGCAAGTACAGGGTGGCGGGTGGGGCGTGCCGGAAGAGAGCCGGGAGGAGGGAGCGGGGGCACGAGCTGGGAGAAGCCTGAGCGTCAATCGCCTCTTGGGTTCCAGACTCGGGTTAAATACCCTGGGGTTAGCTCTACTCCTCCGTTTGCGCATCCTGGAAGAGCTTCGCTCCAGGAAGGTGTGCAGACTGGTGGCTTGTTAATACATAAAATAGTTGTATAGTAGAGTTCTTACTATTGTAAATGCAAAATGTGGGATAACCAGATAGTCGATAAGTGAGGAGTAGATGTGTATTAAATCTAGAGAAAATTCACATTGTCTCTAATATTTTTGCCATTATATCTTCTTACTTGGAATAGGAGAACATGATGGTCTTGGAAACCTATAGTTTTTGTTTTCTTACATATGCCAAAATTTCTAAGAAAACACAGGTGTGAGCTTGCTGTTAAGTAATCATGAGAAAAAGCCTGTGCAGGTACTCAAAATTTAAAGTCTATTTCATTTTGAGAGAAGACTTTGAAGTTTGTTGTTGTTTATTATTTCATTATTTATTTAAATTATCACAAAATTCCTTAAGATGCCAAATAGCTTTATTGGGTGGGGATTTAAAGTGGATATTTTAAGTTCAATACAAAGGTCCTATTAAGAGCAGTGCAACTTTGCTTTAGTTTTTACTTGTGATTTTTTTTTTTTTTTTCTCAAGCCTAACAATTAACTTTTGTGGTCCCAGAAGCATCCTGCCAAGTCCCACAGTATAGGTACAGACAAAGACTCATCAGAACAGAAAGCTTTCTTTTGGGTTTTCACATAGTGCTTACCTTGCTCTCAGCGAAGGTAAGCAAAAATGTGTTTCATTTCAACACTGTGTTTCAGCCTAACTGGCTCCCGTGCTCTCTGGCTCCCCTATTTGTGATCTGCCTGCTTCCAAGCTGCAGCTGGGCCTAGAAACTCCCAGCTAATAATAGGAGTCAGGTCAACTCTCAATTATGCTAGTTGCAATGGAATCAGCTTTTTCTTGCTGAAGGAATTATTTTTAAATCACTTTCTTTTAATAAAACCAGCTGTGATGCAGCTTTAGCATCAACCAACATTAACACAGTGGCTGCAATAATGGGCTCAAATAGCAACAATTGTGAGGATGGCACAGGACGTGGCAGTGTTTTATTCTGTTGTACGTAGGGTCGCTATGAGTTGGAACACGCCTGATGGCACCTAACAACAACAACTACATTAAAAGTATACGCCCTTTAGACTTATGTACCCAGGGTTTTCCTTTAGGCCACAATGAAAGCATTGGTAAGGAGGAAACTTCCATGCTGCTCTGTCTTCTCAGAGGAAAAGGCAGGGAAATGTAAGGATGCCAAGCTACAGATTTAGCTCCAAGAGATCTGTTTTTTGTCATTGTTTTTGTTTGTTTCTTTTTTTCATTTGGAATTGTTTATTTTATTTATTTTTTTTAGACAGAGGGAGTACATATTCCACTTTTCTTTACTCACCTACTCATACAGGAAACCACTTACCCAGTCCCTCCACCCACAAGATAACCTTTGAGGGATGTCAATAGAAAGTCCTTAGTAGACAGGATTATCTAGCAGTCCTGAATGACTTTTCTGTCCTCCCTTTTCTGAGAAACTTGTGCAACAGCTTCCTTTTATAATAAGCAATGGAGAATACACCCAACCACCTTAAAGGCACAATTTCAGGCATAAGAAGCTCCTTCCAGAAAAATTCAGTCTTGCCAGACATTGGAGCGTTTCAAGGTGGGATGACATTGTGACGATCTCTTCTGGTGGCTCTGCAAGGAGCAGCCAGAAAGATTTTACCCAGCTGATTAGTGCTTTGGTCCCTGTAACTGGGGGTGATCCTTGCTTGAGTCTAATCATTCCAGGAAAACCAGAGTCATTTTTTGGTTTCTCCCTGATCGTGTATGTTTTACGTCTAGGAAAGATGGTGGTTAAGAAAATAAGAAAGCTTCAGTAAAGAAATACCACGCAGAGTAAATAAGTTATGTCTGTTTTAAACAACGTTTGAAACATTGCCTTAGTTTCCTATTGCTGCTGTAACACAAACACCACAAATAAGTGGCTTTAAAGGACAGAAATTTATTTTCTCACGATTGGAGGCTAAAAGTCCAAGTCAGGATCTCAGCCTTGTCAGTCCCTTCCATGTCAGCAGCCTCAGAGGTTCACTGGTTCTTGGGGATCCTCACAAGGCAGCTATCTTCGCTAGTATGTATCTAATCTGCTCTTTTTACCACTTAGAAGTGATTAGGTTTAGGACACATCCTACATTAACATAACAAAGATAACTCTATTCACAAACAGGATTACATCCTCAGGAATAGGAGTTAGGATTCCAACACATATTTTGGGGATACACAATTCACGATGTCCTTCTCTAGGAACTGATCCTTCCAGATAACGTGTCCAAAGTATGTGAGATGAAGTCTTCCAGAGTGCCCTTTGGAAGAGAGAATGGCGAGAGTTCGTCTTACGTACTTGGTAGAACAGAAAGAAGCAAACTGGACTTGAAGTTTAAAAATAAATCTATTTTTCAATCTGAAGCTTGCTGCTTACAATTGAGTGACAGCTGTCACGATGAAAATTGTCTGAGCCTCAGTGTCCTTGTATGAATCGGTAATAAGGATATGTACATTGGTGTCTTAGTTTTCTATGGCTACCATAACAAAATACCACAAAGTGGGTAGGTTTAAAGAACAGACTTTATTATTTCAGTTCTGCAAGGTAGAAGACCAAAGCAGGGTATTGGCCATGTTGATTACTTCTGAGGACTCTGAGTGAGGAACTGTTTGATGCCTCTCTCCTAGGTTTTGCTGATTGTTGGTAATCCTTGGCATTCCTTTGCTGCTTACAGATTCACCTGCCTCTGTCATCTGTCTTCCCCCGATATATGTGACTCTGTTACCATGTTTGTTCTCCCCTTTTATAAAACATCCCTCAGAAGGGATTAGGATTAGGACCCACCCTACTCCAATATAATTTCACTGATAATATTTTCAAAGGAAGATCCTATTTCCCCAAAACAAGGTTATACTCACAGGTACAGAGATTAGGACTTCAACATAGTTTTGGGGAGAACACAATTCATCCCATAACACTTGATATAAATAATAAATCAGACATTGTGGGTGGAAAATAATTTTTAAAATCTGTCTAAATACGAATTTATTATTTTCCTTTGATCTTACTTCCTTCCCTAAAATTAAATCCAGTCATATTTTCCTTTCTTTGGTCTAACACAACTTTTTCTTTTACACTTTTCCCATAATCTCTGAAAGATGAAACTTAAATTTATTTTTAAGTTACACTAAATTTATATTACAGTAAATTTATATTACTATAAATTTTGGCCTTTCTTGATCTTTTTAAAGAATTATCTTTTATTATTTTTAATATGAGTACCTTGATTACAAGTTGCTCATACTCTTTGTAAATCATTGAGGTCGAATTAAAACTGATATTCAGAGTAATTTAATTAATGTCAGAAAAATGCAAGTGTATGGGTATCCATTTTATAATTGCCTGGTGGCTTAGAGTTATACTTTGTTTGCTAAACTGAGTAATTAATTATTAAATAGCTTATTTTATAATCTTTTATGGAAATTTCTATAACAAATCTAGTGTCTTGCACTGAGCAAGTGCTAAATAAAATTTATTAGATGAATATTGATTTTTATACTTATTCCAAAAATTCATTTTGTAAAAATACATAAAATATATGAGAAAAAATTTAACTATAACATTCCAATAAGGAAAAACAAACAAATTTGTTCAATCAGAAAATGAATGACAGTGAACTTGAAAATATCTCATATGCTTTAAGGAATTTTCAACATGATACATTTCAAACTATTAAAAATAAAAAAAATAAGGACTACATAAATGACATTCAATTTTTATGCAAGTCTCAATAACAAATTGATAGTAAAGCATAAGTCATATTCAAAATCAGATTTGGAGAAATTCCTGACTTCATTTTCAAGACAATCTAAAATTCTGCCATTAACCTTCTATATCTATACAGTCAATGAAAGTGGAGTACATCTCTAATTCAAACGGCATAGATCAACTGTCTAATTTGTGATTTTTCCCTGCCTGCTTTTATGTGTAAATTTACTGTCATATTTGTAGAGTTTGATAGTAAGAAAATTATTTTATTTTTTTCTCTAAAATCTCAAATTTCTCTATCTGACAAGGCTTGCAGACATTATATTTGGGAGGTGAGCATATCATTAATATAAATCACTTACAGATCAGTATTCACATATTTAGTATATACATAGAATCATCCATAAAAAATTATTTATTGATCACCCACAATACACCAGGACTGTTTTAGGTGCTGGGGATATAGTAGTGAGCAAATATTGTACTGCTCTGAAAAAAATTATTTATAATGAGAAAATGCAGTATAACTTAGTGGAGTGCTCTTGTTTCTATACCATCGTGTTTTCTAACTAACATGTTAATCTCTTACCATAGACTATACAGCCTGTTATAGACTACCTAATGCCATTTACTTCCTGATTATTTTCTCTTATATATACTCAGGCTTTGTTTGTGTTTCATATTTTAACATTCTAGGAATCTAGCACCCCCATTTCTCATTGAATTCCTCTTAAACGTGGTCTCCATTTGCTCAACTACTATTCGGCTGACCTGACTGAATCTTTTCTGGAATGTTTCATGGTTATAAAACTACAGGGACCACACAGTGTGCTTTGGCACAACGAAGGGCTGTTTTTTTGTGGTGTTCCATGTCTGTTAAGAAGAACAAACTTTTAATTTCAATATATTATTTTGAGCTGTCATAGAATTATTTCATGCTCTTATTCTATGACATTGTAATTATAGAATTTTTAACATAATGTTAGTTTAAATGCATGGCATTATTTATTATAGCAATAAAAAAGTCAAAACAGATGGACCTTTAGGAAATGGATAAAATTATGTACACTTACTAGATGGGATACTTTGAAGCAATTAAATATATTCACAATCTTCAAATACTTGTTGAAACTATTAAAAATGTGGAAATTGCCTATAACATACAGATAACTGTAAAATGTAGGATACATGACTATGTGAAGTAGTTGTATGATATTAGGATAAAATACACCAAAATATTAATGATGCCTTTTATGTGTCATGTAATTATAGTTTTTTTATCTTCATAATTTCTGATATTTTACAAATTTTCTACAATAAGCATATATTAGTTTTATTATAAAGGACTTTAGGATTTTTTTGTCTAATGAATAATAATGAAAAGATAAAATTATTAAAAAGAATTAGGTGCTTTTATAATTAGTGACACCTCCAAGTTGGAAAAGACTCTATTTGGAACCCAATCTATAAATAAAACCATAATTTTAGACTTTAAATATCAGTTGATCCAATAGAATCATTCATTCATTCAACAAGTATTTATTAATTGCCTACAACGTGGTAGACATTATTTTAGGTGCTGAGGGCACAACTATAAACAAAAGAAAGAAAAATATCTGCCCCCATGGTACCTATGTTCTGGTAGAGGAAGAACAACAAAAACAAATTTATACTTAAAATACTTAGTGTGTTAAATGGTAATAAGTGCTATTGAGAAAAATCAAGTGAGGGGCATAGAGGTGACTAGGGTGAGAAGTTTTACAATTTTTATGTAGGGTAATTAGGGAAACTATGAGTCTGAATCAACTGGACAGCAATGGGTTTGGTTTTTTGGTAATTAGGGAAACAGGTTGCCATGGAGTTGATTCCACTCATAGCCACTCTATAGGACAGAGTAGAACTGTCCCACAGGGTTTCTAAGAAGCGGCTGGTGGATTTGAGTTTCGAGTTCTTAATCACTGTGCCACCAAGACCCTATGAGTTGGAATTGACTTCACAGCAACGAATTTGGTTTGGGTTTAATTAGGGAAAGCCTTAAAGAAAAGGTAATATTTGACCTGAGACCTGGGGTAAAATCTTAGAGTGCAAGCTGTACACGTATCCGGAGGAAGTATATTCCATGTAGGGAGTAAGAGCGTAGACCCTGTGGCTTGAGCTTATATGTTGTGTTGGCCAATGTGTTGTGTTGGTGAATTGTGGCCGAAGCAGAATGAGACAGGGTGATAGTAGGAGACCAAGTAGGGGAGCAAAATAGAATCCGATAAATTAAGGCAATATAGTCACTATAAGGTCGCTATGAGTTGGAATCAGCCACTATATGGACGTGAATATTTGCTCTTAATCATATGTGAGATCATTTGGAGGGTTTAGAATAGAAAAGTGATGTGATCTGGTTTACTTATAAAAGGTACACTACAGTGGGTCGCTATGAGTCGGAATCGACTCCACGGCATCAGGTTTTTTGTTTTTTCATAGCTGCTGTATTGAGAATAGATTGTGAAGTTTAGAGAAACTAACAAATAATAAAGAAAACTGAACATATATTACGGCATGACTGGTGTGCTCTATATTGTTTACCTAATAAATAGCTATTACAAGTACAAATATGATTTGATATTCTTTATAATAAAATTTTGATATAATTACAGTATGAGTGTAATATTATTTATGAAAACTTTCTTACGAAGACAGGTAAAATCTTAAGTTAGGATTGACTGTGGGGAATTTTCTGTACTGGTTCTAATGTATATACTATTTTTGCTATCATTTTTGATTTCTCTGTTATTAGGTTGGCTTTTAATATAAATGTCTGTACATATTTCTCTCTAACTCTCGCTGTCTACTTGCAACAAGGACAATAAATAAATAGCAACAAATTCTAAGTTTCTCTGCTGTAATTTTATTAGTCAGGGCTTACACAGAAAAGAAATAGCATTCTCAGAAGTAATAACTAAATATAGCCGAATTTAGGACCTATTTTCAAATGTGAAACAGTTCTAAGGGATAGCAACAAGTATATTGAAGCACCCTGGAGTAGCGACAGTGGGGAGTTGTTGCCATCTCTAGGAATGAAAAGGTAAGGCGAGGCAGCAGCTGTAGACTTAAGAAAGGGATATAACCTTTCTTGGAAGTATAAGGCCCACTGGCAAGGACCTAGCACTTTCCTTATTCCAAGTTTTTGTTACTTCATCCCACTGGTCTAACTCAATGGGAAGCCAGAAGGCAAGGAAACCCATCCATGTAGTCCATAACCCATCTCTCAAGACAAAGAGCAAGGTGGAAAAAGTGGAGTGTGGATAAGAAGGAGCAAATTAAAAATAATTAGCAGGTCAATCCATTAAGAGTCTGTTTTTGTCAGTTGTATTTCCAAACTCCAGCCGTATCTCTTTGTGCTGCTATAACACATAATCTGTAAGTGAAAAAGTAATCTGTAGGTAAGAAAATAGTTGTGGTATGACTTTACTTTAATTCTGGTTCTGCAAAATTGGTTAGTTACAGATACAGGTGTACCATTTTCAGTGTAAGAGTGAGAGAAATTTTGTAAAACACTTTGATTTTTTGAAAGAAAAATTTTTTTTTCTGGTTTAGTACTACCTGGAAAAATCTTCCTCCATTATTAAAAACAGAAATTATTCTGTATCACTTGATGCTTGGCTATTTAACTGCATTGTGCCCACACATATGTGGACGTTATAATCATGGTATTTTTCCAAAAGAAACACACACCCACACACACAGAGATAGAAAACTTTTTTTTTTTTTTTACCTATAGTATCCCTGTAAATTTAATTACAATAGTGAAACACTAGCAAAAACTTACAGGAGACCTGGTGGTGCAGTGGCTAAGTGCTCGGCTACTAACCAAAAGGTCTGCAGTTTGAACTCACTAGCCACTCCTCAGGAGAAAGATGTGGCAGTCTGCTTCCATAAAGATTACAGCCTTGGAACCCCTATGGGGCAGTTCTTCTCTGGCCTGTAGTGTCACTATGAGTCAGAACTGACTCAATGGCAGTGGGTTTGTTTCTTGTTTTTGTTTTTGTTTTCTTTAGAGAAAACTTAAGTAAATGTGAATAAGGGGAAGATTTTGTATAATTAACACAGGCTTGCTGAAGAATTCTAAGAAGCCATTATTTTTAGTTATAATTCATTAATTCATCTCATAAATATCTAATGAACTTCTATTTTTAGACTTTCTTGTAAGCACACACAATGTATGTAAAAAACATGATTAACATGCAGGATATATTAATAATTATGAAGAGCAAGTTCTCAGGTGATTCCTGTAACATCAAATAACAGTTTTAGGCATGATAAACATGTTGTGGATCCTGATTTAAACACTGTACATGTATAACACTATTTGGTTTCCATAACAAATCTATGAAGTAGGCATTTTTATCTATATGTTGCAGATGAGAAAACTAAATCCTAGAGAGGTAAAGTGACTTACCTAAGGTACTAAGACTACTAAGGGACAGTACTGAGGTTCAAACCCAGATAGTGTGATTTCAGAGCACATGTTTTTTAAATACAACAATATACTAGAATCCATTTTTGTTACAACAAAACAAAAACAACACACACACACAAAACATAAACTGCACCAAAGTATTTAAGTATATAAATATATTCTAATAAAACATAAACTGAAACAAAATATTTGTGTGTATATACTTTTCTCATACAAAAGTAAAGAGTTCTGAAAGGATGCACATCAAACTCTCAACAGTAAAATCTACATAGAGAAAAACTCACAGATCTTAAGTGCGCCAGGAATTTTAATAAACATATACCCTCATGTAGTAGTGTGCTGGTAAATCTTATTTTTCCAGAAGAAATAAAACAAAATGAACAATACCTTCATGTGTACTGTTTACCAGTTTTATTGATGTGGTCAAGGATTTTATTTTACTTGGATCCACAATCAATGCCCATGGAAGCAGCAGTCGAGAAATCAAATGACGTTATTGCATTGGGCAAATCTGCTGCAAAAGACCTCTTTAAAGGGGTAAAAAAGCAAAGAAGTCACTTTGAGGACTAAGGTGCAGTTGTCTCAAGCCACGGTATTTTCAGTTGCCTCATACACGTGCAAAAGCTGGACAATGAATAAGGAAGACTGAAGAATTGATGCATTTGAATTATTCTGTTGGTGAAGAATATTTAATATACCAGTGGTTGTCTGAAGAATGAACAAATCTGTCTTGGAAGTACAGCCAGAATGCTCCTTAGAAGGGAGGATGTTGACACTTTGTCTTTTGTACAGGCATAACTTGGATATGTTGTGAGTTCAGATCCAAACCACCACAATAAAGCAAGTCACACAATTTATACTATACTGTAGTCTATTAAGTGTGCAATAGCATTATATCTAAAAAAAAAAAAGTACATACCTTAATTAAAAAATATTGCTAAAAATGCTAACCATCATCTGAGCCTTCTGCAAATCGTAATCTTTTTGTTGGTGGAGGACATTGTCTTGATGTTGATGGCTGCTGACTGATCAGGGTGGTGGTGGTTGAAGGTTGTGGTGACTGTGGCAATTTTTTAAAATAATACAACAATGAACTTTGCTGTATTGGTTGACTCTTCCTTTCACAAAAGATTTCTTTGTAGTTGTGATGCTGTTTGATAGCATTTTACCCACAATAGAACTTCTTTCAAAATTGGAGCCAATCCTCTCAAACCCTGCTGCTGCTTTATCAACTAAGTTTATGTAATATTCTAAATCCTTTGTTGTCATTTCAACAATGTTCACAGCATCTTCATCAGGAGTAGATTCCTTCTCAAAAACCACTTTCTTTGCTCGTCCATAAAAAACAACTCCTCATCCATTAAAGTTTTATCATGAAATTGCAGCAATTTAGTCACATCTTCAGACTTGACTTCTAATTCTAGTTCTCTTGCTATTCCCACCACATCTACAGTTACTTCCTTCACTGAAGTCTTGAACCCCTCAAAGTCATCCATGAGGGCTGGAAGCAACTTCTTCTAAACCCCTGTTAATGTTGATATTTTGACCTCCTCCCATGACTCACGAATGTTCTTAACAGCATCTAGAATGGTAATTCCTTTCCAGAACGTTTTCAATTTACTTTGCCCAGATCCATCAGAGGAATCACCATCTATGGCAGTTGTAACCTCACAAAATGTATTTCTTAAGTAGTAAGACTCGAAAGTCAAAATTACTCATTGATCCATGAGCTGCAGAATGGATATTGTGTTAGCAGCCATGAAAACAACATTAATCTCCTGGTATATCTCTGTCAGAGCTCTTGGGTGACCAGGTGCATTGTTAATGAGCAGTAATATTTTGAAAGGAACCATTTTTTTTCTGAGCAGCAGGTCTCAACAGTGGGCTTAAAATATTCAGTAAACCATGTTGTAAACAGATATGCTGTCATCCGGGCTTTGTTGTTTCATTTATAGAGCACAGGCAGGGTAAACTTAGCATAATTCTTAAGGGCCCTACGATTTTCAGAATGGTAAATGAGCATTGGCTTCAACTTAAAGTCACCAGCTGCATTAGCCCCTAACAAGAGTTAGCCTATCCTTTGAAGCTTTGAAGCCAGGCATTGACTTCTTCTCTCTAGTTATGAAAGTCCTAGATGGCATCTTCTTCCAATATAAGGGGGTTTCGTCCACATTGAAAATCTGTTGTTAGTGTAGCCACCTTCATCAATTAGATAAATCTTCTGGATAACTTGCTGCAGCTTCTACATCAGCACTTGCTGCTTCACCTTGCACTTTTATTTTATGGAGACGGCTTCTTTCCTTAAACCTCATGAACCAACCTCTGCTAGCTTCCAACTTTTTTTCTGCAGCCTCCTCACCTCTCTCACCCTTCATAGAATTAAAGAGAGTTACAGCCTTGCTCTGGATTAGGCTTTGGCGTAAGGGAATGTTGTGACTGGTTTGATCTTTTATCCAGACTACCCACTAAAACTTTCTCCATATCAGCAATAAGGCTGTTTTGCTTTCTTATCATTTGTGTGTTCACTGGAGTAACACTTTTTATTTCCTTCAAGAACTTTTCATTTGCATTCACAACTTGACTAACTGGCGCAAGAGGCCTAGCTTTCAGCATATCTTGGCTTTCGACAAGCTTTCCTCACTAAGTTTAATCATTTCTAGCTTTCGATTTAAATAGAGAAACATGCGACTCTTCCTTTCACTTGAGAAATTAGAGGCCACTGTAGGGTTATTAACTGGATTATTTTCAATATTGTCATGTCACAGGGAGTAGGGAGGCCTGAGGAGACAGAGAGAAATGGGAACGGCCAGTGGGTGGAGCAGTCAGAACACACACAACATTTATTGATTGACTTTGCCATCTTATATGGGTGTGGTTTGTGGCACCCCAAAAAATTACAATAGTAACATAAAGATCACTGACCACAGATAACCTTAACAGATATAATAATAATAATGAAAAAGTTTGAAATATTGTGAGAATTACCAAAATGTGACACAGAAACAGGACATGAGCACATGCTGTTGGAAAAATGGCGCTGATAAGACTTGCTCTATGCAGGTTTGCAACAAACCTTCAATTTGTAAAAAATACAGTATCTGCAAAGGAAGATAAAGCAAAGCACAATAAAAAGAAATACGTCTATATTTTGGACATGCAATCAAGAGGGACTAGTCCCTAGAAAAGAACATCATGCTTGGTAAAGCAGAGGGTCATCGAAACTGAGGAAGATCCTCAAGGCAATGGATTGACACAGAGGCTACAACAAAGGTCTCAAACATACCAACGGTTGTGAGGTTGGCACAGGACTGAGCAGTATTTCGTCTGTTTTACATAGGGTCACATTGAGTCTGAACTGACTCTGTGGCACCTAAGAACAGCAACCAGTTTTAATGGCGCAAATACTCCCACCATGTTTGATTTAAAGCTAGCAATGGTTTAAATAGAGGCTCACAAAATTTCTGAATATTTAATGATCAGCTCTCACAAGACCAAAAAAAAAAAAAAAAAACTGTAGCATATCACTGTTACTCCTTTATCACTTCTCTAGACAAGATTTAAAATATTTACATCACCACAGAAAGAGTTACCTCATACCTCCTTTCAGGCGATACTTACCCCCTATAAAAAACCACTATTCTGATTTCTATAATTAAAGGTTAGTTTTGTCTGTTTTTTATAAATGTAATCAAACAGTACATACTCTTTTGTGCTTAGTTTCTTTTACTCAATATAATGTTTTTAAGACACTTTCATTTTGTTCTGTGTATTATTGGTCATTTTATTTTATTGCTGGGTAGTATTCCATTGTGTAAACATGTAACAATGGGTTTATACATTTTCCTATTGATGGACATGTGAGTTGTTTCAGAGTTTTTTGCTATTATGAGTTACACTGCTACACCATTCTTATACAAATCTTTTTGTGGACATATGTTTCCATTATTCTTAGGTAAATATCTATGCCTAGAATTGCTGGGTCATAGAATATGTATGTATGGTTAAGTTTATAAGAAACTGTCAGTTTCCAAAGAGTAAAATTTATATTCCTGTAGCCATGTATCAGAATCCAGTTACTTTATATTCTTACCAACATTTTATCAACCCAGTTTTGTTTCAATTTTAACTATATTGTTGGGTATGTCAGTACCTCATGGTTTTAATTATGTTTCTTGAATGGCCATCCAGGTTAAGCACACTTTCATATGTTAATTGGATAGAAACTATGCCAGAGATCGAATGATAGAATTTGCAAAACCAAGGATATATTCATTGGAAACAATTTTATTTAACATAAATGGAAATCATATATGTGGACCACATCAGATGGAATACACAGGAATCAAATCGACTACATCTGTGGAAGAGCTCAATATCATCGTCAGAACAAGGCCAGGGGCTGATAGCAGAACACGCCATCAATTGCTTGTAGCAAGTTCAAGTTGAAGCTGAAGAAAATTAAAAGAAGTCCACAAGAGCCAAAATACAATCTTAAGTATATCACACCTGAATTTAGAGATCATCTCAAGAATAGATTTGATACACTGAACACTAATGACCAAGGACCAGATGAGTTGTGGGATGACGTCAAGTACATTATACATGAAGAGAGCAAAAAGTCATTAAAAAGAGAAGAAAGAAAGAAAAAAATCAAAATGGATGTCAAAACAGATGCTGAAACTTGCTCTAGAGAGTAGAGTAGCTAAAGTGAATAGAAGAAATGATAAAGTAAAAGAGCTGAATAGAAGATTTCAAAGCAGGGCTTGAGAAAACAGTGTAAAGTAATATAATGAAATGTGCAAAGACCTGGAGTTAGAAAACCAAAAGCGAAGGACATGCTCGGCATTTCTCAAGCTGAAAGAACTGAGGAAGAAATTCAAGCCTTGAGTTCCAATATTGAAGGATTCTACAGAGAAAATACTAAACAACGCAGGAAGCATTAAAGGAAGATGGAAGGAATACACAGAGTCACTTTACCAAAAAGAATTAGTTGATGTTCAGCCATTTCAGGAGGCAGCATATGATCAAGAACCGATGATAATGAAGGAAGAAGTCCAAGCTGCACTGAAGGTATTGTCGAAAAACAAGTCTCCAGGAATTGACGGAGTGCCAATTGAGATGTTTCAACAAACAGATGGAGTGCTAGAAGTGCTCACTCGCCTATGCCAAGAAATTTTTGGAAGACAGCTACCTGGCCAACTGACTAGAAGAGAGCCATATTTGTGCCCATTCCAAAGAAAGGTGATCCAAGAGAATGCAGACATTATCCAACAATATCATTAATATCACACATAAGTAAAATTTTGCTGAAAATAATTCAAAAACAGTTGCAGCAGCACATCAGCAGGAAACTGCCAGATATTGAAACTGGATTCGGAAGAGGACGTGCAACGAGGAATATAATTGCAGATGTCAGATGGATCCTGGCTGAAAGCAGAGAATACCAGGAAGATGTTTACCTCTGTTTTACTGACTATGCAAAGGCATTCAACTGTGTGTATCATAACAAATTAGGATAACATTGCAAAGAATGGGAATTCCAGAACACTTAATTGTGCTCATGAGGAACCTGTACATAGACCAAGAGGCAGTCGTTTGAACAGAACAAGGGGATATTGTGTGGTTTAAAGTCAGGAAAGGTGTGTGTCAGAGTTGTATCCTTTCACCATACTTATTCAATCTGTATGCTGAGTAAATAAACCGAGAAGCTGGACTATATGAAGAAGAATGCAGCATCAGGATTGGAGGAAGACTCATTAAGAACCTGTGATATGCAGATGACACAACCTTGCTTGCTGACAGTAAAGAGGACTTGAAGCACTTATTGATGAAGATCAACGACTGCAACGTTCAGTATGGAATCCATCTCAACATAAAGAAAACAAAAATCCTCACAACTGGACCAATAAGCAACATCAAGATAAACAGAGAAAAAATTGAAGTTGTCAAGGATTTCATTTTACTTGGATCCACAATCAACACCCATGGAAACAGCAGTCAGGAAATCAGATGACATATTACAATGGCCAAATCTGCTGCAAAAGATCTCTGTAAAGTGTTAAAAAGCAAAGATGTCACTTTAAGGACTAAGGTACCCCTGACCCAAGCCATGGTATTTTCAGTCGCCCTATATATGTGTGAAATCTGGGCAATGAATAAGGAAGACCTAAGAAGATTGATGCCTTTGAATTACGGTGTTGACGAAGAATATTGAATATACCACGGACTGCCAAAAGAACGAACAAATCTGTCTCTAAAGAAGTACAGCCAGAATGCTCTCTAGAAGTGAGGATGATGAGACTGTCTCAGGTACTTTGAACATGTTTATCAGGAGGGACCAGTGTCTGGAGAATGACATAATGCTTGGTAAAGTAGAGGGTCAGCAAAAAGAGAAGACTTCAACAAGATGCATTGACACAGTGGCTGCAACAATGGGTTCAAGCATAGTAATAATTGTTAGGATGGCGAAGGATTGGGCAATATTTTTCTCTGTTGTTTTGTTGGTAACTGACTCAAGGGCACCTAACAATACATCTTAATCTTCCTTTCTGTTCAAGTCTTTTGACTACCTTTTTTTGAGGGAGAGTTGTTTGTCCTTTTAGTACTGATATGTAGGAGATTTTTTAAAATATATTCTGGATATAAATCTTTTCTCAACTATATGAATTGCAAGTATTTTCTTCCCATCTGTTGCTAAATTTTTCATGTGTTTATAGGTGTATTTTAAGAGGTTAAAATTTTAATGTTGATACAGTCCAATTTATCAGCTTTTTTCTTCTGTAGATAGGATTGTGAATTCTTTCACAAACCCAAACTCACAAAGATATTTGCCTATATTTTTATTCAAAAAAAGTTTTATATTTTTATTTGACTTATTTTATTTCAGTGGTTTGTTTTATCTTGTATAATGTGAGGTAGGGGTTGGGGTTCTTTTTTTTTAATCTTTGTTTATCCAGTTATTCCAGCATAATACATTGAAAAATCTTTCTTTCTCTATTAAATTGCCTCAGAATTCTTGCTGAAAATCAATTGACTCTGAACGTGTCCATTTCTGAATTCTTAGTTGGATCTATTTGTATATTCTAATGCCAATTCTAACTGTCCTTACTACAGTAAATTTTTATTAAGTCTTGGAATTAGGTAGTGTAAGTTCTCTAACTTTGTACTTTTTTTTCAAGATTGTTTTTTCACTTCTATTTCCTTTGCATTTTTAAAATAAATCTAGGATTCACTTGTCAATTTTCATAATGAAAGTTTTTTGTTTTTTTCAGATTTTAACTGGGATTTTGTTAAATCTTTAAATCATTTTAGGGAGAACTGACATCTTAATAATTTTGTATTTTCCAATTCATTAGCATGGTGTATCTCTCCATTTGTTTAGTTCCTTACTAAATGAATAATTTCTTTTATAAGGATCAGCACAAAACTGGTTCCTATGAGGCGGAGGTTAAAAATGTCCCCAATATCCAACTTTTCTAAGCTGCTGTACCAGTCCATCATTTCTAACATCAGTTACTCCCTCTCCCCTAAGTGCTCTCCCTCCAGTCTTTGGGTTCCCTAATTCCCTGCAATGTCTCACAGACCTTACAAATTGTATAAAGGAAATGACTTATGTGGTTGTGGAGGCTGGCAAGTTTCAAATTCATGGGTGAGGTGTAGGTTTCTCTCTGGCCCTCAGTCTCCTCCCTCCGTGGGCTGGGAAACCCACTGGGCTATCTGCTGTGGGTCTCTCTTGCTGATCTCTCCTTCCTTGGTGGTGGTGGGCTCTTCTCTCTGCTCTGGAATTGACTCTCTTTTGAGGCAAAACCGACCAATCTCCTAGGTGGGTCACAATTATCTTATTTGCACAGTCCCACCCAATCGCCTGGGTGAGAGTTACAATAATATGATGAGAAAGGCCATATTAAGTAATTCATTACACCATACTTACTTTCTCTCAGCAATGATTTTTAGTTATCATCATAGAGTTTCTATATTGTCTGTTGTTTATTTTATTCCTAAGTACTGTTTACAGTAAGGTAAGTGGATTTTTTAAAATATATATTTTTAATTGCTTGCTGCTAGCATATAGAAATTAAGTTAATTTGACATTCTTCTTTTTTCCTTTCACATTGAAGAGATAACTTATTAGTTCTACTGCATTTTTGTAGATAACTTCTACCTTCTATGTAAATAATCTCATCGTCTCTAAATAGAGACTTACCTCTTCCTTTTCAATCTTTATGCTTCCCTACCCCCGCCCTATCTTGCCTTATTGCATTGATTAGCCCTCTATTAAAATGAAGACTAGAAACAGCAAGTGCAAAAATCCTTGCCTTTTCCCCAATTTTAAAGGAAAAAAGTTCAATATTCTACAATTAAGGATGATATTTCTGTATATTTTTTACAGGTGAACATTTTCAGAATGAGGAAATTCTTTTCTATTTCTCATTTTGATTTTTTTTTAAATTACAAATCAATGTTGAATTTTGTCAAATGCATTTACAGCAACTAATGAGGTGCACATATGGTTTTGTTTTCCTTTAGGCTATTACTATGATGAATTCAACTGGTTAATTTTGAAATATTAGACCATTTTCACATTCCTTGAACTAGGTTTACTTGATCAAAATGTAGTTGTTTAATGTATTACTGAATTAAATTTATCAATAATTTGTAGAGGATTTTTTTTATTTCTGCACATAATTAATATTTATTTTTAATTTTATTTTCTTATTATATTTTTTCAGGTTGTGTTTTCAGGGTATTCCTAGTATCATAAAATGATTTGGAAAGCATTCCAACTTCTTTAATTTTCTGAAAAAATTTGTGTAACAATGGTTTAATTTCTTCCTTAAGTATTTGTTAGAATTTACCAGAAAAATCATGTGATCTTAGAATTTCATTTATGGGAAGATTTTTTATTGTACGTTTCATTTCCTTAATCTATCTGGAGACTTTTCAGATTTTTTATTTATTCTTGTGCCAGTTTTGTAAGTTGTGTTTTCCAAGGAATTTGAAATTCCTCTATTAAAAAAAAAAAAAAGGCATACATTTTTTCACAATTTTAATGACTGAATTGATATCTTTTTTATTTATGATATTTTGCTTTAAAATACTGGTTATCATTAAAGGAAATTAAGGGAAAAAAAAGAAAAGTGTGTCTTTTATATTGACCTACATATTTACTATTTTCAGTGCTTTTAATTTTTTTGTATGGATCAAAATTTCCAGAAAATGTGTCATTTTCCTTCATTCTGAAGAATTTATTTAGCTTTTCTTTATGAAGATGTGCTGAAGATAAATTCTCTGAGCTTTCATTTACAAGAAAAGAATTTCACCCTAATATATGAAAGCTATATCCCTAGAAATAGACAGGGAGTAGACAGTTTTACTTTTTCACAACTTCCATGATTTAGCTCATTCATTGCCTTCTTTCCCCTACTGTTTCTGATGAGAAGTCAACCTTCATTTATATTGTTGATCCCCTTTATGAAATATCTCATTTTTTAAATCTGCCTTTATATATTCTTCTCTCTCTCGGCAGTTTATGAGATGTGACAATACAGAATTCTCTTTCTTTTTTATTATGCTTGAGATTTTTTAGAGAATCTTGGACATGTAAGCTGATGTTTTGAGAAAAAATTGGAATAATTTGGATGTTATTTCTTCAAATAGTTTTCTCTACCCTGTTTTCTCCTATCTTTTCTCCTGAGACTCTAATTACATACATATTAGACCACTTGATATTATCCCAGAAGTCACTGAGGATCTTTTCGTTTTTCAATATTTTATTTTCTCTATGTTATTTAGATTGGATAATTGTTTACAAAGGTACTGCTAACCCCTTTTCTGTAGACTCCCATCTACTTTTTAGCCCATCTGCATTTCTTTCCTTTTTTTAAGATGTTATATTTTCTAGTTCTATAAATTTCACTTTGGACTGTCTCAATAACATAACAAAGACAACCCATCTCCAAATGGGATTTGCCATGGATTGAATTGTGTCCCCTCAAAGTATGTGGCAATTTCTCCTTGTTAAAGCCATGTGCTTGCGGTATTTCTGTTATAGCAGCACTAGATAACTAAGACAGGGTTACAACCACAGGCATAGTGGTTGGGATTTACAACACATATTTTTGAGGGGCACAATTCAATACATAACATACCCTAAAATCAGACTATTTTGTATGGCTACTATTTTAAGGAAAAAAATAACTTTATAATACTTTATTGTATTATTCTGTGTACTATGATTCTAAATTCCAGTAAGATATTTTGAAGATATGATTTTATTAAAATTTAGTGAATTAATATTTGATAAAATTAATAGATTACTATTAAGATGTGAGTTCACAATGGCTTAAAATGTAATCAGATTTATTCTCTATAGCAATCCCATTAAAAAAAAATGTTTTGGAGTTTGAGGGTATTATGATCCCCCAGCAGTATTCTGCCTCCATTTATATGTATTTACTATCCAAAGACTAGGCATGGATTAATCCTCAACTCTATTAAATAATCTTGAGGTTTATGAATATTTCTTATGAATGTTATGAATATTTCTTCCTCTTTTTTTCTTTTTAAAAAATTAGCATGTATTCATTGAGCACCTTTTATATGTCAAACACTGTTCCAGATATTGATAACATGTCAGTGAAAAAGACACAAATCTCTGCCATATGGAGATTCTATTTTATCTGAAATTAAATACAATAGAGATTTATTTCATTATGACATTATCTTTATTCCCACAGAAATGTTCTATAGAATTAAATTTAAATTTTATTTTTCCAACTTTAGTTTTTAATATCTCAAAATTTAAATTCTCATCATTTTCCTTGGAACTTTTTAGAATGAAATAACTGCCATCAAAGGCAAAATTTCCTCTTCTAACATTTGGGCTATTAGACTAATATTTTTGTTGCTTTTATTCTTTTCAATTTGAGGAAAATAATTCTTTTTTCCCCCCTCTATGTTTACTACAGTTTTAAAACTTCAGGACATTAATGATACCCATCCCCCCTTAGTTTTTGTTGAGGCAAGTTCTGGTTTTTAGTCTTTCTTCATAAATCCATCAACCTCAAGTCTTTAATCATTCTCATTACCTCTCTCTGAACTTTATCCAGTTTTTCTACATACTTCTAATAATGATGACCCTAGAAATGAGTTCCATAATCCAGGTGTGAGCTCAACATAGTTTTGTAGACAGAATCTGTCATTTCCATACTTTATAAGTCTTCTGCCAAAGGGGAAGAAGTTTCCTTCGTCTAGTCAACCTTTAAATCTTGGAGCTTCAAACAGCTTTGACCTGGGCTCTCCCTCCCTTTTTATTCACCAAGTGTCCCTAGCAATATTGCCTTCTCTTCTGACTTCAAACATCATTCATACACTGACCACTTCCAAATTTGTATCTCCATCACAGACCCCTTACCCGTCCTCTACATAACAATATGAAAAAGAAGAAAGAAAAGAAGGAGATAAAGTTCTTAATATTTCTGGAGATCTTACTATGTGCAAACTACCTTTCTAAACAATTTGTATGTATCAAATTAATCTCAAAACCACCACGATGAAAGTTCTATTATTATTATTTTACAGATGAAGGAATTGATACATGAATGAGAAATAGTCTCTTAATCGATATCCCCAAAACAATTCACATGCTTTTTAAATGAACTTAACAAAACAGAAGTTATCTTTTAAAAACACAACTTGTTATTTCTTTGCCAGTAATAATTCAATGATTTTGTTTTGCTATTAGGACAGATTCTAAATTTCTTAATCTTGCATACAAAATTCTTTGAGCTCCATGAGGATAGGGATTTTGTGGCTTTGGTTTTACTCTTATATGCCCATATCTAAGAATAATGTCTGGTAGTCTGAATAGTCTGGTCCCTTCCTAATTTTCCAGTCTCCCCATTTGAATTTCTGTCCCCTTAGCCTTTAAGTTCCAGCTACAGTCTCCTTCCTTCAGTTCTTCAAATAAGAAAACTCTTCCAAGTTCAGAACCTTTGATATGCTGGCCGCTCTTCTAGAACAATTTTATGCTTATCGATGTTAATTGAAGTCACACTTATCCTGGATCACTCAGCTTAACTGCTACTTATTTGTTGTTGTTAGGTGCCATTGACTTGCTTCTGACTCATAGTGACCCTATGTACAACAGAATGAAAAATTCCCTGGTCCTTTGCCATCCTCACAATCATTGTTATGCTTGAGCCCATTGCTGCAGTCACTGTGTCAATCCATCTCATTGAGGGTCTTCCTCTTTTTCGCTGACCCTCAACTTCGCCAAGCATGATGTCCTTCTGCAGGGACTGATACCTACTGATAACATGTCCAAAGTGTGTGAGACGAAGTCTTGCCATCCTTGCTTTTAAGCAGGGTTCTGGCTGTACTTCTTGCAAGACAGATTTGTTTTTTTTTCTGGCAGTCCATAATATATTCAATATTCTTTGCCAACACTGTAATTCGAAGGTGTCAATTCTTTGTCCTCCTTATTTATTGTCCAGCTTTCACATGCATATGAGGCGATTGAAAATATCATGGCTTGGGTCAGGCGCATCTTAGTCCTTAAAGTGACATCTTTAAGGATATTTTGAAGCAGATTTGCTCAATGTAATATGTCATTTAATTTCCTGACTGCTGCTTCCATGGGGGGTTGATTGTCAATCCAAGTAAAATGAAATCCTCAACAACTTCAATCTCTTCTTTGTTTATCATGATGTTGCTTATTAGTCCAGTTGTGAGGATTTTTGTTTTCTTTATGTTGAGTTGTAATCCATACCGAAGGTTGTAGTCTTTGATGTTCATCAGTAAGTGCTTCAAGTCCTGTTCACTGTCAGCAAGCAAGGTTGTATCATCTGCATAATGCAGGTTGCTAATGAGTCTTCCTCCAATTCTGATGCTGTGTTGTTCTTCATATAGTCCAACTTCTCAGATGATTTGCTCAGCATACAGATTGAATAAGTATGGTGAAAGGATACAACCCTCACACACGTCTTTCCTAACTTTAAACCTTAAACCTTTAAACAAGGTATCCCCTTGTTCTGTTCAAACGACTGCCTCCTCATTTGTGTGCAGAGACCAGTGGTATACTGGGACCTAATTGTACGAAGCTTTGAAAGTCGATTGTGCCCATTTCTTACCAATGGCCTGTTCAATGAGCTAATGTTAGTATCTTAAAATCAGTGATCTGGCAGTATTTAAATCACAGGAATAGGCAAATGCTACAAATTAGGGTTTCCTCCCTCTCCCCCTGCCACATTTATTATCTCACAGTTTCTATGGGTCCTCTACTTGGGGTCTCACAAGACTGCAATCTTGAATCTCATTTAAATGCTTGGCTTGGGAAAAATGTGCTGCTAAGCTCACTTGGGTTGTTTGCAGAATTTATTTCCTGAAGTTGAAGTACTGAAAGTCCTGGGTCTTGTTGGCTACTAGCTGGAGATCCCCTCAGCATCTAAAGGCCTAGACGCATCCTGTATTTTCTTGCCACATGAATGTGGTTGCTTACTTCATCAAGGCAGCAAGAAGAGTCTCTGAATGTCTTCTATCAAGACAAAGTCTTGTGTAACATAACACCATCAGAGGAGTGACATTCCATCACTTTTGCTACATTCTGTTGTTTAGAAGAAAGTCACAGGTCCTGCTCACACTCAAGGGGAAGAGATCACACACAAGAAGGCTAAGATCATGGGGGTGGAGGCTCACTTAGAGTCTGTCTACCACAGTAGGGGAAAACAATAGTTTATTAATTTAGGGACTATAGAAAATATCATGATTGTTTGCACCTAATTACATAATGAAGAATTGACACCTTTGAATCATAGTGTTGGCAAAGAATATTGAATATACCATGAACTGCCAAAAGAACAAACAAATCTGTCTTGGAAGAAGCACAGACAGAATGCTCCTTAGTAGCAAGGATGGCAAGACTTAGTCTCACATACTTTGGACATGTTATCAGGAGGTATCAGTCCCTGGAGAAGGATAACTTTACCCTGGTAAAGTAGAGGGTCAGCAAAAAAGAGAAAGACCCTCAATGATATGGATTGACACAGTGGCTGCAGCAATGGGCTCAAGCATAACAATGATTGTGAGGATGGTGAAGGACCAGGCAGTGTTTCATTCTGTTACACATGGGGTCGCTATGACTTGGAACCAACTCCAAGACACCTAAGAACAACAACAATTACATAATAAATAGTTATAAAATTAAAAGTGAACATGTAAAAATGCCATAAATACCAATTATAGCGTGGCTGTATTCAGAACTTCTTGATTGCTAGTTCTTTTAAAAACAATGGCATTCCTGGGTGCTGCAAATGGATAATGCTTGGCTGTTATCCTAAAGGTTGGTGGCTGGAGTCTACTAGGAAGAAAGACTTTTGGGAAGAAAGACCTGGTGATCTACTTTAAAAAAATCAGCCACTGAAAACCTTATGGAGCATGGTTCTACTCTGACACGCAGGTGATCACCATGAGTCGAAATTGGCTAGTACTGAACACGTTTTCATTAGTTTTATTTGGTTTCCATTCAATAGATGAAAACATATACTTCTAGAAATTTACCCCAAATCCCTTTTTAAAATGAAGACAGTGAGTGGGTTTTTGTTGTTGTTGTTTGTTTGTTTGTTTCGTGATAGAGAAGTAATATTAGATTCAAGAACACAATACAACAACCTTAGTTGGAGTCTGTGGAACCCTTTTATTGTATAAAGATTGCTAGTTAAAAAAAGCTATCAGTTGTAGAGATCTGTTATATCCATATTGAGGACGCATTATCTCCTTGACCTTAATTACACTCCTTTATGAGAGATCGTATGAAAAGCTGAAGGTAAGACACTTAAAAAGAGAAGTTTTTCTTATGCATTTTAAGCTGTAAGAGAAAGTGTATTTTTTTTTTCAACATTCTGTCCCACATTAGGTGCTCAGAAGTATGTACTTCATGAATGTTAAAATGTATTCAAATTCTGGCTTCTATGCTACCTCCTCAACGCTTCATCCTTGCCTGTCAAACAAAGATGGTACAAGTACATAAGAAAACAAGAGAAATAAGCAAAATGATGTAGAAGAGTCGTGTTTTTTTTTGTCTTGCTTAGACTTGACTAACCATACATCTTTATGTTTACTTTAAAATGATAAAAACAATATCCTCTTCTTCCTTATTCTAGAGAGATTCCAAGACATAGGTTGTCTATTAAAAATTAGGCGAAGAATATCTTCATATTATTTTAAATTATTTTGGGGCTTTTTTAGCAATTCTATTTCTAAAAGAAATAGTATAAAAATATTCATTCTGCTTCACTACGCTTATGCCAAGTAAATATTTGCACTTCATCAAAATTGTCAAGGACTGAAAGCAACAAACTATTTTGCAGTGAATACTGATCTAAACAACAAAGAGAGAAAGCTTTGACAATTTCTGAAGTTCATATCAGTAAAGTGAAAACAGTTTGTAATAAGAAATGAGAAAATTGTACATAATGTGATTTAAATCTCTCTGCAAACTCTGTTAACATCTGCCACCACTGGTAGGTATTCGTGAAATTTTCATTTGCTTGAGTAAGTTGATAACTATGTGGTAATGCGTCTGTCAATTGATAATGCTGTTTGGTCAGGTGGATGAAGTAGCCTCTGCTTTCCAAAACTCCATTGTCATGCTTGGTTTCTATGGCTGAATTAGCAGGGAACATGTTTTATTTGTGATTTTTCTCAAGCTCAGCTTCTTAACTTATAACTGTGAAAGTATTATTCAGAAAGAGCTCAAAAAGGGCTATATTTAAGTTGCAACTATTCTGCATTTCAGACAAGATGGTGACTCGTGGCTGTGGCATGGAAGTAGTTTCTGCTCCAGTGTGGACATTTTAATTCCATTTGTTCAATTTCACAAACTCTTACATATGCTATGTATTATGATAACACCAGGGTATCTAACGTGGATAAACTACAGGGTCTGCTCTAAAAAAACTCCCCTTGTGTGGTGGGTGAGATAAATATACAAATAATTTCTATAACGGAGGAACAATTTATTTCTGCATGAGTGCCTGTCTCCACTCGAACGAATCGGTAGTTATTCTAAGAAAGTAATTTTAATCCCAATCTCCCCTGAAAACACAATTACATTTGTAAAAAAATTGCAGCTCAAGACTATTTTCTAATCAATGAAAGGAAAGTATTATGGAGGGATAATTAATAAAGTAGCTTTTCCAGGGATTGGTGTTATGCTATTCAAATGTTTTGTTAAGTGTGGCTGCCCTGTCATGGTTTGAAATATGATATTGCTACTTGCACAGGTAAAATTCAATATTTGGGTTAATGACTTTTTTTTTCCTTTTCTGTCTTAGAAAACCATTATATTAATGTGGTGCTTTTGGCTGTTTGCTGAGTTTTTGTATAAGTTATTAAGTGAGACACTTTGATGAAAAGATAATTTGACATTTTTTTCACTAGTCTGTAGCTTTCTTTTCTCGAAGTCTCCCTTTTCCCTCTTTCCTTCTCATTCTCCATCCCTCCCACCAAATGTATTTCTCTACCATGTTCATAGCAACTCCTCCGTCTGAATCCTGCTCTCCAAAACCAGTAGTTCAGTAACTACTGAAACCTCCTTTCAAAAACTGCAATAGAAGAGTTCTGTTCAGAAATTCATTTGAAAAATGTCAGGAACAACCCTTTGCCCTGTCTCCCTGGCATCCTGAAAGTTGCCAGTTAACCTCGCTGTGGTTCACTACCTACACCACCAATTCAAGAACTGAACTGTGGGCCCTTGTTCAGTGTCCCCACTAGAAATCAGAGTAAACAGTTCAGATCAAATTAGGCTTTCCGAACTCACATTTTAGCATGTTGAGCCACCACTATGGAATGTTTGGGATTCTATTAATACAGAAGCTTTATGACTTTAAAAGAAAGTATTCTTTCAGCACTGAAAAGGTAATTGCTTTATTTTCAACTGGCAAAAATGATAGAAAAATTTAGTTTGTATATAGCAAGTTAGAGTATCATAACTTTGTCTTAAATAAGTGAAGGGTATTTTATGAGCTGTAATTTGAAAATGCATATACTTAGGTCAAAAATTATAGTCTGGTAAATGTGAAATACTAAAGTATATGGAAGAGTACATATTTGAATGCATATGAAATCCACACCACCTAATGATTTCTAGTAGTCATTGTTCAGTGCTTCCTAAAAACATAAAGAACAAAAATGCATTTTATGGCAATCCCACAATTTCATAGAGTTGTTGTAAAGATTACACCTCAACATAAAGAAAACAAAAATTTTCACAACTGGACCAATAAGCAACATCATGATAAACAGAGAAAAGACTGAAGTTGTCAAGGATTTCATTTTACTTGGATCCACAATCAACACCCGTGGAAGCAGCAATTAAGAAATCAAATGACGTATTACACTGAGCAAATCTGCTGCAAAAGATCTCTTTAAAGCGTTAAAAGCAAAGATGTCCCTTTGAGGACTAAGGTGCCCATGACCCAAACCATGGTATTTTTAATTGCCTCATATGCATGTGAAAGCTGGACAATGAATAAAGAAGACCAGAGAAGACTGATGCCTTGAATTACAGTGTTGGTGAAGAATATTGAATATCCCATGGACTGCCAGAAGAACAAACAAGTCTGTCTTGGAAGAAGTACAACCAGAATGCTCCTTAGAAGCGAGAATGATGAGACTTCATCGCAGGTACTTTGGACATGTTATCAGCAGGGACCAGTCCCTAGAGAAAGACATGATGCTTGCCAAAGTAGTGTCAGTGAAAAAAAGAAGATCCTCAATCAGATGCATTGACACAGTGGCTGCGACAATGAACTGTAACACAGCAACAACTCTGAGGATGATACAGGATGGGGCAGTGTTTTGCTCTGTTGTACTTAGGGTCTCTGTGAGTTGGAACTGACTCCATGGCACCTAATAACAACAACAACATTGAAGTTTAAAAATAATTGGATTCTACTTTCCATAGCACTACCTAAAAGTCTATCACTAAAAAAAGTTTAAAAAATGTGTGGTTAGGTAATAAAGAGAAGTGTTTTGTATTCTTAACATGCCTTTCCTGGTAACGCCTGATGGGAGTCTTTTTCTTCTTAAAAGCTCTCATACTATTTTATTGTATAGCTCTTATCACACTTAGTATCTAGGTGTGTTATTGCTATGCTAATCTTTTTATCGCCTCTGTTAAACTGCAAGCTTTTTAAATGACAAATAATACTGCTCATCAGCTCTCTGACTCTTACAGAGCCCAGCATAGTGCATCGATACTACCCGTAACCAAAACCCATTGCCATCGAGTTGATTCGGACTCACAGTGACCCTGTAGGCAGAGTAGAACTGCCTGTAGGGTTTGCATGGAGAGTCTGGTGAATTCCATCTGCTGACCTTTCTGTTAGCAACTGAATGCTTAACCACTGTACTACCAGGCCTCCGCATTGATACTAAAACCAAAAAAAAAAAAAACAACCAAACCCACTTCTGTCAAGTCGATTCCAACTAGTAGTGACCCTATAGGACAGAGTAGAACTGCCCCACAGTGTTTCCAAGGAGCACCTGGTGGATTCGAACTACCGATCTTGTGGTTAGCAGCAAAACTCTTAACCACCAAGCCACCAGGATTTCCAAATTGATCCTACACTTATTGGGTCTGAATCAAGGACTATCCAAGATTATAGACAAGTTATTGACAGATGGGGACAGGGCCCAAAACTCCACTTTCTCCCTCTTTAATTGCAGAGAGCCACTGAGCTACATTCTTCAGGTGAAATATATTCCCAAATGTGTAGTACTAGAAATAGTGGAAAGACAAGTGAAAACAATGTCAGGGACAATGACAGAGTTTCCTAGGGGATAGAATACACATTCCAGTACTGTGCTAAGGAGTCAGTGTTCTGCAATACTAGGGAAGAAAACTCAAGATTTATAGAACAAAAATCCTTGAGAATTCACTTACAGAATCCATTAACAAGGGTTTATTTAAGAATAAATACAGTTATTGTGAAATAGTCTTGATTTAAAAAAAATATATATCGATAAGTTGATTGTTAACTGTCTTAGTTATCTAGTACTGCTATAACAGAAATACCAGAAGTGGGTGGCTTTAACAGAAATTTATTTTCTCACAGTTAGGAGGCTAGAAGCCAAATTCAGGGCGCCAGCTCTGGGGGAAGGCTCTCTCTTTCTGTGGGCTCCAGAGAAAGGTACTTGTCTTTATTGAGCCACTGTTCTTTGGTGATCTTCATATGGCTTGGCATCTATTTTCTCCATCTCTCCTTGCTTAATCTGCTTCTTTTATATCTCAGAAGAGATTGACTCAAGACACACCCTACAGTAATACTGCCTATTAACGTAACAAAACGCATTCACAAATAGGATTATAACCACAGGTGAAGGGTTTAGGATTTACAACACATATTTTGGGGGAACACAATTCAGTCTATAATACTAACGTATAGGCCAGCTAAAGTGAGGCAAGTGTCTAAGCATTTTTCCAAATATAGTTTCCCAATTATAAAAATCATGTGGACAATTATTTTGTAGAACAATATTAATGCAATTAAAAAATATATAGTATGGATCACCTTCGAAGGAACTAGATATGTTAACACACTGATGTGACACATGCAGTGAAAGTTCACACTTCCCATTACGTAGATGGAAAAAGAGAGACACAGCAGGGTGGTGGCTGGTCCCGCATTTTACCTCTGCACTTTCTCCTTGCTGCCCTCCTGCTTCTTCTCCAGTTGCTACTCTGCAGTGATTTTCACTGGTTACTCTTTTTCTGACAAACATTAAATATTAGCTTTATTTGGAGTTTTGTCTATCCTTTCTTAAAAAAAATTAGTTTTTATATTAATGTAATTAATTATAATTATAGTTTTATTGTCTGCCTTGACACTAGACTGTGAACTCTTTGAAGAAAGATAACAATGACTTGTTCACTTCAATTTCATGGTCCATAGTACATTTGAACGGACTTAATTGAAAGAACTGTTTGCCGTCTAGTCAATTCTGACTCAGGTTGCCGCATATGTATAGGAGTAGAACTGCTCCATATGGTTTTCAAGGCTGTGATCTTTTGGAAGAAGATCTCCAGGCATGTCTTCCCAGGTGCCTCTGGGTGGGTTTGAACTGTCAACCTTTTGGATAGTAGTCATTTGCTGTATCCAGGAAGCACTTATATCAATAAGGAAGACAGAAGAACTGACAACTTTGAATTGTAGTGTTGGCGACGAATATTGAATATACCATGGACTGCCAAAAGAACTAACAAATCTGTCTTGGAAGAAGTACAACCAGAATGCTCCTTAGAAGCAAAGATGGGGAGACTACGTCTTACATACTTTGGACATGTTGTCAGGAGGGGTCAGTCCCTGGAGAAGGACATCCTACTTGGTAAAGTACAGGGTCAGCGAAAAAGGGGAAAACCCTCAACGAGATGGATGGACAAGGTGGCTGCAACAAAGGGCTCAAGTGTAACAATGATTGTGGTGATGTGCAGGACTGGGCAGTGTTTTGTTCTGTAGCACATAGGGTTGCTATGAGTCGAAACTGTCTTGACAACACGTAACAACAACAACAAGGGAGCGCTAGGCTGATACCCAAAAGGTCTGCAGTTGGAACCCACCAGCCACTCCATGGAAGAAAAGACCTGGCGATCTGCTCCAGTAAATATTACAGTCTAGAAACTCTATCGTGCAGTTCTATTCTGTCCTATAGGGGCACTATGAGTTGGAATCAACTCGACTGCACACAATGAAAATGCAACAATTGACAGAGTAAGGAAATTCATGGAACTTAAAACCTGACTTCAGATTGCCAGTGTGCCAACATAGGGCTTTGAAGACCAGTCGTAAGTAATATAAATAATCTGGTCCATCCTTGGTCTATAGAGAGCTGAAGGGTAAGTGGTGGACCTTAAAGCTGACTTAACTTACTTTATATGGTCGGTGGCTAAATTAGGATAGAGTCATAACTTTTGACTTATAAGTGAGATGAGAGAAAGAACAAATAAGTGACATGAAAGAAAGAATATGGAGTATGAGTAAAAATCTGAATTCTCATGCTAGACCCTTGTGTTTTTTTAACTGTGTGATCTTGGGCCTGTTACTTAATCTCTCTAAACCTCAGAAACAGAGATGAGCTGAGATAGGGTTATCCAGTCTATACTTCTTTTTCTCAGGAACCTAAATTTAGTCAGACTAACCACTGAGATTGGGGAAATAAGGCAGCACATAGTTTGAAATGCAGATTGATTCATTAGATTAACACTGTATATAAAACCATTTGTCTCCCCAAAATAGAATATCATAAGCCTTACTGCCTCAGATTTAATACAGGTTACCATATACTCCTATCTAGAGTATTCTATTGAATGTTTGATTTGGGAAACGTCATTCAGGCATTTGTTCGTCTCTATGTTAGAGAACCCTGTTGGAGACAGCCTCCTATGCTGGCTCCTATGTTGGAACCCTGATGGCTAGTGGTTAAGAGCTTGACTGGTAACCAAAGGTCGGCAGTTTTCGAAACCATCAGCCACTCCTTGGAAACTCTATGGGGCAGTTCTACTCTGTCCTACAGATAACTATGAGTCAGGATGTACCTGATGGCAATTTTTTTTTTTTTAATGTTAGAGAACATGAGACTACAGAAATGCCATTTATTTTTATACTTCATAAGAGCTACTTAAGGAGCCCTGGTGGTACAACAGTTAAGCACTCAGCTGCTAAATAAAAGATCGCCAATTCAAACCCACACAGCGGCTCTGTGGGAGAAAGACCTGGCAATCTGCTCACATCAAAATTACACCTAGAAAACCTTTTGTGGCCGTTCTACTCTCTCACCCGAGGTCACTATGAGTCGGAATTGACTTGATGGCGCCTTCGCTGCTGTTTGGAATCTTTCACACCTGCTGCTGAATGTACTTCATTAATTTGTTGTTACCACACCATATCAGTTTTGTTACTCGACCTCTTTTCCCTAAAAGACTGGCCTAGATTTGTGAAGAGTATGTCTCTTTCAGTGCTCCACCCAAGTCAGGAGGGTGGACAATTGAATCAGTCTGTCACCTGAAACCTCCGCCATATTGGAAGAATATGGAAGCCATTCTTTTGTCAATGTCCATCATCTCTGCCTGCAGGGTTACTGGTAGGAGACATTCCAACAAAGCTGTTTAGATAGGAACGTGAGTTAGTCGAGGCAGGATTATAAACCTAGGGGTGTTTTGCAGTTATTAGCCACAGCATGTACATCCTGTTTCACAGGCTTCTTATTTGAACAAACGTGCGTGTTCACTCACTCTAATTCCCTATTTCCTTCCCAACTGAAATAAAGTGACTGAATCAGGAGACTGACAGCTGGACAAGGACAGAGCAAGTTGAGCCACATTTCTTTCTGCATCACTTACTTCTGTTGTGTCAGGTCTTACGTCACACTCTGAGCATATCTGTGGTTGAGTTCCTTTAATCCAAAAGCCTCCAAGTTCATTCTTTTTCAAACACAACTCTTCATACAAATTAAATAGATAAACTTCTGAATTCAGTATTCACATCCATTGACTATTACTTTAAAATAAACCAGGTTTATAATTCCTGCCCAGACTAACTTACATTCCTGTCTGCAAAGGCCTAGTTGGAATGTCTAGCCTTAGAAATTCACATTTTGTAAAGTTATTTCTATCTCATATAGTTAACCCACAAACTGAATATAGTTGAAAATAGCAGCAAATCTGTTTCAAATTAGGTGACGCACTTTGGGTATTAACAAAGGCCATAGGAAAAGCACAGAAGCAGAGTATAAAGATTTAGAAATACAAACCAGAATCAATAAAAAGAAAAAGACTTTAAATTTCCAGCTATAATTAATACCATTTTTGGAGAAATTTTTAAATCTCCTGGAATTTTTTTAACTCAAAGCGATGAGTTAATCTATGAAAAGTATTTTTAAATGGTAAATATCAAGCCAATGTTCTTATGGTTTCAAAGGAGCCAATCTATAATATGCCTAATAGAGTAAGTAATATATATTTAGATGAGTATATATAGGTATTTATATAAAAGAAATAACTGTTTTATTCCACAGAGTGTAAGGTTAAAGTAAAATAGTCTGAAGAAAAGAAAAGGAAATAGGAAGTTGAGGAATCCAGTAATATAATTCCCTGTGACATAGCTGGCATGCCAGTAGATTTAACAAAAAATAAATGACTAAAATTCAATTGAATTGCTATCTTTTCACAACAGTAGGGAGTTTTCCATGAATAAGAACTAATGAATTAAAACCAAAGGAAACCAGCCACACCTGTCCTAGGTAATAGAGGAATGCGTGTTGGCACTAGAGAGTGACAGACCTAAAGTATCCTGATAGAAATACCACCAGTGACTTCTCCCTTTCCTGTAACCTTGCAACCATCTGCAGGGTGGTTCCCTGCACCCGTAAAACAGGGCTGGCAAACCTCTACAAGTCTCCTTCAGTGTGGGCCCATATTGCTCTAGGAACCAAGCCAAGGTGACACGCATGCGTGTAATGAAATGTGGTTTTTCGCTCTCTTCATTTGTGGCTTTTGTGTGTATGTGTGGCTACCCTTGCTCTTAAGTTGCGTTTCACAAAAGTAATGCTATTAAAGATACACAGATAAGTCACGTTTTTTGTCTGGACCAATGCGATAAATTTCTAGTCAGAAGAATCTTTTTGACTATTTGGAAATAATCCAGTGGTCTTTGTTGTTCATATAGGACTTTCTACATTTTGTTTCTTTACCTTTTTTTTTTTTTTTTAACCTTTTAAATCTTTCACCTCATCACTTATTTTCTTTGTCATGTTCAGGATAGTTGTTTTGTTGGGCCATATGTTTCGTATAGGTGACACAGTGAGTACTTGGAGTCCCTGGGTAGTACAAACAGTTAACATGCTCACCTGCTAACTGAAAAGTTGGAGGTTCAAGTCTACCCAGAAGCACCTTGGAAGAAAGACCTGGTGATCTATTCCAAAAAATCAGCCACTGAAAACCCTATGGAGCACAGTTCTACTCTGACACACATGGGATCATCATGAGTTGGAGTCCACTCATCCACAGCCGGTTTAGTGAGTAGTTAAATAAGACTGACAGATAACTAAATGAACAGAGGTTTATTGTCTTTGACATCTAAGGCTCCATAATATGAATTCTATGTGTTACAAAGACAGATAAGATTGTCTTTGCACTCAAAGACAGTTAATCTCACAATTTAGAGAGAGAGAAAAAAAAGTAATATGCTTGATAAAGTTATTAACACATGTACTATTGGTTACAATACATGTGCACATTGACTAAAATGATGGGGTGACATTTTAATAAATCTAAGCAGTGGAGTTAATTATTAATCTCCAAGAACACAGTCTTGGAATTTTTTTGAAAAAAAAATACCCAAATTTAGAATTATTTTTATGAACACCATCACAGTTGAATATATTCACTGATTACACTGCTTTCTACTGTAAAAATATTTTTTAATTCAGAAGTTAACAATAAGTTATTAAAGTGCATGATTACAGACTAGAAAAGAGAAAATTATACTTGCATATTTTTTAAGACTAAACATTTGATTTCAATACACATTGTAGTTGTCTTTTTTTCTAAGAATCTTCACAACATTCCAATTAATATCAGTTTTAGGTTTTTTTTTTTCTTCATTTTACCTGGTCCTGCACCATCCGCATGATTGTTTGGGGATCTGAGCATTGTGATCCATAGGGTTTTTCTTGGCTGATTTTTGGAAGTAGATTGCCAGATCTTTCTTTCCAGAATCTATTATACAAATCTTACATTTAACTCAGCTTTTCTTTATCTTACATAAAATATCTTCCTAAGCAATATTTTATAGGTTCTTTCTCTGGTATAAAACCTAAAAGTATAGTTATAAGCCATAAGCTTAAGAGGAATGTGGCAAATACTCAAGATGACAATGTGAAAAAGTATTGATTCGTCTGATGTTTTCCAATGGTAATGGCAGTTTAGGAAAACCTTTAGAAGAGAGATTTGACATGGTGAATGGTGGTAGTTCATCAGCTTGGGAATAGGCTTTTCTAAGATCATGTGTGATTAGATAGATTGTTATAAAGGACAAAATTAGAATTTGACTATTACACTGATTCTGATTATATTGTGCTGACTGATTCATAATGATTATAGAGGGTCTGACAATATCTTTCCATTCATTCCCGGAGTCATTCGTGAATTTATTCTTTCGTATGCATTCATCATGTAAAATACGTGTCCGTGTATTAGCTCTTTGGTATCTTGATGACCAAACCTTGTTCCTTTTCCTCAAGTTTCTCAGAAACGGGAGCAAGGAAATAGACATGTTCAAACAACACAATGTGACTAGATAAATGTTAAAATGCAGGCATCATCATAAGAGATCAGAGAACTCTTCAAGAATAAAGTTACTTTGAGCGTCTTTGCTTTTTCACTCCAGGTCTTTGCAAATTTTATCATAATATTTTACCTTGACTTCTAGAGTCACCCTTTGAAACCTTCTGTTTAGCTCTTTTATTTCATCATTTCTTCTGTTCTTTTTTGCTATTCTGCACTTAAGAGTAATTTTCAGAAGTCTCTTCTGACATCCTTTTTTTTTCTTTCCTGTCTTTTTAATGACCTTTCATTTTTTTGCATGTATGATGTCCTTGATGTCTTCCCATAACTCTTCTGGTTTTTGGTCATTAATGTTAAAGAAGTAATAGGCCAGAACCATCATAATATTTTTACTATATTTTATTATGACAGGAAAGCTATCAAGAGACTTTGAGGACAAAAAAAGTCTTTTTTAAAGCAAATGTCCATGTTCTTTAAGTTAAAATACTTCAAAGAAAATAAATATGAATATTTTTAAAAGCTGAATTTAACAAAAGACATAAGAAATGCAGAAGTAAGTTTAGAATGATGGATGGTTACTGCTTTTTGATGCTTTTTAAAGAAAAATATCTTAACAGTTAAGAAATCAGATTGTAAGTATGAATATTTTAAATTTTTAGATGACTTAAATGTAATATTTTAATCTTTTAGTAAAAACAGGCTAAATATAAATCTCCCTGATTTGTATTCTTTGTAAAATTGTAGGCTTTCACTTTTCTTCTATCTCTTTTGGAAGGTTTATGCTAATCATATGGAAACAATATTAACTCATAAGGTAAATAAATAAATAAATAAATAAATCCAGCCTTCCTCTAGAAGTGGAAAAGCACGATAAAATAGTAGTCATGGCTTTTTAAAAATTTTTCATTTTTTTGCCAATATTCAACCCATCACATTTTTTCTTTATGCTTCTTATTTGTCGACCAGAGCTAATAATAACTAACATTTGTATAGCACATTCCAGTTTACCAAGTGCATTTTCACAAGCATTGCTTCATTTAGTCCTCACAATGAGTTTTTGGAGTAGCGATTTTTATCATCACCATGCTGCAGACAAGGAAACTAAGATTCAAAGGGGCTAAGCAACTTGTAAGTAGTTTTCAGAATTCATTAGATTCATTATGCAACCATTAAAAATCAGGATTTTGTTGACAATTTAATGACATGGCAAAACACTCATGAAGAAAATGTCAAGTTAAAAAAAAAGCATGTATACTATACTATACTAAATGAATCTAATTTTTCTTCCTTAGGCACTTCAAGTTTTCCACAATGAGAAGGCACTAATTTTCATAACATGATTAGGCCCATAATAATTTTTATTGTCTAGGAAAGTCAACATCAACATCTTATTCAGTTCCACCCATTGACCATGAACTTGCTTGCAGAAAAATCGTTTGTCATAACTATATAACTATTAAAAAAAATTAAAGAATGAATTCATATTTGCACATGAATTGGTTAATTTGTTAATAAAATTGTCAGTGTTTTGTTCTTCTCAATTTTTTTTTTATCCCAAAAGCCATCAAATTAGTTGTCAGTCAATAGAAATGGATTAACCAGAGGTCAGTCATTATTTTGTAAAAAAACCAATTGCTGCCAGTTGATTCCAATTCATGTGTGTCAGAGTAAAACTATGCTTCATAGCGTTTTCAATGAATGATTTTTCAGAAATAGATTGAGAGCTTCTCTTCTGAGGTACCTCTAAGTGAACTGGAGCCTCCAAACTTCTAGTTAGCAGCCAAATGCCATTAACCCTTTGCACTACCCAGGGACTCCTTCATTGTCTTTCCATCCTCCTGGGAAATATTCAGGATTCAAAATGGCTCAGATACACTGAGCAGTTAGTTATTTTGTGCTAGGTATTTTATAAAGCACTGTGCATAGGCTAACTTAAATCTGACCATATCTCTATGATATTGGTTTTGTCTATTATGCATTTTTACAGTTGAGATAACTGAAGCTTAGAAATATAAGATGAATTCTCCATGTTTGTGGCAAACAAATGGCAAAACTGTAACTCAAACCCAGGTTTTTTTTTTTTTTTCTACAAAGTCAGTAATTGCTATCCCTAAATTGAAGAATATAAAGGAGTAATACTCTGTGACCTCACACTTAGCTTGTAATCTTGATTTGTTAGCTCTGATTGCGAACTCCTTTATTACTTACTTTAAATGTTAGAACCATCCTTTTCATTTTTGGTTCTGTAGTTTACTAGCAAGTTATTTGTTGTTATGTAGATAAATCATAAATGCACTTTCTTCTTGTGTCTTCCATTAACTAGTCATTTGGAGAGCAGTAGAATGCACTGAGAGAGAAAACAGGTATTACTAAGAAACAAAAGAGTCCCTGGGTGGTATGAATGGTTAAGGGCTTGACTACTAGCCAAAAGGCTCGTGGTTTGAATTTGCCCAAAGGCCCCTAGGAAGACAGGCCTGTTTCCAAAAGGTCATAGCCTTGAAAAACCTATGGAGCAGCTATAATCTGCACACATGAGGTTTCCAGGAACCAAAATCAACTTGAAGGCAACTAACAACAACAACTAAAAAACAAACAAAAGATTTATCCAGTGATGAATTTACAATTCTCTGAGCTTAACGAATTCTGAAATTTTAAGAGTCATTGGATTTTTATATCCCAAATAAATTTACAGTGTGTAATTTATAAATACAGTTTTTTTTGGACAGAAAAATAATTTTACTTCATCAAATAGCACAAACGGTCCTCCTTCCATGCCGTAGAAATATAACTCTTTGAAGATGCTCTCAATTTGAATTTCTAGGTTGATGGTGGCTTGCCTCATATCCACTCATCTTTGTAACTATGACTTTTAACTCTGCCAAACTCTTTCAAATGTCATAGGCTTAAGATAGTAATGTGTCAAGATAAAAAAGGTCAAATGTCATATGGGAACTAAAATGAGGAAACCAAGGGGAAGTAACCATTTGAGGAAGAACAGTTTCTTGTCATATCTAGATAGATGAATAGATAGATGACAGATAACAGATAATATTTCTGTCTTCTATATAAAAATACATTTAGTGAAGCAATATCTTTACATAATCTATTTTGTTGTCCATATTCAATTAAGTTGAACATGTATTAAGATAACTCTAGGATTGAAAAAGTCTTTCTGAGCATTACACTTATTTTTTTTTCTCTGTTTTGGGGAGACTGGCTATTGTTGCACCTGTTGATCCTCATGACACTTGCACTTAAGTAGAATAGCATAAACTGTTCCAGTTTTATGTTTTATGTGAATTTTTTTACTTATTGTATAAAATAAAATGTTATGCTATACTCTGAAACTATTGGGAATTCAAAGCTAGAAATGCAGATGTACAAGGCTTTGAAGGTTGTCATATGTGAGCATTCTTTGGTACGAAGTAATTCAGCATGGGTTCCATTGAAGATTATACTTTTTCTATGCACTTAGTATTATTGAAAATTAAATGTTACAGATTAGACCCAAGGAATGTGTAAAAATCAAAACACTCGTAAATAATTTCAAATAATGATTGTAAATATCGATTGTAAATAATTTCATTTTTTCATTGATAATGAAAAATATTCATTGTAAATTATAACAATCTGTAAATCTAAGAGACAGAGTTGTGTAGTAATAGGGAGACTACAAAAATTAAAGCTAGAAAATCTGTATTACAATTTATTCCACTAACTAAATGTGTGAAATGCACAATTTACTCTGCAAGGCACATACTAACCAAAAAACCCACAGCCATCGAGTGATTCTGACCCATAACGACCTGTAGGACAGAGTAGAACTACCCCATAGGGTTTCCAAGCCTGTAAATCTTTATAGAAGCAGACTGCCATATCTTTTTTCTATGGAGCATGTGGGTTCAAACTGCCAACCTTTTGGTAACAAGACATAATTTATTCATGCATCGCTTGTGAACTATGAAAACATCTAAAGGAGGATACAAAACTCAAACCAAACCCATTGCTGTTGAGTCAATTCTGACTCATAGCGACCCTATAGGACAGAGTGTGATATATATGTGCTTTTTATAGTACTGGAAACCCTATAGGGCAGTTCTATTCTGTCCTATAGTGTCGCTATGAGTTGGAATTGACTTGATGGCAAAGAGGAGGAGGAAGAGTAGTTATTATAGAATTATAAATATCTTTTTAAGAGAAATAATAACATTCTTTCAAATAAACTAATTATCTGAAGTTTGTTATTATTTTTACTGAGTTGATATTAAATGGGTTCTCAAACGTATAGTACAGATCTGATATGACTATGGCATTTCTCACTGGGGAGTGAATCTCTATCTAGCCTCAGAATTGTTATTTTGTGTTAATAGTTTCTTTTAACCTTTGGTACGTGAACACGATATCTATTCATGTCATGCTCTTTGCACTGTTATCATAGTGTCCTAGAGCCACACTTCCGATCCACCTCTAGCCATTCTATGCTGCCAGACGTGGAATTTTCATGTATTAATTCTCTCTTAACGCTATTGCTTTTTGTGTTTTTCTTCTTAGTTTTTAAAAACTTCTCATTAAAAAATAATTATAAATTCAGAGGAAGGTGAAAAAAATAGTACAGAGAGGTTCCACCCAGGTATTTGAATTCCATTTTCCCCAGTGGTAACATCTAACATAACTGTAGTGCAATATTGAAATCAGGAAGTTGACATTGGTATGGTCCACAGAATACCTTCAGATTTCACTAGTTTTACACACACTTGTTTCTTGGTATGTGTATACTTCTATGCAAGTTTATCACATATGTAATTTTGTGTAACAATTGCCACAATTAAGATACAGAACTATTCCATCCCCACAAAAATCTCCCTCAAACTACCCCTTCATAGTTACAGACTTCTTTCTGACCTCAACCTTCCCTGCCCCTCACTCTTGACAACCACTGATATGCTTTTTATTACTATAGTTTTGCCATTTCAAGAATATTTTGTAAATGGAATCATACAGTATGTAACCTTTTGAGACTGGCTTTTTTCACTCAACACAAGTTCTTTGAGATCCATCCTACTTGTTGTGAGGATGTATGAAGTACAAATACAGTCATGAATACTTCATTCAATTTTATTACTTAGTAGTATTCCACAGTACAGAAATATCACAGTTTGCTTGAAAGACATTTGGGTTATTTCATTATGGGGGGGGAATTGGGATAAATGACCGGGAGTGGGATTATTGGGTTATATGGTAAATGTATGTTTATGAAACTGCAACACTATTTCCCAGAGTGACTGTATCATTTTATATTCCACCAGCAACTTGTGAGTAATCTAGTTTTTCCACATCTTCGTAAGCTTTGGTATTGCCACTTTTTTTTTTTTAACTCTTCTGATAGGTATATAGTAATATCTCACCCTGATCTTATTTTACATTTCCCTAATGGCTAATGATGTTGAGCATCTTTTCATGTGCTTATTTATTATCCATATATACTCCTTGGTGAAATGTCTGTTCAATGTCTTTTGTCCATTTTCTAATTTTTTTCCTTTACTCTTCAGTTTTGAGAGTTCTTTTTATATTCTAGATATGAGTTCTTTTTCAGATATGTGGTTTGCAAATACTTTCACCCATTCTATCTCGTCTGTGCATCCTATTAATAAGGTATTTTAATTTGATTAAGTCCAATTTATCTTTTTTTTTTTTTCTTATGGGGATTGTACTTTTAGTGTCATGTCTAAAACTCCTTACCTAGTGCTACCCATCGAAATGCCTTTGCCATTGAGTTGATTCTGACTCATAGTGACTCTATCAGGGTAGAACTGCCCCATACAGTTTCCAAAGAGCAGCTAGTGGATTCAAACTGCCAACCTTTGGTTAGCAGTCAAGTTCTTAAGCACTGTGCCACCAGGGCTCCCACTTAGTGCTAGGTCCTGAAAATTTTCTCGTATGTCTTCTGTTAAAGTTTTTATAGTTTATGTTTTACATTTAAATCTTTTGTCCATTTTTGAGTTAACATTTATATAAAGTGTTAGGTTTTGATTGAGGGGTTTATTTCATTTTATTTTGTCTAAAGGTGTCCAATTGCACCAGCAGTTTGTTAAAAAGACTATCCTTCCTTCATTGAATTGCTTTTGTGCCTTGTCAAAAAATTAGTTGACCATACTTGTCTGGTTCTATTTATGTCTTCTCTGTTCAGTTTTATTGATCTACGTATCTATCCTTCTACCAGTACCAAACTATCTGATTACTGTAGCTATAGAATTTTAAAATTGCATACAGTGATTCATCCTACTTTTTTTATCTTTTTAAAAATTATTTTAGCTATTTTAGTTCTTTTGCTATTCTGTA
This sequence comes from Trichechus manatus latirostris, assembly GCF_000243295.1. NCBI lineage: Eukaryota > Metazoa > Chordata > Mammalia > Sirenia > Trichechidae > Trichechus > Trichechus manatus. The sequence goes on along the minus strand of NW_004444080.1, from coordinate 4,820,873 downwards.
TAAATTTTAGAATAAGCTTCTTTATATTTACAAAATATATTGCTGGAATTTTTATAGAAATGGCATTAAACCTATAGATTAATTTGGCAAAAATTGACATCTTTATTATGTTGAGTTTTTTAAATAATGGAAATGTTATATCTCTCCATTTATTTAGATTGTCTTTGATTTCTTTTGTTAGCATTTTGTATTTTCAGCATACAAGTTCAGTACATATTTTGTTAAATTTATGCCTAAGCATTTCCTTTTTTTAGCAATTGTTAATAGTATTGTGTTTATAATTTTGGTTTACACATGTTTATTGCTAGTATATAGAAATACAATCAATTTATATATGTTGATCATGTATCCTGTGACTTTAGTGAACTCATTATTAGTTCTAGGAGTTTTTTGTAAATTCTCATGGTATTTTCTATGTAGACTATCATGTCATCTCCAAACAGGGAAATTTTTATTTCTTTATTTTCTGTTTATATGTCTTTTACTTACTTTTCTTGCCTCATTAACTGGCAAGGACTTCAGGAGCTATGTTAAACAAAAGTGGTGAGAGTGGGTATCCTTGCCTTGTTCCTGATCTTAGGGGGAATGAATTTACTCTTTCGTCATTAAATATGGTTTAGCCAGAGGGTTTGGGATTTTTTGTTTTGTTTTTTACTTATTTTTGAATTATGGATTATTATATTACTGTAAGCAGCCTTACATCTTTTATAACAAATAAAGGCTAAGAATTCGTATCTTTAGGTTTCAGATGTTAGGATAGTAAACATTCACCTCCATTCTGACAAATTTAGTTTCATTTGTTTCCTGGTACTTGATGGTTCCCCATTACCAAATGACATGCAGTGGAGTGATCAAAAGCATTGACCACAGAGTGAATACGTCTGTATTCATCTCACAACACATAGCACCCAGCTTTATCTCTCAACGTGGATTAAGAATCATTGTCTGATCCTGGCAAAGTGTGTGACAGCTGACCTTGCAAGAGTAACACTGTATGGTGATATATGCATAACTTGGGACAGTTATACAAACCTGATAAGTGTGAGAATGGAAAATATAATCCTTCCTCTAAGGAAGAAACTCCATCCCAAATTTCCTGTACTAGAATGAATGAAAACAGGGATGCCCCAAAAAGATCTCCCAAGCATAAAATATAAAAATAATCCTTATTATTTGCAATTCCTTAAAATTCATTGGATTTAGTTTTATTACAGAACGAGTACTCTTTTTTTAAAAAAGTAATTGTTTTATTTACAGATGTTCTTCTTAATTTTGCAGAGGTATATATGATTTAAGTAAGTGGTTAACAAACCTCAATTCCTTTCATTTAGGTATCTATTAAGTTTAGTTAGGTTGTAAAATCTCTTTTCCTCAGCAGGAAGCTCAATGCTAATGTTATTCTGTGGCTGTAAATAAAATGTCTTGAGATATACTAATGTTTCATTATGTTGTACATAAGGTCGCTATGAGTCAGAGCTGACTCAACAGCACTCAACAACAACAACAATAACCAATTATATTCTTTAGAAAGATTGCAAACTTGGAATTAGGATATAACTGTTGATTTATGATATTGCAAATAAATATATATATAATTTAAGAGTGTGATTTTAAGAGTTCAGTCTTTGATCTGGTGAAGATCAAAGACTATAGCCTTCAGTATGGTTTACACCTCAACATAAAGAATACAAAAATCCTCACAACTGTACCAATAAGTAACATCATGATAAATGGAGAAAATATTGAAGTTGTCAAGGGTTTCACTTGACTTGGATCCATAATCAATGCATATGGAAACAGCAGTCAAGAAATTAAATGACATATTGCATTGGGCAAATATGCTGCAAAATCTCTCTTTAAAGTGTTAAAAAGCAAAGATGTCAGTTTGAGGACTAAGGTGCGCCTAACCCAAATCATGATATTTTCAACTGCCTCATATGCATGCGAAAGCTGGACTATGAATAAGGAAGACAGAAGAAGAATTGATGTCTTTGAATTACAGTGTTGGTGAAGAATATTGAATATTCCATGGACTGCCAGAAGAATGAACAAATCTGTCTTGGAAGAAGTACAGCCAGAATGCCCTTAGAAGCAAGGATAGCAAGACTTCCTTTCATGTACTTATATACTTTGGACATATTATCAGGAGGGACCAGTCCCTGGAGAAAGACATCATGTTTGGTAAAGAAGAGGGTCAGCGAAAAAGAGGAAGACCCTCAAGGAGTTGGACTGATGCAGTGGCTGCAACAATGGGCTCAAACATAGCAAGGATTATGAGGATGGCACAGGACTGGGCAATGGGTCATTCTGTTGTACACAGGGTCGCTTTTAGTCGGAACTGACTAGACAGCACCTAACAACAGCAACAACAATCAATTATATTTTTTAAGAAGATTGCAAACTTAGAATGAGATGTAATTGTTGATTTATGATAACACAAATATGCTGTAGTCTCAATATCTTCAAAATAAAATGTTATCTTTTGTAGACTAGGAGGACCTCCCTAGAGGTAAACATTGGAACACATAATCAGTCCAGACTTTCCTCAGGGCTCTGACTTCCTTTTATAACATACAATTTCTTACTCATGGTAAATATTCAATGAAAACTAGTAGGATTAAATAGTATTGCTCATAGTCCTGTAAGGTGCCCTGGTGACACAGTGGTTAAGTGCTCGGCTGCTAGCCAAAAGTTTGGCAGTTCAAACCCACCAGCTGCTTCACGGAGAAAAATGTGATGGTCTGCTTCCATAAAGATTACAGCCTTGGAAACCCTATGCGGCAGTTCTACTCTGTCCTGTAGGGTTACTGTAAGTTGGAATCTATGCCATGATAACGGGTCTGGTTTGGTTTGGGGTATAGTCCTGTGAACACTTGGAAAGCTAGCAGTAAATTCCATTTGCTCATTATAGGGACAACATACTATTCTGTGTGGAAAAGTATAGAAAGCACAGGAACTTTTGGAATCAGAAAATGTTTATGGTGATTCTGTCTCTTACACCAACAAAAGAGTTAGAAGACGTGGATGAGACCACCGCTCCCCCACCCCCCACAACCCCAGCAAGTAATTGCATGCATTTGGGCAAAAAAATTAATTTTATCGATCTAGTTATCTCATAAATAAGTTTTAAGCATTGAACCGTAAAATCTTCACTTGAAGAATAAATTAAAACTTTGCTAAATGAAAGTTTTTCCCTGCCAGATTTAGTAAATCTGGCAAAGATCCAGAAAGTATCTGGAGACTCATAAGTCCTTTGATTCTCTGACCAAATTTATAGATTTTATATTAGTTGGAAACTTGTGACAAGCCATGGTAATACCATTTTAAATATTAAAAAATGAAAAAAGACATCATTTCTTAGAGCATGAGTTTTTTAAAAAATATGCTCACCAAACAATCTTAACGATAGACCATAAAGTAAGTTTAGAAAGCTCTGCTAGTAAATGATGTCTTTTCTTGCTAGGACCACTGTTGTGTGTTCAGTAACAACCCTTAATAAATAATGTCCCTAGATACTTACCATTTCTGTTTTATAAACACTATGCTAGAAACACGATGTTGATTACAAGTTAATTCTCAGCAACCCTATAGTAGTCTTTCATGCTGCACTTAATATTTCTGGATCTTTGCTTTCCAGGCACATGGCAGGAATGCTTGGAGACTTCACTGGGGTTGGGTGGGGTCTCGTGATGAGTTCTGGCCCATGCATTGTGTCAAATTGATGCATGTTACTTCTGGGCTGGAACATTAGTTTCCAGGAGGGCTTTCCCTCCGCTTTAGCTAATCATAGCTTTTGAGATAGTGGTTTCTCTACCAGGCTGTGTCACAGAGTGAGAATATACAGTGGCGAGCCCCAGGTGATCCATGACAGGTATGTAGCATGAGTGAGAAACTTTCTAAGTCAGTAAGGTTTGAGGGTTGTTTGTTACTTTAGCCTTACCTAACTAACCAGTTACTATCGAGTCAGTTCCAACTGTGGTGATCCCATGTAAGTCAGAGTGGAACTGTGCTCCACAGGGTTTTCAATGGCTGATTTTTCAGAAGTAAATCACCAGGCCTATCTTCCAAGGCACCTCTGGGTGGACTTAAACCTCCAACCTTTCAGTTAGCAGCCAAACACGCTGTTTGTAGTACCCAGGGACTCTGCTGCCTAACCTAGACTAGTATTAACAGTCCATTTAACAAATTAAACTACACAGCTAGTGGGAGGGAGAGTTGAGACACAAACTCAAGTCTGTCTGTTTCCAAAAATTCACGCTTTTCCTTACAGCCGACACTGTCAATTGGCATCCTATATCCCTTTGCACCTACCACTGAACTTTCAGTCAGTTAGTTTTAGAACCCTTGAGACTAACTCAGGGGTTTTGTTATTGCTGTAGAACACTAAGGTCATTTCTCTAAGAATGCATTAAAATGTATTATTTATCTAAGCCTTAAATTCATAACCCTGCTACTGGTAGGATTTTGCATAAGGAGGGCCTTGGAAATTATGTAGAACAACATTTCATGGTCTTGAAGTTGCATAACTCCCAGCTGCTGACCATATGAAGGAGCCACATAAACAATTGCAAACACACAATAGAGGGTTTTATTAAAATATGTGAGCTCTGAGACTCTTCTACCACTGGTGAAAATTCTTAAACTTATTTTGTTTGATTTAGAATATATAATCAACTTTGGCATGAAAAACTTAGCTTAAATGTACAATTCTACCTCTTTTCTTTTAAAATAATATTTTCATTAGTAGAAAAATATTTCTTTACTCTTTTCATATATTTTCAATTAAAATTCAGAAGTTTAGGGTAAAAGTAGATATTCCTTATGTTTCATCAGTCAACATAGTTTATAGATAGTCTTTATGGATTTTGCTCTGAAATACTACACTAATGGATTATTGGATGTTACTAGGAACGAGTGATGATCCAATTTTCATGGTATTGTAAAAAAAAAAAAAATCTTTTTAAAATTGAGTTTTATTTCCATAGCCCTGACATAAATCAGATCAAATGGTCATTAGAATTATGTTACATTTTAGTTTTGTATTATAGCTGTAACTAAAGGTTTCAGTGATCTAGAATGTGTTTTTGCTGCAAACTTTTTTTTTTTATTTTACTTGCTCAAGTGCCAATAGAAAGTTTCTAAGGATACCTTAATCTCAAAATTTAGAGTCAAGAGACTCAATATGTTAAATATTTCAAGAGTAAAAAAGTACCAGTTGGATCCAATCTTCGTACAAGAAAATATCTTTATTCTAAAGGTATGTGTTCTAAAAATGGTTTGTTCTAAACCATGATCAAAAAGCACGGCCTAGAAGAGAATCTGGATTTCAAAAATAACTCTGAGTGACTTTGGAAGGACCTTTTAAACTCTAAGTGGTTTTCTCCATCCTTAAAATTGTTGTAATATTTTCCCTTCAAGATCATTGTGAGTATCACATATAAATATCCTTAGAGAACTATGAAGGACCATAATTATCATGTTACATTTTGTTTAAATTTTTGAATATTAAAAGAAAGAAAAAGACAAGACATAACCTAGGAAGAGGTATCTGCAAAATATGTTACCAACAAAGGATTAGCCTCCAGAACATAAAAGGATACCTATGGATCAATATAATAAAAGACAAAGAATTCCTAACATGAAAAAAGGGAAGTAGTATTTACATATAAAAGAAAAACACAAGTATCCAATAAACGTAATCATCGAATTTCATATTAAACCACAATGGGTACCATTTTATACTTAGTAGTATGGGACAAAAATTGAAAGGTCAGCTAGTACTATGTATTGACAAGAATCTGAATAATAAGATTCACGTATACTGGTGGTGGAGTGTAAACAATACCCCCACTTTGAAAAACAATTTGGCATGATTTTGTAAAAGTTCAACATGTACATAACCCTACATTTAAGCAATTCCACTTCTAGATATATACCATAGGAATCCTCTGGCAAAATGTTCCAGGAGACATGTAAAAGAATATTTATAGAATTGTTTATAATACCAAAACATTGGAAATAAACCAAAATGTCTGTCAACCTAAGAATGGATAAATACAATGTGGTAACATGACACATTGAGATACAAAACAGCAGTGAAAATAAATGAGTTTCAGCTGCATGTATCAACAGAGCTGCATCTTATAAACCAAAAATTGAGTGTAAAAAAAGTCGCAGCAGAATATACTTTCTGATATGAAATATATTTTTAAAAAAACAAGAAAACTAAGCTATCTAGCGTTATGGAACACATATAGACTGTGAAATCTGTAAGAGCTGGAACTCTACGGGACTGTCTTGCAAGTTTACAGCGTTTGACAGGGTGTGGTCTTACCTCTTTTCTATCGCTCTCTATTAGTGGAAAATATTTTAATTTTCCTTCTCTGACAGGTTTCTGCCTTACACAGTTTCCTGCTTTCACAGGTTCTGTTGTATGTGCTGTTGTTAGTTGTTAGGTGCCGTCCAGTAGATTCCGACGGTTAGCAACCCTGTGTACAACAGAAGGGAACGCTCGTTCTGCGCCATCCTCGCAATTGTTGTTATGCTTGAGCCCATTGTTGCAGCCACTGTGTCAATCCATATTTTTGAGGGTCTTCCTCTTTTTTGCTGACCCTCTACTTTACCAAGCATGGTGTACTTCTCTAGGGACTGGTCCCTCCTGATAACAAGTCCAAAATATGTTTGAGACGCCATTCTTGCTTCTAATGAGCATTCTGGCTGTACTTCCTCCAGGACAGATTTGTTTGTTCTTCTGTCAGTCCATGGTATATTCAGTACTCTTCGCCATGTGCTAAAAGTATAAAAAGGAAGAAAGGAAAAGGGGAAAAAAAATTCAGGACAATGATTTCAACTGTGCAAGGGAATAGGATCTAGGAACTTCAGAGCTATTAATAATGAAATATGTTAATTCTTAACTAGGGTGGAAAAAATATATATAACATTATATTCTGTCTTCTGTATGAAATAATTCATAACACGTAATATTTGCAAAAATGAAAAGGCAAACTTCCTTTCTTTTTCCTCTTTTTCTTTTCGTTCCTTGTTTATTTCTAACCATAAAAATACTCCTAATAGTCAACTCATTTGCTAATTAAAATTTTAGGCACTATTAATTTTCTAACAATGTGAACACCAAGGATAGCAATAAAAGGTTATAGAACTTCTGACTTTCTGTAAAAAAACATTGTGTTAAGTAGAAAGACTAGTTATAATAAGCACTATTATTTATACTCAAAACCCCATTGACAATTACTTCTATTCACTTTTGAGAGTTTCATAGATTGTTGGCTGAAATATAATTATAATCTTGTATAATTTTACTTATTGACTTATAGTATTATAGAACATGAAAACTATATTCATTTTTGTTGTTGTTTCACTAGTAGCTCTTCTACCATTATGCCTAACAGTGGAAACTCAAGGCACCTAAGCCCATTATGTTACTAGGTTTTATCAAATGCTTAGTTTCTTATTTAGGTATTTGTATCATCAAATGCCCATCTCAGTCTTCTGTTACCTGTTATACCATAGATGGGGTATGCACTAAGTGCATTAACTTCCAGCTCCTTTGGCACTAAGGATGGCCAGGTAATGCAACGAGGCATAAGAGGAATTTTACTGGGAAAGATTTTATTTTCCTGTTTACAATAAATAATACACAGGAAAACATATCCTTCACTATTGTTTAAATGATATTTTATATCAAATTTAAAATGAACAAGGGGGTAAATAATTTTTTCAAATTTCTTTTTGGTAGTAAGTAAGCAAAAATATTTCATCTGGAATGTGAGGATGGGAGGGAAATGAGCTTCCAGGGAAGCTCATTGAAGATGAATGTTGTGTAATTAATGACTGATTGTACATGAGGCTGGCCATATACTCAGAGCATTATATACTACTTGCAAAAAGTTAAGGATTTCTAACAAACTTCTAAAATTTCCACACACTCAAACATGCAGGTTTTGTGATTGATACCTTTCAAGGTTTTATTCTGATGGGCTGTTACAAGGGCAGGCTTCCCAGCTATTACAAAATAAGCACAGGAAATGCAACATAATGATAAGGATCCAAATACCATAATGGTTATTCTTTTGCAAGCTAAATTATGTAGTCACTAATCATTCAAGGAGTGATGCATTCACGCATGGCAAACCACAATTGAGGAGCTGAGAAAGGTTTGTTTTGAGGGTGTAAAGTAAATCATTTCAAGGCTATAATGATTGAATTGCTGCCTTCCGAACCACCTGATTCAGTTATCGTAGCAGCTGAGGTGAAGGCGGGGTCAAACAATCAACCTTCTGAAAATTAAGTATATATGACAGAATTACTGGCTGTAAAGCAGTCTGGTCTATATATACATATTCTAAAGTTGATTGACTTAGACTAGCAGAACTCCTTTTTTAGCCACACAGCAGTTCTTATTGCCAAAGGTATATTTTGCAACAACCACCTTTCAGTGGAGTAGTGTTGATTTTCTGGCCTAACTTTTAAAGCGCAGTGTTGCAAAATATGTTATTACTTCTGAATATGCCAGTTAAAACTCTGATTCTGAGGACATTCTAATGACACGAGAACTGTAGCCACATGATTCTAAATACCTACAGATAAGTGAAGCACTCAATCAATGATGCATCCAGATGTTTTCCAAACATCTGCTGTAAAAAGTATAGATAGATGATGATATTACATTTTGTTTTGATTTCACTTGGACATGATCTGGGAGGAAAAAAAAAACCTCTTAACAAAGACTATCATATACATTTAAGTAATTACAGAAGAAAGGATTTGAGGACTGTGTTGGTCAAAGCTAGGGAATAAAGGACCTCTCCTGGTATTGCTGTAAACCACTCTCATTTGCTTGGATACCTGACTTTATCTTGTATGTTTTTTCCCTGTTCATGTTTAACTAAAAACGCTATTTGAAGGAAAAATAAATATGTTTTTCTAAGTTTAAAAAATTCAGTAAGCTACTGACTTATTTACTTAAGAAAACAAGTTTATTTTGTAGTGTTGTCCTCTTGCTTTGCCCTGAATACAGGATTAAGGTTTTGGGAATTCTAAAGATAAATCAACTCTTTAAATTAATTCTCTTTTAGAAATGGCATGTTAAATTACAAAACGTGACAAATGGTGTATTATTTTGTATAGCAAAGATTTTTTTTTTTTTTAGTTTATCATTTTATTTTCATCAAATCGTCATCAAACTAGCCGAGCATTTTGGAAGTATGTATTTGACACTTCAGATTATTTCTCTGACCTTCTTGGCAATACTCTGTGTCCCCACAAACTAATGCCAATGGACTGTATCCCTCAGCCCCTTTACTCTTTGGCTTCCAAATGTTGTTGCAGTTAGTTGCCCTGAGTAGATTCTGATTCACGGCGACCACATGTGTGCAGACTAAAACTGCTCACATGGTTTTGAAGGCTATGACTTTCTAGAAGCAGATTGCCAGTCCTGTCTTCCAAGGTACCTCTGGGAGTGTTCCAACAGCCAACCTTTTGCCTGGTAGTCAAGGGCTTAATAGTTTGCACCACCCAGGGACTCCTGGCTTCCAGTTAGATTTGGTTAATTCAGCGTGGTATTTCAACCTTGACACTATTGACCTTTTGAGCTGGATAACCGTTTGTTGTGGAGCTATCTTGTACATTGTAGTATGTTTAGCAGCACACTAGGCCTCTACCTACTAGATGACATTAACACCTCCTCCCCTAGTTGTGGCAATCAGAATTATCTACAGACATTACCAAATGTCCCTTAAGGGGCAACATCAGCACCACTGAGAACCACTGGGTTAACAATAGACAGTAACAGTAAATGGAAGAGAGTGAATAGGAGGTGTGGTCTGGGTACTTAGAGCTACACTTGCTGTCTCAGTCATCTAGTGCTGCTCCAACAGAAATACCACAAGTGGATGGCTTTACAAAGAGAAATTTATTCTCTCACAGTCCAGTAGGCTACAAGTCCAAATTCAGGGCATCAGCTCCAGGGGAATGCTTTCTCCATTGGCTCTGGAGGAAAGTCCATGTCATCAGTCTTCCTTTGGTCTGGGAGCTT
>NW_004444080.1:4784475-4810068 GCF_000243295.1 Trichechus manatus latirostris | reverse complement strand
GCTTCTTGTGTTCCTTGTCTCTTCAGCTTCTGCTTCCTGTGGCCTCTTGGCCCTTGGGCCTCACGCCCACCTCTGCCCTGCTGGGGCAATTGTTCCAAAGCTCAGTAGCTCCACTGATTAAGTGCCTGGAGGTACCCCACTCCACCAGGAAGCCTCCTGCACACAGGCACTCAGCTCCCTTGCTCTGTGGGTCAGCAAGCCTAACTCCACCAATAAGTGCCCGAAGGCACCCCACTCTGCCAGAAAGCCTCCAGCGCACAGGCAGTCAGCTCTCTTGCTCCGTGGGTTGGCTCCAGCGCCATCTTGCACTGGTCTACTGGTTCTGCTGCTGCTGGTTCTCTGTCGCTGCCCCCTCTGTGCTGCTGCAGGGTCTCTGGCACTGCTGGTCCTCTGCTGCTGCCACACCTCTATCCATTCACAGTTTCAAAACTGATTCCACATTTTAGGTATCTGTTGCAGCAGCACCCCACTCCTGGGACCAAATTCTGTCTCAGTCATCTAGTGCTGCTCTAACAGAAGTACCACAAGTGGATGGCTTTACAAACAGAAATTTATTCTCTCACAGTCCAGTAGGCTACCAGTCCAAATTCAGGGCATCAGCTCCAGGGGAATGCTTTCTCCATTGGCTCTGGAGGAAAGTCCATGTCATCAGTCTTCCTTTGGTCTGGGAGCTTCTCTGCGCAGGAACCTCAGATCCAAAGGACGGGTTCAGCTCCCAGCACTGCTTTCTTGGTGGTATGAGGTTCCCATGTGTCTCTGCTCACTTCTCTCTTTTTTATCTCAAAAGAGATTGCATTAAGGCACTAACCTTGTCAGCCTCATCAGTTTAACCTCATCACAGTGATAGAATTTATAACACATGAGGAGATCACATATAATCTCATCATAGTGGTAGAGTTTACAACACATAAGGAAATCATATCAGATAACACAATCATACAATACTAGGAATCATGACCTAGCCAAGTTGCTACACACATTTTATGGGGGACACAATTCAGTCCATGACACTTGCCACGTGAGGCTTTGCCAGTAGCTTCATACGTCTACGATTGTGGCTTTCATCCGGAGGTCATTTTCACAGGGTACATTTCTCTTTGGGTTCCAAGAACAGCATTCCGTTGCCTTGTCACATCAGGCTTAGGAATTGGTAATAGCTTCTCACTTTTGCTAGTTTCTGGGTGATTGGTTCACCACCCCTTGATAGATTCCTAATTCTCACGCTCCTGTAAATAGTCTCTTTATTAAACTCTCCTTAACTAAACCCTGTGAATGAGCCACCTATTTCTTGCTGAGGTTTTCACTGATAAAATACACTTAGTTGGAAGATGTCATGTGTGTCTAGTAAGCACAATATTTTTGCTAATCCCAAATTTTAGATTTTCTCTCTCTTTCTTTTAAGATGCACAGTTAATAAAAACCACATTGACATAACATCATTTTTTCCTTTGCACTGAACTGCAATCTGGCCTAAGACTCCTTTTCAGTTTTATCTGTTTTTTTCATCTTCCTCATCTTTCTATTGCTTGTATGTATGATAGAGCGTCTGTTCCTCATGAGTAAATAATCTACACCACTCCGTTTACAGTCACGCCACAAGGCTTCCTACTCATAATGATGCTATGTATAACAGCATAGAACACTGCTCAGTCCTGCACAATCCTCACAATTGTTCTTATGCTTGAGCCCATTGTTGCAGCCATTGTGTCAGCCCATCTCTTTGAAGGTCTTCCTCTTTTTCACTGACCCAGTACTTTACCAAGCATGATGTCCTTCTCCTCTGACTGGTCCCTCCTAATAACATGTCCAAAGCATGTAAGACGAAGTTTCCGTCATCTTCCTTTCTAAGGAGCATTCTGGCTGTACTTCTTCTAAAGTCAGATTTGTTCATCCTTCTGGAAGTCAATGGTATATTTAATATTCTTCACCAACACCATAATTCAAAGGCATCAATTTTTCTTTGGTCTTCCTTATTCATTGTTCAGCTTTCACACGCATATGAGGCTATTGAAAATATTAGGGCTTAGACAGGTGCACCTTAGTCCTCAAGGTGACATTTTTTTTTTTTCTTTAAAGAGGTCTTTTGCAGCAGATTTGCCCAACATAATACGTCGTTTGCTTTCTTGACAGCTGTTTCATGGCCGTTGGTTGTGGATCCAAGTAAAAAGAAATCCTTGAAAACTTCAATATTTTCTTCATTTATCATAATGTTGCTTATTGGTCCAGTTATGAGGGTTTTTGTTTTCTATATGTTCTGGTGTAATCCATACTGAAAGCTGTAATCTGATCTTTATCAGTAAGTGCTTCAAGTCATCTTCACTTTTCAGCAAGCAAGGTTGTGTATAGTGCAGGTTGTTAAGGAGTCTTCATCCGATCCTGATGCCACATTCTTCTGCATATAGTCCAGCTTCTCAGATTATTTGCTCAGCATACAAAGTGAATAAGTATAGTGAAAGGATACAACCCTGATGCACACCTTTCCTGATTTTAAACCACACAGAAGCTACCTGTTCTGTTCAAACAACTGCCTCTTAGTCTATGTACAGGTTCCACATGAGTACAATTAAGTGTTCTGGAATTCCAATTCTTTACGATGTTGCCCATATTTGTTAGGATCCACACAGTCGAATGCCTTTGCATAGTCAATAAAACACAGATAAATATCTTTCTGTTAGTTTCTGCTTTCAGCTGAAATCCATCTGATATTAGCAATAATAGCTGTCATTCCACATCCTCTTCTGAATCCAGCTTGGATTTCTGGCATTTCCCTGTCGATGTACTGCTGCAATCATTTTTTAATTATCTTTAGCAAAATTTTACTTGCAAGTGATTTTAATGATATTGTTCGATAATTTCCACATTCTCTTGGATCATCTTTCTTTGGAATGGGCACAAATATGGATCTCTTCCAGTCAGTTGGCCAGGTTGCTGTCTTCCAAATTTCTCGGCATAGACAAGGGAGCGCTTTCAGCATTATATCCATTCTTTGAAACATCTCAGTTGGTATTCCATCAGTTCCTGGAGCCTTGTTTTTTACCAATGACTTCAGTGCAGCTTGGACTTCTTTTAATACCATTGGTTCTTGATCATATACTACTTCCTGAAATGGTTGAACATCGACCAATCATTTTTGGTATAGTGACCAGTGGCGTTACTAGGAGGGTGCAAGAGTGCGGACCACATCTAGTGAGACTGTCAGAGGGGGTGACAACAAAATGACTGTTTAAAAATTTTTGTGCAGTGTCAGCAGAAATTTATTATTTTTATAAAAATATCCTTGTAGTTAGTTATAACAACAAATGAATATTTTGTAACCCAGCTTACATGTATCAATATACCTATAAGGCTTAAACTCTATGATAATTTACTTTTTGAACCTTCTAATGAGCTCTGGTCAGAGCTGTCATTATTATACAATTACAATGACGTTTCAAATCTTGTGTTTTTGCCTGTTGTTTTTGTTATTGCCAGTGTTTTTATAGTTGCTGATTGGTTGTCAAATATTTTCGTGTTTTAGCTACAATATTGTGGTAATTACTGTTCGTGAACTATTACAGTAGCTTTTTTGAGAATGAAGTAGTAAATGAAGGAAAAGAAAGAGAAAAATCAAAAAAGCTTCCACTCAGTTTCTAATAATGTTGTAATTAATAATGTTGTAAGTAACGTAGAATTATTTTACAAAACAATTTTGTTGTTAGTATTAGTATAATCTAAGAAATATTACATGTAAGCAATTTACAACCATATTTATCACATATTATTCTATGATTGAAACTAATAATAAACATTACTAAGGACTCTGTATGCTCTGGTACTGGGGGAGGTGCTTGGGGGGTGACACATGAATTACCACACTGGGTGACACCAAGCCTAGTGACATCACTGATAGTTACTCTGTGTATTCCTTCCATCTTCTGATACTTCTTGCATTGTTCAATATTTTGCCTATTAAAAAACAAAAAGAAAAAAAAAAACCCTGTTGCTGTCAAATCAATTCTGACTAACAGATACCCTCTAAGACAGAGTACGACTATCCCCATAGGGTTTCTAAGCAGCGACTGGAGGATTCCAACTGCCAATCTTTTGGTTAGCAGCCAAATTCTTAACCACTGTCCTCAATATTGCAACCCAAAGCTTGAATTTTTTCTTTAGTTCTTTCACCTTGAGAAATGCTGAGCGTGTTCTTTGCTTCTGGTTTTCTAACTCCAGGTCTTTGTACATTTCATTATAATACTTTACTTTGTCTTCCTGAGCTGCCCTTTGAAATCTTCTGTTCATCTCTTTTACTTCATCACTGCTTCTGTTCACTTTAACTACTCTACATTCAGGAGCAAGTTTCAGTGTCTCTTTTGACAGACATTTTGGTTTTTTCTTCTTTTTACTGTCTTTTTAATGACTTTTTGCTTTCTTCATGTATGATATCCTTGATGTCATTCCACAACTTGTCTGGTCTTCAGTCATTAGTGTTCAATGCATCAAATTTAATCTTGAGATGGTCTCTAAATTCAGGTGGGTTATACTCAAGGTTGTACTTCGGCTCTTGTGGACTTGTTCTAATTTTCTTCAGCTTCGACTTGAACTTGCATATGAGCAAGTCATGGTCTGTTCCTCAGTCGACCCCTGGCCTTGTTCTGACGGATGATATTGAGCTTTTCCATCGTGTCTTTCTACAGATGTAGTAGATTTGATTCCTGTGTATCCCTTCTGGTGAGGTCCATGTGTACAGTCACTGTTTATGTTGGTGAAAAAAGGTATTTACAATGAAGAAGCCGTTGATCTTGCAAAAGTCTATCATGCGATCTCCAACATCGTTTCTATCACCAAGGCCATATTTTCCAACTACCAATCCCTCTTCTTTGTTTCCAGCTTTCACATTCCAATCACCAATAATTATCAATGCATCCTGATTGCATATTTGATCAATTTCAGACTGAAGAAGTTGGTAAAAATCTTATATTTCTTCATCTTTGGCATTAGTGGTTGGTGCATAAATTTGAATAGTAGTCATATTAACTGGTCTTCCTTGTAGACACGTGGATATTATCCTATTACTGACGGCATTGTACTTCAGGATAGATCTTGAAGTGTTCTTTCTAGCAAAGAATGCAATGCCATTCCTCTTCAGTTTATCACTTTTGGCATAGTAGACTATATGATTGTCTGCTTCAACATGGCCAATACCAGTCCATTTCAGCTCACTAATGCCCAGGATATTAATATTTATGTACTCCATTTCATTTTTGATGATTTCCAATTTTCTTAGATTCATAATTTGTACATTCCACGTTCCGATTATTAATGGATGTTTGTACCCGTTTCTTCTCATTTTGAGTCATGCCACATCAGCAAATGAAGACCTCGAAATCTTGATTACATCCACATCATTAAGGTTGACTCTACTGTGAGGAGGCAGCTCTTCCCCAGTCGTCTTTTGAGTGCCTCCCAACCTGAGGTGTTCATCTTCTGGCACTCTATCAGACAATATTCTGCTGCTGTTCATAACGTTTTCACTGGCCAATTTTTTCAGAAGAAATTGCCAAGTCCATCTTTCTAGTCTGTCTTAGCCTGTAAGCTTCAATGAAACCTGTCCACAATGGGTGACCCTGCTGGTATTCGAATACCAGTGGCATAGCTTTCAGCATCACAGCAACACGTGAGCCACCACAGTAGGACAAACTGACAGACGAGTGGTGGATACATATATATATATATAATAGAGAGAGAGCCCTGGTGGCTCAGTGGTTAAGAGCTTGGCTGCAAACCAAAAGGTCGGCAGTTTGAGTTCACCAGCAGCTCCTTGCAAACCCTATAGGATAGTTCTTCTCTGTCATACAGAGTCACTATGAGTCGGGATCAACTCAAAGGCAATGGGTACAGGTATGGTAAGGTGTATATATATATAGAAGCCCTGTCGTATAGGGTTGGTATGAGTTGGAGTCGATGAAGACAACAGGTTTGGTTTTTGGTTTCATATGTACACATGGAGCCCTGGTGACAGAATGGTTGAATGCCAGGCTGCTAACTGAAAGGTCAGTGGTTCAAACCCAGCAGCCACTTTGTGGTAGAAAGATGTGGCAGTCTTCCGTTTTGTTTTTGCATATATATATGTAATTGTTGATATATATAAGAATTTATTGCAATTTTATATATAAAATATGTAAAGTTATTTATGTTTTTGTTTTGTTTTGTTTTTCCCAAATGAATCCTAAGCAACTTCCAGCAGAAATCATTTCTTTTAACCAATTTATCTACTTCACAGGATCTAACACTGTGCCAGGCACTTCAAAGTTGTTTAAATGTATTTATTGAATTGTCTTTAGAATAATAGCTTGCTAAATGTTATACATTCAGAGAAAAAAAACCCAAACCCGTTGCCATCGAGTCAATTCTGACTCATAGTGACCCTATAGGACAGAGTAGAACTGCCCCATAGAGTTTTCAAGGAGCACCTGGTGGATTTGAATTGCCAGCCTTTAGGTTAGCAGCCGTAGCTCTTAACCACTACGTGACCAGGGTTTCCATAGAGAAACTCTTTTAAAATTGTATTCTTTATATATTTTTCTGAGCACATTTTGTGAGCAGTAAAAAATAATTGGTCTTTTATATTGCTTTATTCAGAACTTTATTTAGACTACTTCCATAAACTGAAATTATCTGCTGAACAGTTATGAAATATATATGTTTAATGTGAAAGCTAAAGAGATGATATTATGAGTGGGTACTAGGTTAAATAAAATTATGATATATTGTTTCCTCTAACATGTAGAATGAAATTAAAAATATTAATTTCAAATATATTATGGTTATTCTGAGTTATTAAATTCTTATTTCTATTATATCTCATATCAGAAATTTCAAGAAAAAACAGTGTTTTTTCCAGGAACAAGCATTTCCTGAATATATATTATAGCCATAGTACAGTATTAGAAGCATAGATTAAACAAAGTAAAAGAGTCATTGCTTTTGAAGAACTTACAATGTAGGGAAAACTTGAAATACATTAAATAACATAAATCATTGAAAGTTATTTAATGGGTTTTATATGTAGAGTAAGACGTAGTGGTGGGTGTTTCCAGCAAGGTACCAAATCAGTCCATTGCTGTGACACTTCACTGATAAGGATCAGAGTCCAGCACGTGTGGAAAGAAACTAGGGATAGAAAGGAGATCAAAGCTTCATCCGTTAGGATAGGTCTCTGATCTAGAAGATACCAGAAGTATTATTCAAGATCTCTACTCATAAAGGCCTGACCTATGAGGTCAGGTGGCTGAGGGAGCCTAAAAGCAAACCACGAACTCATGGAGAACCTAGATAACGGCAACAAATTTACTTCCAGCCCCTGGCCACCAGTGAGGATGAAGCTTCTAATACACGCCCAGGCATAATCCGGATTATCCCAGGATCTTTGGTGGGAATGAGTCTGTGGATAAGATTAACTGAATTGAACATGAAGTGACAAAACAATGACTGATTTAAACACTCGTTCATTTATTAACATATTTAACTAATATTTATTGATAATTTACTACATGACCAGCACTCTCAGAGATGTGGAAGATATAACAGTAAATAACATAAATGTCTAAATCATATGATGCTTATACTCTAATGGACATGGATGGGCATAATTCCTACATACACTTAAATAATGCTTTTATTGTAAGAAAAAAATAATTGAAAATGACCTCAGCTAAAAACTGTCATATTGAAATTTTTACTTTGGACTTAATTTATTAAATAATTCATGTCTTCTGTCTACAGTTTGTTATTGTTTTGAGTATTTAGAACAAAATGGGACCAATCGTAGAAAATTCTAAACTAAGCAAAATTTGGATTTGGTGCTATTTATTACCGTTTTAGTGGTCTTTGTCTTCATCCCTCATTGTGGTGCTTTCCCATGGGAAATCAGCATAAGAGAATAGAAATATTGCATGCTTGGCTTTAGGAACTACTGGCTTTGAAACTTGAGTCTGCACCCTAATAGTTGAATATCTTGATATCTAAATGTTTATTTGCGTCTGTCAGTTTGTCAGACTGTGGGGGCTTGTGTGTTGCTGTGATGCTGGAAGCCATGTCACCGGTATTCAAACACCAGCAGGGTCACCCATGGCAGACAGGTTTCGCTGAAGCTCACAGACTAAGACAGACTAGGAAGAAGGACATGGCAGTCTACCTCTGAAAAGAATTAGCCAGTGAAAACGTTATGAATACCAGCGGGAACATTGTCTGATATAGTGCCAGAAGGTAAGCCCCTTGGTTGGAATGCACTCAAGAGATGACTGGGGAAGAGCTGCTTCCTCAAAGTAAAATCAAACTTAATGACATGGATGTAATCACGCTTTCAGTATCTTCATTTGCTGATGTGGCACGACTCAAAATGAGAAGAAACAGCTGCAAACATCCATTAATAATCAGAACGTGGCATGTACGAAGTATGAATCTAGGGAAATTGGAAATCGTCAAAAATGAAATGAAACACTTGAAGATGGATATCCTAGGCATTAGGGAGCTAGAATGGACTGGTATTGGCCATGTTAAATCTGACAATCATATGGTCTACTCTGCCGACAATGACAAATTGAAGAGGAATGGCATTGCATTCATTATTAGAAAGAACACTTCGAGATTTATCCTGAAGTACAATACTGTCAGTGATAGGATAATATCCACATGTCTATAAGGAAGACCAGTTAATATGACTATATTCAAATTTACGCATCAACCACTAATGCCAAAGATGAAGAAATGTAAGATTTTTACCAACTTCTTCAGTCTGAAATTGATCAGATATGCAATCAGGATGCATTGATAATTACTGGTGATTGGAATCCGAAAGCTGGAAACAAAGAAGGATTGGTAATTGGAAAATATAATGCCGGAGATCGCATGATAGAATTTTGCAAGACCAACAACTTCTTCATTGCAAATACCTTTTTTCACCAACATAAATGGTGACTATACACATGGACCTTGCCAGAAGGGTTACACAAGAATCAAATCTGCTCCATCTGTAGAAAGACACGATGGAAAAGCTCAATATCATCCGTCAGAACAAGGCCAGGGGTCGACTGAGGAACAGACCATCAATTGCTCATATGCAAGTTCAAGTTGAAGCTGAAGAAAATTAGGACAAGTCCACAACAGCCAAAGTACAACCTTGAGTATAACCCACTTGAATTTAGAGACTATCTCAGGATTAGATTTGATGCATTGAACACCAATGACTGAAGACCAGACAAGTTGTGGAATGACATCAAGGACATCATACATGAAGAAAGCCAGAGGTCATTAAAAAGACAGAAGAAAGAAAAGCCCAAAATGGATGTCAAAAGAGACTCTGAAACTTGCTCTTGAATGTTGAGCAGCTGAAGCAAACAGAAGAAATGATGAAGGAAAAGAACTGAACAAAAGATTTCAAAGGGCAGCTAGAGAAGACAAAGTAAAGTATTATACTGAAATGTGCAAAGACCTGGAGTTAGAAAACCAGAAGGGAAGAACACGCTCAGCATTTCTCAAGGTGAAAGAACTGAAGAAAAATTCAATCCTCGAGTCGCAATATTGAAGGATTCTATGGGAAAAATATTAAACTATGCAGGAAGCATCAAAAGAAGATGGAAGGAATACACAGAGTTACTATACCAAAAAGAATTGGTTGACGTTCAACCATTTCAGGAGGCAGCATATGATCAGGAACTGATGGTACTGAAGGAAGAAGTCCAAGCTGCACTGAAGGCATTGGCTAAAAACAAGCCTTCAGGAATTGATGAAATACCAATTGATATGTTTCAACAAAAGGATGCATCGCTGCAAGTGCTCACTATGCCAAGAAAGTTGAAAGACAGCTACCTGCCAATCGACTGGAAGAGATCCATATTTATGCCTATTCCAAAGAAAGGAGATCCAGTGGAATGCAGAAATTATCAAACAATATTGTTAATATCACACTCAAGTAAAAGTTTCCTGAAGATCATTCAAAAGCGGCTGCAGCAGTACATTGACAGGGAATTGTCAGAAATTCAAGCCAGATTCAGAAGAGTCTGTGGAATGAGGGATATGATTGCTGATGTCAGATGGATCCTGGCTGAAAGTAGAGAATACGAGAAAGATGTTTAGCCATGTTTTATTGTCAATGCAAAGGCATTCAACTGTGTAGATCATAACAAATTATGGATAACATTGCGAACAATAGAAGTTCCAGAATACTTAATTGTGCTCGTGAGGAACCTGTACATAGATCAAGAGGCAGTCGTTTGAACAGAACAAGGTCATTCTGCGTGGTTTAAGGTCAGGAAAGGTGCGTGTCAGGGTTGTATAATTTCATCACACTTATTTAATCATATGCTGAGTAAATAATCTGAGAAGCTGGACTATAAGAAGAAGAACAGGGCATCAGGATTGGAGGAAGACTCGTTAATAACTTGCGTTATGCAGATGACCCAATCTCACTTGCTTTAAGTGAAGAGGACTTGAAGCACTTTCTGATGAAAATAAAAGACTACAGCCTTCAGTATGGATTACACCTCAAAGTAAAGAAAATGAAATCCTCACAACTGGATCAATAAGCAACATCATGATAAACACAGAAAAGATTGAAGTTGTCAAGAATTTCATTTTACTTGGATCCACAATCAACACCCATGGAAGCAGCAGTCAAGAAATCAAATGGCACACTGCATTGGATAAATCTTCAAAAGAACTCTTTCAAGTATTAAAAAGTAAAGATGTCACCTTGAAGACTAAAGTGCCCCTGACCCAAGCTATGGTGTTTTCCGTTGTCTCATATACAAGTGAAAGCTGGACAATGAATAAGGAAGACTGAAGATGAGATTGACATCTTTAAGCTACGGTGTTGGCAAAGAATATTGAATATACCATGGACTGCCAAAAGAACGAATAAATCTGTCTTGGAAGATGTACTGCCAGAATCCTCCTTAGAAGCAAGAATGGCTAGACTTCGTCTCACATACTTTGGACAGGTTATCAGAAGGGATCAGTCCCTGTAGAAGGACATCATGCTTGGTAGAAGAGAGGGTCAGCGAAAAAGAGGAAGCTCCTCAAGGAGATGGATTGATACAGTGGCCGCAACAATGGGCTCAAGCATAGCAACGATTCTGAAGATGGCGCAGGACAGGGAAGTATTTCGTTCTGTTCTACGTAGGGTCGCTATGAGTTGGTACCGACTCGACAATACCTTACAACAACAAATGTCTAGTGCCTCAGTTTCCATTTCTCTAAAACTGTGGTGGGAGCTGAGACTGCTCTGCTCCTCCCATTCCCCTGGGGCTGTGTGACTCCAGTGCTCTGAGAGGATATGAGACATCATGAAAATTTGGGTTTCCAAGATGAATTTGAATGTTTAATGATATTTTTTTCCAATAGTTAAACCTCTTTCTTTAGCACCATTCTAAAAGAGTTGAAAGAAAAGAGAGCAGAATATCGTGGATAAAGAACTTTCCTAGATATCATAGGAAGTATTTTATATTTCTTCTACTTCACTTATTACACAAGCTCACTGAGTCCTATTTAGCAGTTATCTTAGAGGAAAAGGAGCCCTGGTGGTGCAATGGTTAAAGCACTCAGCTGCAACTGAAAGGTCAGTGGTTTGAAACCAGTAACAACTCCAGGGAGAAAGATGTGACAGTCTGCTTCCATAAAGATTACAGCCTTGGAAACCCTCTGGGGCAGTTCTACTCTGTCCTATAGGGTCACTGTTAGTCAGAATCTACTCATCACAGTGCGTTTGGTTAGAAGAAAAGATTACAAAGTGTTAACAAAAAGTGAAAGTCTTTCTGAAGGTGAAGTTTTCCAGACCAGCTCATTTACTTTGTGGCAAAGATCACCATCACGCGTCCAAGGTTTTATTTGCCTGGAGTCAATTCCTGTGGTTCCCATAGTTGGAAAGCAATCAGAAGAAGTGAGAAAGACAGATGTTGGTCAGGGCTACCCATTAGTCGGCAGCAGCAGCAGCTTCACATGTTTGAAATCATGTTGTGGTTTTTTCAGTTTGATTTTTACTGCCTGGTTGGTCTAAACACTTGTTGCTCTTGTTTAAAGCTAAGGATAATAAAGACAAATGTCCTTTAGCATCATATTGCTTTAATACCCCGTTGTTATAATTATTGCCATTTAACAACCTTTCAAAAGAAGGAACATATTGTAACGTTACTTGGGAAAAGTTTACAGCTTTATAGCCCATTGCCGATTTTAGGGAAGACCATTCTGAGAGTTTTACTTATTTTAAAAGAGGGTAAAACTTACCCTTCTGAAGAATTTACAGGCAGTGCTTAATAGTTATGACAATGAAAACCTGATATAGCCTGTGTGAAGGTTATTTGCAGATAATCCCCTGTCCCCAAATTCTTTTTACCAAGAAGCTCCCCATCTTAAAAGCATTAACTCAAATAGTATATCTATTCTTGAAAATAGAATCACCTTTGTTTTGTTGTTATATGCTGCTGAGGTGGTTCAGACTCATAGCAACCCTGTGTACAACGTAACAAAACACTGCCTGGCCCTGCGCCATCCTCACAATCATTGTTATGTTTGAGCCCATTGTTGCAACCTCTGTGTCAATCCATCTTATTGAGGGTCTTCCTCTTTTTTTTTTTTTTTTATTGTGCTTTAAGTGAAAGTTTACAATTCAAGTCAGTTTCTCATGCAAAACTTTATACACACATTGCTATGTGACCCTAGCTGCTCTCCCTGTAATGTAACAGCACACTCCTCCTTTCCACCCCAGATTTCCTGTGTCCATTCAACCAGCTCCTGTCCCTTTCTGCCTTCTCATCTCACCTCTGGACACGGGCTGCCCGTTTAGTCTCATATATCTATTTGAGCTAAGAAGCACTCTCTTCACGAGTATCATTTCATGTCCCATAGTTCAGTCTAATCTTTGTCTGTTGAGTTGGCTTCTGGAATGGTTTCTGTTCTGGGCTAATGGAGAGTCCAGGGGGCATGTGTTTTGGGTCTCTCTAGTCTCAGTCAGACCATTAAGTCTGGTCTGTTTACTAGAATTTGAGTCCTGCACTGTCTTAGTCATCTAGTGCTGCTATAACAGAAATACCACAAGTGGATAACTTCAACTAAGAGAAATTTATTTTCTCACAGTCTGGTAGGTTACAAGTCCAAATCAGGGCATGTCAGTTCCAGGAGAAGGACTTCTCTCTCTGTCGGCTCTGGAGGAAGGTCCTTGTGAAGCATCAGTCTTCCCTTGGTCTGGGAGCATCTCAGCACAGGAACCTCAGATCCAAAGGACTTGCTCTGCTCCTGGCACTGCTTTCTTGGTGGTATGAGGTTCCCATGTGTTTCTGTTTGCTTCTCTCTTTTATATCTCAAAAGAGATTGGATTAAGACACTATCCAATCTTGTATACCTCATCAGTATAACTGCCGCTGATCCATCTTATTAGATCATAGTGATTGAATTTACAACACATAAGGAAATCACATCAGATTGCAAAATGGTACACAATTATACAATACTGGGACTCACGACCCAGCCAAGTTGACAGATATTTTTGGGGGAGACAATTCAATCCATGACACACTCCCTACTTTTCTTCTACTCCATCAGGGACTCTCTGTTGTGTTCCCTGTAGGGCGGTCATTGGTGGTAGTCGGGGACCATCTAGTTCTTCTGGACTCAGGCTGATGGAGTCTCTGGTTTATGTGGCCTTTTCTTTTTCTTGGGCTAATATTTTCCTTGTGTCTTTGGTGTTCTTCATTCTCCTTTGCTCCAGGTGGGTTGGGACAAATTGATGTATCTTAGATGGCCACTTGCTGGCTTTTAGGACCCCAGATGCCACTCACCAAAGTGGGATGCAGAATTTTTTTTTTAATAAACCTTGTTATGCCAATTGATCTAGATGTCCCTGAAACCATGATCCCCAGGCCCCCGCTACTCTATCCCTCAGAGTATTTGGTTGTATTCACGAAACTTCTTAGCTTGGTTTAGTTGCGCTGACTTTCCCTGTAGTGTGTTTTGTCCTTCCTTCACCTAAAATAATTCTTGTCTACTATTTAGCTAGTGAATTCCCCTCTCCCTCCCTCCCCACCCTCGTAACCATCGAAGACTGTTTTCTTCTGTGTTTAAACCTTTTCTTGAGTTCCTATAATAGTGGTCTTATACAATATTTGTCCTTTTGCGACTGACAAAATTCACTCAGCATGAAGCCTTCCATTTTCCTCCATGATATAAGATGCTTCACAGATCCATCATTGTTCTTTATCTTTGCATAGTATTCCATTGTATGAATATGCCATAATTTGTTTTTCCATTCGTCCATTGTCCACCCACCTAAGTTGTTTACATCTTTTTGCTCTTGTGAACAGTGCTGCAATGAACATGGGTGTGCATATACCTATTCGTGTGATGGCTCTTATTTCTCTAGGATATATTCCAAGGAGTGGGATTTCTGAATCATATGGAAAACTTCTATTTCTAGATTTTCAAGGAAGCACCAAATCAATTTCCAAAGTGGTTCTACCATTTTACATTCCCACCAGCAGTGTATAAGTGTTCCAGTCTCTCCACAACCTCTCCGGCATTTATTATTTTGTGTTTTTTGGATTAATGCTAGCGTCTTTGGGGTGAGATGGTATCTCATTGTAGTTTTGATTTGCATTTTTCTAATGGATAATGATCATGAGCATTTCCTCATGTGTCTGTTAGCCACCTAAATGTCTTCTTTGGCGGAGTGCCTGTTCATATCTTTTGCCTATTTTTTAATTGGGTTATTTGTCTTTTTGCTGTTAAGGTATTGCGGTATCTCATAGAGTTTAGAGATTAGTCCCTGATCAGATTTGTCATAGCCAAAAATTTTTTCCCAGTCTGTAGGTTGTCTTTTTACTTTTTTGGTGAAGTCTTTTGATAAGTGTTTGATTTTTAGGACCTCCCAGTTATTTAGTTTCTCTTCTAGTGTTTGTGCATCGTTAGTTATGATTCATATTCTGTTTAAGCCATGTATTAGGGCTCCTAGCATTGTCCCTATTATTTCTTCTATGATCTTTATCGTTTTAGATTTTATATTTAGGTCTTTCATCCATTTTGAGTTCATTTTTGTGCGTAGTGTGAGGTATGGGTCTTGTTTCATTTTTTTGCAGATGAATATCCAGTTATGTCAGCACCATTTGTTAAACAGACTGTCTTTTCTCCAGTTAACGGACTACAGGCCTTTTTCAAATATCAGCCGCTCATAGGTGAAAGAATTTACGTCTGGATTCTCAATTCTGTTCCACTGGTCTGTGTATCTGTTGTTGTAGCAGTACCAGGCTGTTTTGACTACTGTGGCATAATAGGTTCTAAAATCAGGTAATGTGAGGCCTCCCACTTTGTTCTTCTTCTTTACTCATGCTTTACTTATCTCGGCCTTTTCCCTTTCCATATGAAGTTGGTGATTTGTTTCTCCATCTCCATCAAAAATGTCATTGGAATTTGGATCAGGATTGCATTGTATCTGTAGATTGCTTTGGGTAGAATTGACATTTTCACAGTGTTGAGTCTTCCTATCCATGAGCAAGGTATGTTTTTCCACTTACATAGGTCTCTCAGTAATGTCTTGTAGTTTACATTGTATAGGTCTTTTACATCCCTGGTTAGATTTATTCCTAGGTATTTTTATCTTCTTGGACGCTATTGTAAATGGTATTGATTTGGTGATTTCCTCTTGGAAGTTCTCTTTGTTGGTGTCGAGGAATCCAACTGGTTTTTGTATGTTTATCTTGTATCCTGATACTTTGCTGAAATCTTCTATTAGTTCAAGTAGTTTTCTTGTAAATTCTTTGGGGTTTTCTGCGTATAAGATCATATCATCTGCAAATAGAGATACCTTGACTTCATCCTTACCAATTTGTATGCCCTTTATTTCTTTTTCTTGCCTAATTGCTCTGGCTAGGACCTCCAGCACAATGTTGAATAAGAGTGGTGATAAAGGGCATACTTGTCTGGTTCTCGTTCTCAAGGGGAATGCTCATAAACTCTCTCCTTTTAGGATAATGTTGGCTGTTGGGTTTGTACAAATGCCCTTAATTATGTTGAGGATTTTCCCTTCTATTCCTATTTTACTGAGAGTTTTTATCATGAACGGGTATTGGACTTTGTCAAATACCTTTTCTGCATCAATTGATAAGATCATGTGGTTCTTGTCTTTTGTTTTATTAATATAATGGATTACATTGATTGTTTTTCTAATGTCGAACCATTCCTGCATACCTGGCATAAATCTCACTTGATCATGGTGAATTATGTTTTTGATATATTGTTGAATTCTATCAGCTATAATTTTGTTGAGGTTTTTTTCGTCAATGTTCACGAGGGATATTGGTCTGTAATATTCTTCTTTTCAGGTGTCTTTACTTGGTTTTGGTATCAGGGTTATGCTGGCTTCATAAAATGAGTTTGGGAGTATTCCATCCTTTTCTATGCTCTGAAATACCTGTAGTAGTGGTGTTAACTCTTCTCTGAAAGTCTGGTTAGAATTCTCCAGTGAAACCATCTGGGCCATGGCTTTTTTTGTGTGTTGGGAGTTTTTAAATCAACTTTTCAGTCTCTTCTTTTGTTATAGATTTATTTAGTTCTTCTACCTCTGATTGTGTTAGTTTAGGTAAGTAGTGTGTTTCTAGAAATTTGTCCATTTCCTCTAGGTTTTCAAATTTGTCAGAGAACAATTTTTCATAGTAGTCTCTTATGATTCTTTTAATTTCAGTTGGGTCTGTTGTGATATTGCCCATCTCATGTCTTATACAAGTTATTTGCTTCCTCTCCTGTTTTTCTTTTGTTAGTTTGGCAGGTGCGTTATTGATTTTGTTGATCTTTTCAAAGAACCAGATTTTGTTCTTGTTAACTCTTTCAATTGTTTCTCTATTCTCTATTTCATTTAATTCTGCTCTAATTCTTATTATTTCCTTGCTTCTGGTGCCCAAGGGCTTCTTTTGCTGCTCTGTGTCTACTTGTTCAAGCTGTAGGGTTAATGTTTTGATTTTGGCCCTTCTTTTTGGATATGTGCACTGATTGCTATAAACTGACCTTTGAGTACTGCTTTTGCTGTGTCTCAAAGGTTCTGGTAGGATGTGTTTTCATTCTCATTTGCTTCTATTAATTTCTTTATTCCATCCTTAATTTCTTCTGTAACCCAGTAGTTTTTAGGCAAGGTGTTGTTCAGTTTCCACGTGTTTGATTTTTTTTTTCCCCCCTGCTCTTTGTGTTATTGATTTCTACTTTTATGGTCTTATGGTCAGAAAAGATGCTTTATAATATGTTGATGCTTTGGATTGTGTTAAGGCTTGCTTTATGGCCTAATATGTGGTCTATTCTGGAGAATGTTCCATGTGCATTGAAAAAGAAAGTATACTTGATTGACGTTGGGTGGAGTGTTCTGTATATGTCTATGAGATCAAGTTGGTTGATTGTGGCATTTAGATCTTCTATGTCTTTACTGAGCTTTTTTCTGGATGTTCTGTCCTTTAACAAAAGTGATGCGTTGAATTTTCCTACTATTATTGTGGAGCCATCTATCTCTCTTTTCCATGCTGTTAGAGTTTGTTTTCTGTATTATGGAGCCTTGTTGTTGGGTGCGTAAATATTTATTATAGTTATGTCCTCCTGGTGTATTGACTCTTTAATCATTATACAGTGTCCTTCTTTATTCTTTGTGGTGGATTTTACTTTAAAGTCTATTTTGTCAGAGATTAATATTGCCACTCCTTCTCTTTTTTGAACGTTGTTTGCTTGATATATTTTTTCTATCCTTTGAGATTTAGTTTGTTTGTATCTTTAAGTCTAAGGTGTGTCCCTTGTAGGCAGCATATAGACGGATTGTGTTTTTTCATCCATTCTGCCACTCTCTGTCTCTTTATTGGCGCATTTACTCCATTTACATTCAGCTTAATTATTGATAGGTATGAGTTTAGTGTTGTCATTTTGTGTTTTTTTTTTTTTTTTTCTGTGTGTGTTGTTCACTGTTTCTTTGTTCCACTTAATTTTCTGTGTGGAATCATTTTTTTTTTTAGTGTATTTTCTTTTCATCTTTTTCATTGTTGTTGATTCTGTATTTGCTAATTCTTTATATTTTTCTTGTTTTTTATTTTGATGTATAGGATTGTTAGTTTCCTCTGTGGTTACCTTAATATTTACCTCTATTTTTCTAAGTTTAAACTAGTTTTTTATTTCTTTATATCACCTTGACTTCCTCTCCATATGAAAGATCTATGTCTACATTTTTTTGTCCCTCTTTTTGTTTTAATGTTGTCATCTTTTACATATTGACATCTCTGTTTCCCTATTTTCAGTGTTTTGGCTTTGATTTATTTTTGTGACTTCCCTATCTGGGTTGATATCTGGTTGCTCTGTCCCGTGTTCTAGTCTTGGGTTGTCATCTGATGTTATTAATTTTCTAACCGGAGGACTCCGTTTAGTATGTATTGTAATTTTTGTTTGGTTTTTGCAAATTCCCTAAACTTGTGTTTATCTGGAAATGCCCTAATTTCACCATCATATTTGAGAGACAGTTTTTCTGGCTATATAATTCTTGACTCGCAGTTGTTTTCCTTCAAAATTTTATATATCTCATCCCATTACCTTCTTGCCTGCATGGTTTCTGCTGAGTAGTCTGAGTTTAGTCTTATTGACTCTCCTTTGTAGATGACTTTTTGTTTATCCCTAGCCCCTCTTAAAATTCTCTCTTTATCTTTAGTTTTCTCAAGTTTGATTATAATATGTCTTGGTGACTTTCTTTTGGGATCTACCTTATGTGGGGTTCGATGAGCATCTTGGATAGGTATCTTGTCATCTTTCATGATATCAGGGAAGTTTTCTGCCAAGAAATCTTCAACAATTCTCTGTATTTTCTGTTATCTCCCCCATTCTGGTACTCCAATCACTCATAGGTTATTCGTCTTGATAGAGTCCCACATAATTCTTAGAGTTTCTTCATTTTTTAAAATTCTTTTATCTAATTTTTCCTCAAATGAGTTGGTGTCAAGTCCCTTATCTTCAGTCTCACTAATTATGACTTTTATTGCCTGAATTCTGCTCCTATGACTTTCTATTGAGTTGTCTAATTCTGAAATTTTATTGTTAATCTTCTGGATTTCTGATTGCTGTCTCTCTATGGTTTTTGCAGCCTATTAAATTTGTCATTATGCTCTTGAATAACCTTCTTAAGATCCTCTATTGCTTTGTCTGTGTGTTCCTTGGCTTGTTTTGTGTTTTGCCTGATCTCCTTCCTGATCTCTTAAAGAGTTCTGTATATTAATCTTTGTATTCTACCTCCAGTAATTCCAAGAAATTCTCTTCCTCTTGAAAATTTCTTGAATCTTTATTTTGGGAGCTTGCTGAAGCCATCATTGTCTGCCTCTTTATGTGCTTTGATATTGATTGTTGTCTCTGAGCCTTCAATAAGTTATTATATTTATTTATTTTTTATTTGCTTACCATGTCCTAGCTTCTTGTTTTGTTTTGTTTTGATATACCCAAATAGGCTGCTCATGTGAGCTAGTTTGATTTTTGTTGTCTTTGAACTTCTAACGTCCTTTCACCAGGTGGTTAGAGCTGTTACTAGGTATATGAGCCCAGGAGTCTATTTACTTGTCTTGTATGAGTTCAGCCAAGGTGTCCAGGTAGTTGGTCACCAAGTGTGTGGTTCAGGCTCTTATCTACAGTCCTAGACAGGCATGGGTGATAGGTGTAGGCATAGGTATCTGACTGCAGTAGGGGGCCACATGCTGATCAAGGCAGGGGCTGACGGCTGCCCTTGAGTGTCTGGGAGCAAAGCATGTCCTGTTCTCTAAGTGCATAGGTGGGTGGGTTTTGCAGCTGGGCTATGAGCACCCAATGCTGTTGGCTGTAAGGACTGGGAAGCACCACTTATTCTTGGACCCCTGTCGTGGGTGACTAGGTGGCATGAGTGGAGCCACCAGTCCTCATGCTCTTGATGGGGGTAGGCAATGACCCTGCTTAATGGGCAGGGTGGTGTCAAATGTCATGAACCTGCCACTTCATATAGCCGAAACAGCTGAAGTTAGACTTCAGATATATATCCTGTTGTACTGTGGTAATGAGGGTGTATGTTTTTGAAATAGGCCCACACAGGTCTGTGCACGGGTGAAAGGCATTCTAAGTCCGTGGACACCTTATGCCTGTGCCTAGGCAAAGCAGCTGTGCCTACCCTGAGTTCCTGGCTTAAGGGAGCCAGTACATTATTTTTTCCCTGTTTGTTAATTTGTTCCCTCTCCAAGGCTGGGAGAATGGCTCAGGGAGCATGACAGGTCCTACTTCCAGCCAAGGGGAGCTTGGCAATCACTGAGCAGAGACAGGAAAGGTAAACGGGAGAGAGGTTTTTCCCAAAGAGGATATTTTTTATCCACGAGGTAGGCCAGACACAAGTACTTATCTTTTGCCAATTGAGCGCTGTTTTTCACTGGTTCTGGATGCCTGAGTAGACTGTCTGCCACTGGTCTCTCCCAATGTGGAAAACGCCTTTGGAGTGCCACTGCTTACCATACTGCACGTGCTAGCGAATCAGGCCTGAAGGGCACCGGCTCTGACCGAGTCAGGTCTGGCAACTCCTCACTGCTTCCCAATTGTCTCTCCCTCCCCCGCCACTCAGTCTGATTCCTCAGCTTTACCTTTGATATTCAGGGCCCCTAAGTTGTCATAACTCACTTGTTTTTTCAGGTCTTTGTTGTAAGAGGGATCACAGGAAGCATCTGACTACTCTGCTATTTTGGCCCCGCTTCCTCTCGTTTTCAATGACCCTGTAACTTACCAAGCATTTCCTTCTCCAGGGACTGATCCCTCCTGATTATATGTCCAAAGTATATGAGATAAAATCTTACTATCCTTGCTTCTAAGGAAAATCCTGGCTGTACTTCTTCCAAAATATTTGTTCGTTCTTCTGGCAGTCCAGGGTATATTCAGTATTCTTCACCAACACTATAATTCAAAGACATCAATTCTTCTTCAGTCTTCCTTATTCATCGTCCAGCTTTTGCATGCATATTAGGTAATTGAGAACACCATGCCTTGGGTAAGGCGCACCTTATTCCTTGTCATGGATTGAATTGTGTCCCCCCAAAATATGTGTCAATACTTGGTTAGGCCATGATTCCCAGTATTGTGTGGTTGTCCTCCACTTTGCGATAGATGTAATTTTTCTATGTGTTGTAAACCCTGATCTCTGCCTGTGGTTAATGAGGCAAGATTAGGCTGTGGTAAAGAGGGTTAGGGTGGGATGTAACATCCTTACTCAGGTCACATCCCTGATCCAATGTAAAGGGAGTTTCCTGAGGTGTGGGCTGCATCACCTTTTATCTTACAAGAGATAAAAAGAAAAGAAAGTGAGCAGAGAGTTGGGGACTTCATACCACCAAGGAAACAAAGCCGGGAGCAGAGTGCGTCTTTTGGACCCAGGCTTCCCGAGCAGAGAAGCTCCTTGACCAGGGAAGATTGATGACAAAGACCTTTCTCCAGAGCCGACAGAGAGAGAAAGCCTTCCTCTGGAGCTGACACCCTGAATTTGGACTTGTAGCCTACTAGCTTGTGGGAGAATAAATTTCTCTTTGTTAAAGCCATTTACTTGTGGTGTTTCTATTATAGCAGCACTAGATAACCAAGACAGTCCTCATAGTGACATCTTTACTTTTTAACACTTGAAAGAAGTCTTTTTCCATAGATTTGCCCTATGCAATGTGCCTTTTGATTTCTTGACTGGGCTTCCGTGGGCATTGATTATGGATCCAAGTAAAATGAAATCCTTGACAACTTCAATGTTTTCACCATTTATCATGATATTGCAGTATAGTGAGGGTTTTTGAGAACCCAGAGATGTTCTTGTTGTTATTGTTGTTGTTTTGTTTTTATGCCCACCCTCAGTTTTTTCTTTTGTCTCTGAATACAGACATTGTCATCTTCAACTTTTCCTTTTCTTTTGTTTTTTTGGGGGCCAGGGATGGGTGGGAAACCTGCCTGTTTATTCCAACTAGGAAAAGGTTCAAAGAATCTAAATATTTCTTACATAGACTTCCAAACTCATCAGCACCCTATCTGCAGAGGCACTTGTGTTTATGTCCTAAGATCTAATGGATTCTGTGGCGTAAAATTTTACATTTTGACTTCCTCCCAACAAATCCAGATTTTATATTTCCACAGTTTGAAATTTTATTGACATCTTTGTTTGCTCTTGCATCTTCTGCCTTTCTCTTTGTCTTTGTAGGTTTGTATCCATTTTGTCCCTTCATTCTCATTTTAATCAATTTTAAGAAAGAAGCAAAACTTAATCAAAAACTCCTGCATGTTTGTGTTTCCTGCATGCATGTGTTTAAAGGTCTATTTTCTGAGATTGCACAAATTTTTTTTACACTCTTCTGAGTTCTTAGTTTGTAAATACAGCCTAACATAAATGGTTCTATGGCATTTAATTATTTCACCTTAACTTTTCTTTTCTCCCCTAGCAGTACGAAACATATTTTGCTGTGGAGACCTTGTGAGACAAGCTCAACTCTTCTTAATCTCTTAAAGGATTGTTGTTGTCGTTATGTTCCATTAAGCTGATTTTTGACTCATAGCAACTCCATGCGGCAGAGTGAACGGCCCCATAGAGTTTTTTAGACTGTAATCTTTATGGGAACAGATCACCAGGACTTTCCCTGCAGAGGCGCTGGATAGGTTCAAACCACCACCCTTTTGGTTAGCAGCCAAGAGCTTAATCATTGGCTACAAGGGCTCCTTCTTAAAGGATTACAATTATTTAATAATTATTTACTTATTCTTCAGGGTGAAGTTAATGTCATAAAATCTAGTGTAAGATTCTTGTCCTAACTCTTCCACAAATTGACTGCATTGTTTGGTTTCACTTCCTTCATATGTTAGTGGAGACAGCAATGCCTTTTCTAAAGCTCAGGACTTTTATGAGAATCCAGTGAAATATTACACATATTAAAATGATCTGAATACAGCACAAGCACTATATAAATATAAGGAATTATTAAGAAGGATATATTCTACATAATTTAAACATTTTAAAATGG
Source organism: Trichechus manatus latirostris (assembly GCF_000243295.1). Lineage (NCBI taxonomy): Eukaryota > Metazoa > Chordata > Mammalia > Sirenia > Trichechidae > Trichechus > Trichechus manatus. The sequence goes on along the minus strand of NW_004444080.1, from coordinate 4,787,047 downwards.
TGATATTTTTCTCTGAATCCTCATTTTGATTGATTTCTTTGCATATTCTCTGATTCCTGTCATTCTTCTTAAAATATGAAGTTCCATCCTAGATATACTAAGAATCAAAAGCCATTGCCATTGAGTCAATTCCAACTCATAGCTACCCTATAGGACAGAATAGATCTGCCCCATAGGGTTTCCGAGGAGCAGTTGGTGGATTCGAACTGCCAGCCTTTTGGTTAGCAGCCAAGCTCTTAATCACGGTGCCACCAGGGCTTCAAACACCCTTATTATAGTACCTACAAAAGAACCTTACCAATGCCAATTACACTGCTCTCTGTTCTCATTGATCCCATTAAAATGTTGCACTCCAGTATTTTGTCAGCCTTTGATGTGTATGTGGAATTCCACTTTGACAAATGCCATTGTAATGTCCAGTTCTTGAAAAGGGAATATTTTCATGTTCCAAAACACATGAAAAGGATGTATAGCAGGTCAAACACTATTTTACTAACTTGGATATAGCAATCTGCATTAAATGAAAAAAACTGTGCACCAGATAGTTTCAGAAATCTCTGCCTACCTACTGATCTTTTAGATATATATATTGTCCTTTGAGTAAAGTATTACGTGTAACAGATAATTGAAGAGAATAGAAACTGTTATTTAATATTCTAAATGTGTATACTTTGAATTATTATTTTAGATTAAAATATATGTTTGAATGTACCTTTAGACTACAAAGGAATTAAGAGGACAGAAACTGAGGGGGTTGAAAGCAATGGCAGTTCAAACTGACATGAATCTGGAAATTAGAATGGGTGGAACTGAGTCATTGAGTAAATCTAAATCTAAATTTTAAACGTGCTCTGTGATTTCTCACAATAGCTTATGTGTGCTGCAACTACTCATTGCCATAGATTGAATTCCAACTCATGAGATCCCTCATGTTTCTGAGTAGAACTGTGCTCTGTAGAATTTTTAGTCGCTGTGATCTTATGAAAGCAGATGGCCAGTCATTTCTTCTGTGGTGCTGCTGGGTGGATTGGAACTGCCAACCTTTCGGTTAGTATCTGTCTCAGTCATCTAGGGCTGCTACAACAGAAATACCACAAGTGGATGGTTTTAATGAAGAGAAGTTTATTTCCTGATAGTCAAAGTAGGCTAAAAGTCCAAATTCAGGACATCAGCTCCAGGGGAAGGCTTTTTCTCTATGCTGGCCTTCTTCTCTTTGGTGTTCCCCCAGACTAGGAGCTTCTCTGCCCAGGGACCCCGGTCCAAAGGATGCGCTCTGCTCCTGGCACTGCTTTCTTGATGGTATGAGGTCCCCCAGTCTCACTGCTCACTTCTGTCTTTTATATCTCAAGAGATTGCCTCAGGACACAATCCAGTCTTGTAGATCAGGTCCTGCCTTACTAACACAACTGCCACCCATCTTCCCTCATTAACATCATAGAGGCAGGTTTTACAACATATAGGAAAATCACAGAGTACCAGGAATCATGGCCCAGACAAACTGATATACACATTTTTTGGGGGACATAATTCAAACCATGACAGTATCTGAAGGCAAACTGTTTGTGCCCAGGGACAAACCCAAGGACCTTTTTGCAACCACATTATACCTCAAAAACATTAACGATGGTTTCTCAGTTTTGCTGTGGCAATTTTGAAACATGGCCACAAGTCTCTTTGTGCTTCTCTCATCAAGAGGAAGGGTTTGTGCTCCCTTCTCTTAAATCTGGTCAAGCTTGTGGCTGTTTCAACCAATAGAGTTCGGTGGAAGTGATGGTATGTGGCCGCTGAGGCTACCTCATGAAAGGCCCTATAACTTCCATCTTGTTGACGGGGATACTCCTTTGAATCTTGGTTACACCCTGACCAAAGGAGTACTGGTCCTTTGGTCATTTTATACATATGTCATCAGTTTAGCCTCACAACACCTGTGAATCTGTGTATAATATCAGTTTTACAGATGAAGAAACCAAGAATAATAACGGCTAATAATATTTATCGAGTTCTGTCTGTACATAAGGAGCGTGGTGGTACAGTGGTTAAAGTACGTGCCTGCTAACCAGAAGGTCAGTGGTTGGAACCCACCAGCCACTCTGTGGGAGAAAGATGTGGTAGTCGGTTTCCATAAAGATTTACAGCCTTGGCAACCATGTGGGGCAGTTCTCCTCTGTCCTATACTGTGGCTGTGAGTCGGAATCGGCTGGACAGCAATGGTTTTTTTTTCTTCCTTTTTTTTTTGATCTATACGTAAACAATCTTTTAAGTGATTTATATCTATTAACTCATTTAATTCTTATGAGAACCATATGAGATAGTATTATTTTCTTCATTTCACAGATGATGCAATAACGACCAAGAGAATTTAAGTATCTCCGCCAAGGTCAGTCACATAGCTAGGAAGTAGTAGATACGGAATTTAAATCCGATCAGTCTACCGTATTTTTATGCAAATAATGTGTGCCTTCTACCTTTGCCAACTGCACACCACCACTCCACCCCCACCAGGTATTTTCATTAGCGCTGCTATACCAACTTTTTTACATGTTGTTGTAAAAAAAAAATTAGCATGGCATGC
>NW_004444080.1:4761078-4784375 GCF_000243295.1 Trichechus manatus latirostris | reverse complement strand
GGGGAGAGAAGGGCGTGGTTGGCAAAGAAAACAGAAGGCATGCATTATTTGCATAAAAATACGGTAGCTTCTGATTCTCTACTCCTAAACACTATGCTCTAAAGATACAGATGTCTTTGCTAATTTAAACTAGTAATTTTTTTTTTTAATCATGAGTTTTGCAGTGATTTGTTCACCAGTCTTAGAATTATATACATTAGGTAGATTGTGAAATAAGTTTAAACAAACTCCATTCATAGATAACTTTTTTCCTCCATTATTTTCTAAGACCAATGTAATATCCTCACCATTTTTCACAATAAATAACTTTAAAGAAGATCTTTTCCTGGGCATATTTTTACCATTCCACCAGCTAAGGGTTAGTGGAGAAAGGAACTGAACTCAGACACAACTGACTTCAGAGTCTATACTCTGAGATAGGGCCCAGGGTGTTAAATGAGCTGCCCAGGACTTTAGAGCCAGCATGTGGTAGTGGAAAGAACTAAATTCTAAGTCCTTTGCATTCAAATCCTCTGCCTGTTTAAGTTTTTATTTTGTTTTTGACTATACCATACAACTTCCTTCTCATAGCTTCCCCTCTACCTCTTTCCATGTTTTTTTTCTTTAAACTCTCTTCCAAATTACATTTGTATTTGATCTGAGATTGACTTAACAGTAGTCTCAGATTTCATATCTACATTGCTCCATTTCACCATAAAGTATTGGAAGCAAGATATTCTGGAAAATACATATTCCCACAGAACTTCATTCCATAGAGATTAAATTATATGTGTAACAACTCTCTGTCAAAGTCTCACTAGCTTATGAATACCAAAATAAGTTAACACTGTCAATTTTGCCTTCAAAATATCTCCTGAATCTATTCATTTTTTCCCCCTTTTTTACCACTACTCTCATTCAAGCTCACATTATCTCTGACATGGATACTGCAATTGCTGCCTAAATAGCCTCCCAACATCCACTCTGGCAGCCTTCCAATCTGTTCTCCACAACACATCCAAGGCAAAGGTTTTGAAATGCAAATATGATAATTTTTATTCTCTGTTTAAAATCTTTTATTGGATTCCCATTACTCTTAGAATAACTTGACCAGGAGGCTTTACAGAATCTTGCCCCAAGGTATCACCAGAGCCTTTCTCTCTCTCTTTCTATACTCTCTGTCTCTTTCCACTCTAGATATAGGATTCTTCCAGTCCTTTATACCGTCTTAACTCTCTCCACCCATTTAATGTTCTCCTTTTCTGGAATTTTCTTCCTTTCTTTTTTGGCCTAGCTAACTCCTACTCATTCTTTAGATTTCAGTTCATGTAACACTTTCTAGAGAAGCCTACCTAGCCAGTTCAAATCTTTTCAGCTCTCATCCTAACAACCACTCTTGTACAGCACTTGTTATACTAATGACTTTACGATGATTTCTTTTCTCTACCAGACTATAAGCTCCAAGAGGGCATCAGCAGTGCATATTTTGCTCATTACAGGACACCCAGAATCTGGCAGAGTGTCTAGCACAGAGTATCCATTGCTGTCGAGTTGATTTCTACTCATTGCAACCCTATAGGACAAAGTAGAACTGCCTCATAGAGTTTCTAAGGAGCGGCCGCTGGATTGAAACTGCTGACCTTTTGGTTAACAACCAAGTTCTTAACCTCTAAGCAAACAGGAACTCAACAAATATTTGTTGAATTAATGAATAGCTAATCTTTGTATCTAAATTGTTATTTTATATTATTTTTACATGGTGTTATCCATGAATTATTGTAGCAGGATTACTCTTTCCAGAATTTAATCCTCAGAATGTTCCTCAGCAACTTCTGAGAGTTTCTGGTAAGTAGCTGCCTTACACAAGCTCCAGAATATTTCTCTTAGATTCTTTAGTCCAGGCTTTCCCATCTTGTCCTCATCTTAATAATTCTCTTTATGATGGCCACAGGAGCCTGGGTGGCATGAGTCATTAGTAATCAGCTGCTAACCTAAAGCAGCTCTGTGGAAGAAGGCCCTGGTGAACTGCTTCTGTAAAGATTACAGCCAAGAAAATCTTATGGAGCAGTTCTACTCTGTGGCCACAAATCGGGGGCTGACTTGATAGCAGCTAACAACCACATGGCAATGATGGCCACAACAACAACATTTTTCTGCTTAGTACAACTGTTAGCTTTCTGACAGCTATTTGTATTCTTTGTTGGTACACCGACTCCAATTTTATGGAATTGACACCTCTTATCCTTTGATTATTGCTTCAAAGCACTTGAAAGGTCCTCTGTACTCCATATAATACAACTGACACTGAGTTTTGACATTTAACAAGATATTTCTGGAGCCTTTGTAAAAATAGAAAAACAACATCGAGAATTGCTCACAGAAGTAGCTACTTTTAGAGGCCTTGTCACAAACTCTCATAGTTATTTATTGGGCTGGACAGTAGTCGAACAATACAATTCCCACCACCTAACATACTCTATCATATAGGGACTCTATGTGTTGGAATTGACTTGATGGCACACAACAACAATAGCAACATACTTAGGGTATGAAACACTTACAGTTCTGTTCAAGTTATATTACACAAAGCCTAATCCAATTACGTTCAGTTATTTCTACAGTTTGAATAAAGTAGAATATGCTGCTTCCACATTTTAGGTATCAGTTAGAGAAGCACCCCACTCCCAGTACCAAATTCTGTCTTGGTTATCTAGTGCTGCTATAAAAGAAATACTACAAGTGGATGGCTTTAACAAAGAGAAATTTATTTTCTCACAGGCTAGTAGGTTAGAAGTCCAAATTCAGGGCATCAGCTCCAGGGGAAGACTTTGTCTTTCTGTTGGCTCTGAAGGAAGTCCTTCTCATCAGCCTTCCCCTGGACTAGGAGCTTCTCCATGCAGGAACCCCAGGTCCAAAGGACATGCTCTGCTCCCAGCACCGCTTTCTTGGTGGTATGAGGTCCCCCACTCTCTGCTTGCTTCCCTTTCCTTTTATCTCTTGTAAGATAAAAGGTGGTGCAGGTCACACCCCAGGGAAACTCCCTTTACATTGGCTCAGGGATGTGACCTGAGTAAGGGTGTTACATCCCACCCTAATCCTCTTTAACCACAGGCAGAGGTTATGATTTATTACACATAAGAAAATCACACAATGGAGGACCACCACACAATACGGGGAATCATGACCTAGCCAAGTTGACATATTTTTGAGGGGCACAATTCAATCCATGACAACCACTTAGGAAAATAGCCAGTTTCTTAAAAATTATACATATAAAAGGAAATCACTAACTAGATAGTAGAAAAATTAACTTTGGTGAAGGGAAAGACACATAATATAGAGGAAGTCAGCACAACTTGACCAAGGCAAAATCATAGAAGCTTCCTAGACATATCTAAACACCTTGAGGGACTGAATTGCTGGGGCTGAGGGCTGGAGACCATGGTCACAGGAGTTGTCTAGGTCAATTGGCATAACATAGTTCATAAACAAAATATTCTACATCCAACTTTGGTGAGTAGCATCTGGGGTCTTAAAAGTTGGCGAGCGGCCATCTAAGATACATCTAACGGTCCCATCCCATCTGGAGAAAAGGAGAATGAAGAAAACCAAAGACACAAGGGAAATACTAGTCCAGAGGACTAATGGACCACAAGTACCACAGCTTCTACCAGCCTGAACCCAGAATGACTAGATGGTGCCTGGCTACTACCACCAACTACTCTGACAGGAATCACAATAGAGGGTTCCAGACAGAGAAGGAGAAAAACGTAGAACAAAATTCAAGTTCACCAAAAAAAAACAAAAAAAATCCAGACTTACTGGTCTAACAGAGACTGGAGGAATCCATGAGACTATGGCTCCCAGACACACTTTTAACTCAGAACTGAAGCTACTCACAAAGTTCAGCCTTCAGCCAAAGATTAGACAAGTCTATAAAACAAATAATGACACATGTGAGCAATGTGCTTCTTAGTTCAATCATGTATACAGGACCAAATGGGGAACACCTACCAAAAAGCAACGATGAGAAGGCAGGAAGGGACAAGAAAAATGGATGGATGGAAATGGGGAACATGGGGTGGGAAAGGGGAGAGTGTTGACATGTTGCAGGGATTGCAACCAATGTCACAAAACAATCTGTGTATAAATTGTTGAATGAGAAACTAATTTGGTCAATAAACTTTCACCTAAAACACAATAAAAATAAAATAATTATGCAAGTAAATAAATAAAATACGTCTATTTGTCCCATCACATTTGGAGCAAAGGAGAATGAAGAACACCAAAGACACAAAGAAAATACCAGTCCAAAGGACTAATGGACCACATGAACCACAGCCTCACCAGCCTCAGCCCAGAAGAACTAGATGGTGCCCAGCTACCACCACTGACCGCTCTAACAGGGATCACAATAGAGAGTCCCAGACAGAATGGGAGAAAAATGTAGAACAATATTCAAATTCAAAGAAAAACAGAGACTGGAGGAACCTCCAAGACTAGGGTCCCCAGACACCCTGCTAACTCAGAACTGAAACCACTCCCAAAGTCCACCTTTCAGCAAAGATTAGACAGACCTATAAAACAAACAATAACTCATGTGAGGAGCACGCTTCTTAATTCAATCAAGTATGTGAGATAAAATGGATAACACCTGCACAAAATCAAAGACAAGAAGGCAGGAAGGGACAGGAAAACTGGACAAATGAACATGGAGAACCCAGGGGGTGGAAAGGGAAAGGGAGAGAGTGCTGACAAATTGCAGGGATTGCAACCAATGTCACAAAACATTTTGTGTATAAATTTTTGAATGAAAAACTAATTTGCACTGTAAAGTTTCACCTAAAACACAATAAAATTGAAAAAAAATTGTATATATATCTACCACATGACCTCCACATTCCACCCCAAGGTATTTACCCATGAGATATAAAAGCATATGTCCATTCAAGGACTTGCACACAAATATTCATAGTACCTTTATTTATAACAGTCAAAAACTGGAAACCATCTAAATGTTCATCAACAGGTAATGGCATAATAAATTATGGTATATCAATACAATGGAATACGACTCAATAGTAAAAAAGGAATGAACTATTGATTCACACAACATGGCTCAATCTCAAAAATAAGTATGTTGAGTGAAAGAAGCTGAACAACAGTTTATACAGTATGATCTGATTAATATAAAACTTTAAAAAGTAAAGGCAAACAAATATATAGTGACAGAAATCATATTAATAGTTGATTATGAATGTGTGTGGGAGAAAGATGGAAAAGGGCAGACTGAGGGATAGTAAAGTTGAATGAGAAAACTTTTGGGTTTGATGGACCTATTCATTATGGTTGTGATGATTTATCAGTATATATATGTCAAAGCTTATTAAACTGTTTACTTCAAATATCTGCAGTTGATTTTAGGTCAAATTACTATATACTTAAATTTTAAATATTTCAAAAATACATATTATGAAAACTATGCCAGCAATTGTAACTGTATTGTTAATGTGCTTTTGTATTTGTGGTTTCAAAAAAAATTTCTCATATTAACATCACACATTAATTCAAAAGATGCTAAATCTCAAATATTTTGTATGGGTGACAGTGTGTTCTGATCCCTAAATATATATATATATGGAGCCCTGGTGATGCAGTGGTTAAGAGCTCAGCTGCTAACCAAAAGGTTGGCAGTTTGAATCTACCAGCCTCACCTTGGAAACCCTATGAGGCAGTTCTACTCTGTCCTATGGGGTTGCTATGAGTTGGAATCGACCCAGCAATGAGTTTATATATATATATATCTTGAATAAAATTGTTTCTCAAAATTTGAGTATGGAAAAGAAGCAAAAAATTCAAATTATTATTTTATAATATTTATGATTATATCGAGGTATTCAACTAAATATTAGTTTTATATGCCGTAAGTATAGTTACAGCCATTTAATCTGTATATCCATCCAAAAATATAACAAAAAAGAAAAAAAGCCGTTGCTGTCAATTCCAACTCATGGTGAACCCAAAATTACATAATTCAAATTTAGGGTTCTGTTATACACCATTGGAGCCCTGGTGGCACAGTGGTTAAGAGCTTGGCTGCTAACCAAAAGGTCGGCAGTTCAAATCCACCAGCCACTCCTTGGAAACTCTATAGGGCAGTTCTATTCTAGCCTCTAGGGTTGTTGTAAGTTGGAATCAACTCAACAGCAATGGGTTTGGTTTTGGTTTTTGGTTATACCCTATTAGGATACTCTAAGATAAATTTTGAAAACAAGTTAGTACTAAAAAGTAGAGTTTTTTAATTCTAATTCAAATTTTATGTATATGAAAGTAGCATTTTTTTATTACTTGAGTTAGAGCTATCTTTGTTCTGTATCTTTGTCATTTTTCAGGAGGTGGATATCTTGAGATTGAACCTGACATTAACCCTTTTATTACTCCCTCCTTCCACATTGTATGTATGGTATGTTAGCAGCATCAATATGAACAGAGTTGCTTTTCAATGGTTAAGGATTGAGAAGTGTAACTGTCATCAGTTCTTTTCTTTCCATGCCAAGGTAGGATCATTTTGTAGAGGTCTCTGGAGAGCAGTTCTAAAGTCATCTTGAGGTTGACTCAAAACAATTCCAACCACCTCTTTGCAAAATATTCCACCGCTGACCCTCAATCCAAACATGTTAGAAGCCAATATTTCTTTTTAAGGATTTTATTTCCTATAAATCACCATAACCCTTTTTAAACTACTGTCTTGCTTTAAAAGGCCATTTTATTTTATAATATTTTATAATGGGTTCGTCCAAAATGCATGTTCCAAATAAATTCTGCCAGGAATGATGACAACCTTGCTTATGAAATTTCTGTCATTTAGGTAGGTTCCTTCTACTATACGATGCTTGCCAAACTGATTTACAGAACCTGGTTCCCCAAAAGAAAATGCATCCTCTTATTGTGGGGCTAAGCACTGTTTGGATTTCCTGAGGAGCTGTTGGGGGTGAATGGCTTTAATTCATACTAGAAAAAGAAAGCTCAGAGGTGTTCACCCCTATCTATCTTTCACTAATAAAAAAAAAAGAAAAACAAAATCAAGAAAAAAATACCTTATATGGGATTCCTTTTAAAAGGAAGACAGAGTGGAAAAGGTAAGAACATGGTTTTCCTTAGTTTGTCAATCAGTATAAGTGGCCATTTTCACTGGATCAGTACCTAGCATGGAACACAACACACAGGAAGTTCTCTATATGATAGAGAACCAACCAACAAACCAGTTGCCAATGAGTCAATTCTGACTCATGGTGACTCCATGTGTGTCTCAGAGGAACCGTGCTCCATATAGTTTTCAATGACTAAATTTTTGGAAGTAGGTCAGGCTTTTTTTCTGAGGTACTTCTGCATAGAATCAAACCTCTAACCTTCTGGTTAGCAGTTGAGCCATTAACCATTTGCACTACCCAGAGACTCCATATATACACTCATACTATACACACACACACGTGTGCATGCACGCACACACACTTACATATATACATATACATATATACCCACATTTACATACACGAGTCTATATATACATATAAACTTACTTATATATGTAAGTCTGCTTAGGATGTGCATGTATGTTTAATGAGCAAATGCAAAACAGAAGGGAAACTTTGTGCACGTTTAAAACCCCAGGATAAAATCTTATTGCAAGTCCTCTTAGGACATAACTATGATTAATGATAATAAGACTGTGTTTTAACTGGAAGAACTGGAAACAACAGCAGATAAAATTTGTAATTCATAATTTGTAGAAGAAAAAAGCTGTGTTTTAAACAAAATATATCAACAAACACAAATTATAAAGGGAACAATACTTAAAAAAATACTCACTGCAACGATGCGAACAAGAAGATATTCAGGGGGATGGAGCAAGTTGGTGAAGTGAGTAGAGGCTCCCATTTACTCCCCCAGCAAATAACTCACTGAATAACAAATGGAAATAATCACAGAGAGAGATCTCTGAACTCTGGACAGCAACTGAGGTGTTGGAGAGTAGGGAGAATCTAGAAGTAGTGGAGAGGAGGAGCAGGGATGGCACAGAAGCTGAGAGGACCAACCTACTAATATCGAGAGTGCTTGCTCATTGCAGCCATTTTGGGAAGGGCTGGGTAACACCTGAAACAGGAAACACAAAGAAAGAGCTAATCTGAGGAATCTGTAGCCTGATTTTTTTAAGGCAGTGAATATTGGCCATGGGAGTTTGTGGACCGTGCCATTGGGAGGGGGTGAAGGGAGACTATGGTGTTTCAATGGAGTGTTGTGAATCTCACTGATGCACAAGATTACGGTCACTAGGACAGGGAGGAGCAGCAAGAGAAGCAGGGAGAGTGGAATAGTTCAGACTGACAGGGCTACACAGTGGGAAATGGCTCATAGTGGGACACTGTGGGCAAGCCTGTGCAGGAAGCCTGTGAGGGAAAGACAGAGAGAGACCTTCGCTACAGGAAAGTCAAGCCCCACCACTTACATCAGTGTCTGCAACCAACTAAACCCCCCTACCTCCCACTCATACGTATTGAATTTCAGACATCAAGCATCCAGAACTCCTGAATCAGCACTGAAAAAAAAAAAAAACTTATAAGAGTGCCCTCTAGTGGTTCTAGTTGAGAAGCTACCAAAATCACTGCCTCTGGGTCGATTCCGACTCATAGTGACCATGTGGGACTGAGTGGCTCTCCCCTGTGAGGTTCCCAGGGCTGTGAGTCTTTCCAGAGGCAGGCTGCCACATCTTTATCCCACAGAGCATCTGGTAGGTGTGGGCTCCAGTCTTTTGGCTGACAGCCAAGCACTTGTCCCCTGAATCACCAGGGCTTCCAATAAGTAAATTTCTCCACAAAAACCAGGAAACAAAATTTAAAGTAATACAACAAAGATAACAAAATGTCCCAAGTTCAACAAAAAAATAGTAAAACACGCAAAAACACAGGAGAAGAAAGACCAACCAAAAGCAAAACGTGAAGAATAGAAAATTTCTGTTATGGAGGCCAGACTAACAGAACAAATTGATAGATTTACAGACTATGGTGCTAAATATGTTTTAAAAAAGCAAAAAGCAAACAGAACACAAACAAGTGAAGATTAGGAAACAAATGGAGGAACAAAATGAGACTCAACATGGAAATTGAAAACATTAAAAAAAAAAAAGGGAATTACTGGAATTTAAGAATAAGACAGTTGAATTAGAAGAAACAAGGCAAACACTTGACGATAGAGTCAAACAGACAGAAGACAGAATAAATGAACTAGAAGATAAAATAACTGAACTTACCAAGATATTTTTATCAAGAGAAAACACAGTAAAGCAAACAAGCCCGAAAGGAAATATGGGATTCAGTAAAGAAATCTAACATTAAAATTATTGGAATCCCAGAGCACCATGATGACAATAAAGGCATAGAAACAATTTTCCAAGAGATAATCAGAATTTCCCAGATCTGAACAGAGAACCAAGGCTGCAAATATAGGAAGTTACATGAAACCCAATTAAAAGAGACACAAAAAAGATCAACTCCCCTCCATATCCTAATAAATTTCTTGCAAATCAAAGACAAAAAGAGAGTTCTGAAAGCACCAAGAAAAGACACAATATAACACACCAAGGGTCTTTCTAAGAATCACTGTGGATTTCTCCCAGAAATTCTAGAGGCCAGAGGAAAATGAAACAACAAATATAAAATACTGAAAGAAAACAATTGCCAACCAATAATTCTTTACCCAGAAAAGTGCTCATTCAGAAATAATAGGGAAATTAAGACATACCCAATCAGAAGCTCTGGGAATTTGCCATCACCAAACCAGCTATGCAAGTGCTACTCAGGGAAGTTATTCAAATGGAAAGGCATGAGCATTAAATAAATACTCATATGTATACACAGGAAAAAATAAAAAATAGGAGAGTGAGAGAGATCTCCATAAAACAGAAAAACACAGATAATCATAAGAACCAAGTATGATATTTTCAGGGAATAAACTCAATAATTAAATCCTGCAAACAATACAACACCAAGTTTTTAAGAAATAAGTACAGAGTAAACTTATCAAAGGTAGGTTGCATATTGATGTTAATGGAGACACACCAACAGAAATGGGAGAGGGAGGAGCATATCAGGGATAGATTTAATATGTGAAAACATTATTATTATTATTACTGTATTATTATTTTAAAGATGTTTTAGTGTATCTGGAAGTGATTCTTTAATTTTTTTTATGCATGGAAAGGTACAGTATCTACTGTATACTAAGACAAACATTTGACTAACAGACATCAGATATGAACTATACCTAATGTTCCAACTTACGTACAAATTTGACTTAAAGACAGGTTTAGGAACAAAACTCATTCGTAATCCAGGTTGTTGTTGTTAGGTGCTGTCTAGTCAGTTCTAACCCACAGCAACCCTATGTACAACAGAACGAAACACTGCCTGGTCCTGCATCATCCTCACAACTGGTGCTATGCTTGAGACCATTGTTGCAGCCACTGTGTCATTCCATCTTGTTGAGGGTCTTCCTCTTTTTTGCTGACCCTCTACTTTACCAAGCATGATATCCTTCTCCAGGGACTGATCCCTCCTGATAACATGTCCAAAGTATGTGAGATGTAGCCTTGCCATACTTGCTTCTAAGGAGCATTCTGGCTGTACTTTGAAGACAGATTTCTTTGTTCTTTTGGAAGTCCAAGAAGAATATTCAATATTCTTCACCAATACCATAATTTGAAAGTGTCAATTCTTCTTCAGTCTTCCTTATTCATTGTCCAGTTTTTGCATGCATAAGAAGCAACTGAAAACACCGTTGCTTGGTTAGGTGCACCTTAGTCTTCAACGTGGCATCTTTGCTTTTTAACACTTTAAAGAGGTCTTTTGCGGCAGATTTGCCCAGTGCAATGAATTATTTGACTTCTAGGCTGCTGTTTCCTTGGGTGTTGATTGTGGATCCAAGTAAAATGGAATCCTTGACAACTTCAATCTTTTCACCATTTATCATGATGTTGCTTAATGGCCCACTTGTGAGGATTTTTGTTTCCTTTATGTTGAGGTGTAATCCATACTATAGACTGTAATCTTTGATTTTCATCAGTAAGTGCTTCAAATCCTCTTCATTTTCAGCAAGCAAGATTATGTCATCTGCATATCACAAACAGTTAATGAGTCTTCCTCCCATCTTGTTGCCGTGTTCTTCTTCATATAGTCCAGTTTTTCAGATTATTTGATCAGCATACAGACTGAATAATTATGGTGAAAAGATACAACCCTGATGCACACGTTCCCTAACTTAACCCTGACTATAATCCTGGGACTGCCTCTGTATAATATGGTGTCACTCAATGTCCGAATCACATAAAGTACTATTTCACAGAATATATTGTGGATGTTAAATGATGCATCACTGTAATATATGCTATATAATATATATTATATAATACTATAAATTATGTTAATTATAATTATAGTAATTATTATATTATCACAGACGAGAAAAACAGGATATTGAGAGCAACATGTTAGACTGGCTATCCATGGGAATTTTACAGTCCTTCAAGGATGATGTTAGAGGTTAAAGTGGAAAGGAAAATCCTAAATTAATGGTAAGTCTTCAGGAATCATAGTGTGTAGCAGCAAAATAATGAGAAAGGGTAGAGAGGCAAATAGTTCAAATGTCAAAAAAGCTTCAAATGTGAATTAGTTTTTAAGCAAGGATGAAAATTAATGATCTCCATGCCGTGGCTGGGGAACAAAGAGGAAATTAACTTCACTTACTGGTTCTAAATATCTGAGACCCAGTTTCAGTCAGGCAAAGAGGAAGAGGGAACATTCTATGAGTGGGCTGAGAATGAAGGAGCGTTTCCTTTATCAAGAAGTTAGGGTTCATAACAGCACAGTGTAACCAAGGTTATGTTGGAGGCCATGCAAAGAAGTGTATAATGTCAGTAGATTACTAAGGAGAATGCAACTTGGAAAATGAGCAAGGATTACAGTGATAGGGCACACAGAATGTCAAATTGCCTGCAAGGTTTTTGAAGAAACATTCTCAGTGGTCCCCTGGTGGATAGAGTATTGGTGGAATGATCTCTAAGGTCTCAGGATAGCCAAATACTTGCTTCTTCAGCCTCTTTTACCTAGAGTTGATCTTGTGGCCATGAAAAATAAACACTTGTCAGCTTGGGATGTTTTAGAAAAGCTTTTGCTTTCTTAATGAAAAGAAATAGAAACAGACATGGCTGACTCCCAGGCTGAGTTCCCGTAGCCATCTTGTGACTATGAGGGAAGGGCCTTGGCTTCATTCATTGAGATACTGACCTAATGTCATATATTTTCAGAATTATTATGTGTGTGTGTGTGGTGGTTGAGTGTGGACAACTGTCCTTTGCTTAAGTGGCTGTAGTTTAATTCTCTGTTACTTGCAACCTGAGGCAATCTTATTTGATATAATCTTTGTGCTGTTCTCAGGGAGAATTAATTGTTTCCTTCTTTATACTTCTTCATTACATATAATTTTGTTTCATACCTGTGTTGTAGTAGTTGTACAATGTGTCATTATTTATCTTTCTCCTCAAATAGACTAGGCATTCTTTGAAGGCAAGGATGCCACATTTACAAGTGTTTTCTAGGTACTTATCATAAGATCTGGCGCATGAAGGAAATCAATAAGCATGTTGAATGAATGGTGAATATAGTGGAGAATAATAGTTTTGTCTGCCCAGGTCTCCCTTCTGAGAATTGCCTTTATTCTCATACATATGTGGCAACTGTGACAAATGTTCTGCTAAATAAATCACAATCCCAAGCCACAAAGGATTGATCCAGAGATGGGATTCTCCATATCATGGCACCTATCACCATCTTTCCCTGGGAATTTGGGATGGAACTGAGTGAAAAGAACACTTGGAATCATGGAATCACAATCATATTATTGACAATATCCCAGTGAAATAATTCACAGATTCTTTCTGCTAAAGAACCGAATCAACCCTATTCCTATGTTGATCAATTTTTCCTTGTATTCTGAAGGATAATGGTCAACACTTTCGTATAATTCCCATTGTGGCTTAAGCTAACCAGAGGCAATTCTTATTTTTTACAGCCAAATGGACCTTAGTAATTAGGATATGAGATACTGCCTGGATAGAAAGATGAGCACAATTTTAATATTAGATGGATGTTGGACACGCTAAGCACAGGAGACACTGGGAGGAGAAACTTGGAAATAAAACATTTTTTAGGATTACATTTCAAGAAGTAAGGTTAGGTGAGAAGTTTAAAATGCAAGTTTGGTTTGAATTGTGGAGATCATTTAAAGCAAGAGTATTCAGCACTAGCTATCAGAAGTGCAAAACATTCAGAACATCCCAGTTCTCAGATAGGCAAACCCATGTATGACCATATAAGCAACAATCACAAAACCACAGAGTTTGCCAGGTATTAAGCTAGAAATAGAACTCAAGAAATTGAGCTTCAAGGCCCACTCTCTAACCACTAACACCACTCCCTTCCTACAGTACATTTAGTGTGAAATAGTTTTTTTGGTTTCTTTTCATGCTTGTAGTCAACCGAAATAGTGTGCAAAAAACTAAAGGCAGGCCTTGCACTAAAAATGCATTTTCCCTTCCATTTAAGGACCTCACATTTAAAAAAAGAATAATTTAAGAAATTACATGGAAATTATGAACCAAAAATGTAGTTTTCTACTACTTGTTCTATGTTTTGGAGGAGGAGGGACCAGGTACTGAAGCTCTTAAAAAAACGAGTGTAAACTTTTTTGTCTGTACTAGAATCTTTATTAAAATTAGACCATTTCTTTTCAGCTCATTAAGGAATAGCATCTTTTGGAGGGCGACTTTACTTTCGTAGGATTCTCTTGGTCAAACTTTGACAGGGAAAGATTATTAAAAAGTTAAAACTTATTTTTACATTTTAGGTTATATCAGACATATTTTTTATGTGAAACATATTTTTTATTTTTTCCAGAGTAAAAGTAAATTAACATTTTTACAAGCAGAGAATTCAGAAGTAAAGGCAGTTTGGTGTCTAGAGATTCAGTAATTCGTGAAAGAGGCTCTTTTTCCCCCCTCCACTTCCTGTTTTTGAACTCCTTGCACTAGCAGCATTCAAGCAAAGAGTAATACTGTGCTTCGGCACAAATGGCTAAAAGTGACATTAATTATTTTATTTATTTACTTTTTGTTTGTTTGGGCAGACTGCCTGCAGACAGTGGGACTTGGTGAGCTGCATTGCCTTGTAGATGTGTTAACTTTAATTTTTCTCTTTCCTGACAGAGATGATAGCTTTAATCACACTAATTTAAATTAGACAGGAGGTTTGACTAACTGAGGTACTGATTGAAAATATTTGTCTGACTCAAGGCTAGGTATTCAAAATAATCTCTGTTGATGGTTATATATTAGCTATATTATGAATAATCTGGTAGAAAACAAGTGACAAACTAAATATAAATATTTTTTAATTTGAGCAAAATATTAACATACCAATGGAGTTCATTTTAGTGTTCAAAGACTGTGATATTTTAAAATGCTCTTCTTTGTATGTTATTTTTTTTAATCTTAGAATTTATACTTTGAAGTATGCTTACACTAATACTAAACATCATCAAGAGTTTAGTTAATACTAAATTGTACTGAATTCACTTTTTGAAAAAGAATGAAGTCATTTTTCAAATTAAATATTTTCATTTAATTTGAACTTTGTAAAGAAGAAAAACTTGATTAAAAATAAAGAATATAAAATTTAAGTTTAAGAATAATAAATAGCAATAATCAGTAAATCCTGAATATTCGTAACATATTTAGGATTTGAGAAGGGTCATTCTAGGGTATGGCCCTTGGTTTCCCCAAGTTCATGCCTGGAGTAATTTACTTTGGTGTTTCAAACCCTGCATTCCTTTCCTTGCCTCAGACCAGCTGAGCTTTCAAACCTTTGAATTCCTCTTTCATAATTTCAGCTCTTCATGGTGGTTTGAAATGCATATTTTCCAGAAATAGGGTGTTAGTCACAAAGAAAGGACTCAGTTTGGTTTCATGATCAGACTCCCTCCTTTGCCCCTCTCCCCCCTATATTTAGGTTGTCCTATAATAGTTAATCTTTGAAGCAGTAGAACTAGATTTCTAGGCTAATTTCATCCCGGGTGGAATTTTCCGTATCCCTTTACCTGCTTAGACTCTACTCTTTGTGGTAAAAACTTGTGGTAAAAATTAACTTTGTTAGCTTTAAATCTAAATCATTCATAAAGGTACATTTAATTTTGAGGTTAAGTACTTTTTCCACTGCAATTTATGCTTTTATAATCTCATCTTTTGTGATTTATTGTGACAAGGATTTTCTGAATATGGTAAAATTAATTTGCCTGGTAGGATATCCAGAAACGGAATTTGTTAATGGCAAAGATTTTGTTGTCCTAATCTCTTTATCTTTTTATTTCTTAAATTTGACCCTAGTCACACTTTAACTCAATGTGTGCCATACAGTAAGTCTGCAATGAAAGGTTGCCTAATGCTTGAATGAATGATTTTAAAAAAAGTTTCTGTAATTTTTTAAGTAAGCATTTTTTGAGAATTTATCATTTGACTATTAATGTGCTGATTACTATTGAAACTATAAAATAATTTAAAATTTCACAGGATATAGGAGCTAAAAACAATTTGAATACTTTTATTTCAGTTAACTTACTTTATAAATGAGGGACTGAGGTTTAGATTAGTTCAAGATGTTGTTCTAAGTCACATGTATAGCAACATAAATGAAAGAACATGTATTGCAATTCAATTCTCTTTAAAAACATGTGAATGTACCTTCTACCATGGGAAAATCGTTCTCTTTCATGTTTTACCATCTAGCGAAGCAAATATAGTTATTTCAGACACACACACACACACACACACACACACACAAACACATACATATTTATAAGAAGAAAATTAAAAATTAAGTTCCTTTCAGTTAAATCATATTTTCCCAGTGCCTGTAAATCAGTGTTTCCTAATCTTTTCATTCCAAGACTCATCTATGAACTTGCCAAAGCAAATGTGTGAGAAAGGACAGTTTGTTTTTATTCTTTAATCTCATTGAAAGATAATATGGGCCTTTGGTGACACAGCAGTTAAGAGCTCAGACTAACCGAAAGGTCAGCAGTTCGAATCCACTAGCCACTCCTAGGAAATCCTATGGGGCATTTCTACTCTGTCCTATAGGGTCACTATGAGTTGGAATCAGTTTGACAGCAAAGTTATCTTTTTTTTTTTTTTTTATTAAATTGGTCTTTTATAGCTATAGATCTTTTACAACAATTAAAGCTGGTAGCTCCAGCTATAAATGTATTGTACACTCATGATCACAACCCCTGTCTCTTCCTACTTGTCTCCACCATGATTGAAAGATTGTTTTTTTCCATCATATATTGGCAAAAAGAATGGGAAAAAACCAGAATGTCACTCTATGAAGGTTAATTTTAGATTTTCCTCTAATGTAGTTAGGAAGTTCTGACTTCAGTAATTAACCTGCAGATGTACTCTGAGCAAAAACAACAACAGCAAAAAACCAAACCTGTTGCTGTTGAGTCGATTTTGACTCATAGTGACCTATAGTGACCTATTAGGACAGAGTAGAATTGCCCCATAGGATTTCCAAGGAGCGGCTGGTGGATTCAAACTGCCAACCTTTTGATTAGCAGGCATAGCTCTTAACCAATGTGCCACCAGGGCTCCCCCAAAAAATGATCCTAAATTACAACATAAGACTGCAGCAAACATTTTAAAAATACTCCTGTAAAGGAATAGTGCTACTTTTCTGAAGAAATATGAATAAATTTTTCCAAAACTGTACCTCCTCTCTTATCCTGAATCTATAAAGAAAGACTTTGACTGAATGAGCTCTTTGAATGTCCTGTAAAGATAAATTAAAGGTTTCATCCCTGGAGGATCAGATGGTATTTCACCCTTCCAAGAATTAATTTTCTTATAAAATTTTAATCTTTTCAGCTAAAATTTATTATTTACTTAATATATAGTTATCTACGTTCTCAGACTCTGACTGTTAGTATTGTAAAGGGTATTTGATATCACTGGTTAAGTCAAAATTCTTTCACGTGTATTCACATTGTTAGCCCTTCATTTAAGTCACAACTTGTGTATTCTTCCACAAAGTTGTTGATAATATGTGTTATGAAAGCGTTTTCTTTAGATGGTAGACTTTTGTAGATACATGATGGTCTTGTTTTAATATGTGTAATTAAGATTCTTTCAGTCTTTCAGTAGTGACTCTGTTCAAATATTCAAAAACAAAAACAAGTGCTGCCATCTTCCTTGCATGTACAATGGAAAGGTAAGACTCTGCTGCAATATCTTAGGAGTGGATAGGGATTTGTGGAGTGTGGGTGGAACACCTCGTTTATCTAGTCAGTCCACTCTGGACCTCTGTTCTGAAGTTACCTGTCTTCTCATCAGCACTCGCAGGCCTGCAGCTTTTTATGCTTCTTTTCCTTAAGCTCCCACATCAGATACTACCTCACTGCCTACTGTGATCAGCAATTTTTATGGAATATTGGGTTTTTCAAATCAAAGTTGAATATTGGACATCCTTGTCTTTTTAAAGGTCCTGAACCACTTCCACTACAGGGAAATGTCATGTAAACTGATATTACCCTATTCCCTGCCTGCCAGTATATTGCTCAGGCCTCTACCTCTCCTCCTTTCAGGTGTCAGCCCCAATCCCAGTTCTTTACCTATCAGGTAGCCAAAAAAAAACCTACTACCACATCTCTGTGGTTTTTTATAAAGACTGAATTAACTCTCTATCTGATCTTCTTTGATTTAAATTATGTCCAGGGACCTTCACTTTGAAAACTAAACCTGATCTTTCTTGTTTTTTCCTTAAGAAAGAAAACTAAACCTTATCAACAAAATTATAAATTTATCAGCCATAACATTCCTTATTACTTTATAAATATGATTAGTTGTCTGATGGGTAGAAACCTATGGGGAGTTTATAATACTCAACAACAACTAATTTGAAACAATGACAAAAATTACAAAAAAGGAAGCATTGAAAGTAACTGAAATCATTACTTAGCTACATTGAAAAAATAACTTGTTCACTAAGAAATTGAACGTTAGTACTTGATAATGAAAAAGACCTTAAGATCCTTCAGGTCTTTGGAGCACATTTAAAAAAAAAAAAAAAAAAACCCTCTTATGTTCGTATCATTATCAGAGATGGAGATGAGAAATGTTTCCATTTTAAATTTTTTGCATTTATTTGAGTAAATGCTAGAATGAAACAAAGCCCTTTATTCAGATTCCTATTTGTTGAAAAGAGTTCTGCACCTTGCTAAACTAAAGTATGCTAAAAAGGGTAAATCACCCTGACTAAATTATGCTCTCGTTTTTTTTAGAATGTTTTAATTTTCTTTCTAGGGAAAATAGCTCATTTGAAAGATGGGAGATGAGTTACCCAGAGGGTGTTCTTCCCAACCCCTTTTCAAGGTAACAAGCTTGTCACAGTTATTTCTTAAGTAGCAGTCATCTGAAATCATAAGTTTATTGGCATCTGCTTTATAATTCTAGAGAAGTATTATATCTACAGAAAGTAAATAATCACTTATATGGTGCATGGCTCTTAGTAATTTTATATTGTTTGGGTTATATGTACTTATTGTAATTAAGGAGCATTCATTGTACTGGGGAGACAAGAATATATATATATATATGTATATATATATATAATATGTCATTGTTGTTAGTTGCCATTGGGTAGATTCTGACTCATGGCGACCCCATTTGTGCAGAGTAGACTGTTCTGGAGTTTTCAAGGCTGTGATCTTTTGGAAGCAAATTCCCAGGCCTGTCTCCCTAGGTGCCTCTGGGTGGATGATTTCAAGTAAAGTGCTTAACCATTTGCACCACCCAGGGATTTCTTCATATATATATATATGTGTGGAGCCCTGGTGGTGCAGTGGTTAAGAGCTTGACTGCTAACCAAAAGGTCAGCAGTTTCAATCCACCAGCTGCTGCTTGGAAACCTTATGAGGCAAGTCTACCCTGTCCTATAGGGTCACTATGAGTTGAGATCTACTTATGGCAACAGGTTTTTGGTTTTTACATATATATCAACACACACACACACACACATACATATGTGTGTGTATATATATATAAATACACAAATATAAATACACACACACACACACACACACACACACACACACACACAGGCGCCCTGGTGGTGCAATGGTTAAAGCGCTTGGCTGCTAAACCCACCAGCTGCTTCCATAAAGAGTTACAGCCTTGGAAACCCTATGGGGCAGTTGTACTCTGTCCAATAGGGTCGCTATGAGTTGGAATCGACGGGACAGCAATGGATTTGATTTTGTATATACACATAATATAAAACCAGTTGCCATGGAATCAGATCTCGTGGTGACGATTCCATATGTGTCAGAGTAAATACATGTATCAATCTGGTGTGAGATACCTAGTCTTGTTAATCTGATCTTTTTTCAAGGTGAAAAATTTACATACTTTGTGTGTGTGTGTGTGTGTGTGTGTGTGTAAAAGAAAAAAAGAAAAGGAGTTGATTTAATATATGGATAGGTAGAACAGAAACCTTGTGGCTCAGTGGTTAAGAGCTCAGGCTGCTAACCAAAAGATCAGCAGTTCAAATCCACTAGTTGCTCCTTGGAAACCCTATAGGGCAGTTCTACTCTGTCCTTCAGGGTCACTATGAGTTGGAATTGACTCGATGGCAATGATTTTTTTTGAATAATGTCATTTTTACTTTGATCATGTAAATATTTCCTCTCTTTTTGATAGATGTTATTTTTAAATATTCAATATTCTTTTCTCTTTTTGCATTGAGAGTTCAAAAGGAGATAGATAACAGATGAAGTAGGTGTGAAATAATGAAATATAATAATCTGAAAAAATGAAATTTATTGGTATAAAATTATAAACAAAATGTCAGACACCTTGTTTACAAAGACATTCAACTATTTTTCAAACCCCTTCTTTTTTACTTTTATTACCTTTTTTAATCTATTTTCCAATTCCATTGATATTATGCATTGAAATAAAATTATCATTCTCCCTAGCCTTAGTGTTAATCTTGGCATATTATTCAAATTATCTCATTAAATACTTTCCAAAGGCCCTTTCTCTACCTATTTAAATTTCTCTCATTTCAACTCTCATTATCTATTTCCTCGGAAACCTAGATTGGTTGTTATATACTCATGGATTTATGTACCAAAATCCGTTTTCTCTATAGAGTGAAACGTTCTCCAGGTTTTCATTGATTGCATCTAACAATTGCAACCCCAAGAATCACTCTGAAATTACTGAAGTTGTATCTGCCCTACCAAAATAGTCTTTGGAGCAAACATTATTCTGCACATCAGAAACACCACCAAGTATGTGAGAAATTACAGATAAATGATATTTTAATTATAACATATTTATTTGGTATATAAAGTCCTGAGAGGGAGTGGATTATTTCCCTATGCTAATTAAAATTTATCTTTATTTAGTTCATTATTACAATGGCATTTCATTTGCTTTTTTTTCTCTCTAAATTTCAGTTTTCTTTGAAAATCTAGACTGATTTTTGCATGAGAAATACACAAATTTGTGTTCATTTTTTTCCTAAGATGTATTTCATGTGCTATTTCCTGCCTGTATCTCAAACCTTCTGACGTTTATTACAAATACATTATTTGTCTAACCTTGCTGGTGTTTTTTCTTCTTCCAGATAAGCAATGAGCTCTGGATTTTATCAAAAAGCTCTTTTCTCTCTGTTTATGGAAAGATTTTAGTTGCAAATATGTGGAATTTGAATAAAAATCTCCAATTTCAATTTTTAAAATCTTATATTTATAATTTCTCAGCCACCTATGTCATGATTGAAATAATTCTGTTTTAAATGAAATTTAATGCATTTTACGAGCAGTTTGACAGACACCACTTAAAGCCTTTTAAAGAAAGTGCTTTGATTTATATCTTCCCTATTTCCAAGGAGGATTTAGGGCCCTAAATGCATTCTTAAATATTTGCATATTTCACTTAAATTTTCCCTAAGCTAAGCATAGTAACAGTATTTCCCTCTGACTTTGAAAATCATGATAATTTTAGAAAAAAATAAGCATTTATATAGAAGTTTTTTCTTAAATCATCATATTGCAGTCAACCCCATATTTAGACATTGACATTGAAATCAGTACTATTTTAAATTGTCTAAAAAATTCTAGCCAAGGTGATAATGCACTAAACACTTTATCATTCATATTTACTCTGTAAAACAGAACAACTTTGAGTATTTAAAACAGAGATAGTTTAATTCAGGAGATTGATTACACAAAACATTGAAGAGCTGTGAAACTAAATAGGCTTCCAGGAGATAGAATTTTGCAATAAAATAGTCAATTCTTAATTAATTTATAAAGTTATTCAATTTTAGTTAAACTTGAACGAAATGATTCCAAGATTTTCCAGAACAATAATGGAGTGAAAGTATAATATACTTCTGTTTTAATTGAGGAGGAATGATGGGGACATATCTCATATGCATTACTATGAAATATTTATTCAGTCACTCATGAAATGTTTAATGAGTCACTTATTATATGATGGGCTGTCATGACATAGAGCAGACACGGCATGTTTCATCCTTTTATGAAGCTTGTAGTTGAAATGACAAGATATAAAATAGATATGTAAACAAATAAATTAACCATATAATTATAGATTGTGATAATTTCCATGAAGTAGATTGCAGGACACTTTGAATAAAAGGCATTTGAGCAAAGATTTGAAGATGAGACTCAATCAACTATTTGTACTGCTGAGGGAACAGCCATCCCTCAGTACTAGTTGAATTACCTCAGACAAGTCCCCTAATCTCTCTATCTTGTTCTTCATCTGGAAAATAGGGATACTATAGTATCTACCTCATAAAGCTGTTAGAAAAAATAGTTATGATATGTGAAGTACATAAAACAGTGTCAGAAATACGGTAAGCATTTAATCAATCAAGCTATCCCGGTGAGAAATTTCTCAAGTTCATAGGCCATAAGACAGTTAAGGTCCTGGTGTGTTTGAGGAAGAGAATAAAGATCAGTGTGGGAAAAGCTGTTACCAAGGTTTAAGATCAAGATAGAAAAGTTCTAAGGGGTTGCGTTACACAGGGTGGTCTTGTTAAGGGCTTTGAATTTCATTTTAAGTGTAAAAGGGAGTCACCGAAGGTTTTTAAGCGTGGGAGTAAAAAGATCTCATTTATAGTTATAAAAGATATTTCTAGTTATTTTGTGGAGAATAGGTTAGAGGGAACAAGAATAAATGTCAATAGATAACTGTATTCCATGATTCTGCAAACTGAAATATTCACCAATTTCACTTATGTCTACATATTCTAGAGAAACACTTTACTCCATATTCAAGATTATGTTTACCTCTGGGAATAGAGGACAGGGAAGGGAGATCAGATAGCTTTGATTATATCATAACATCATTTCCTCTTAAAAAGGATATAAAATAAATATGACAAAATTTTACATTGATAAATTCCAGTGGTAGAGATATGGATGTTTGTTTTGTTATGCTTTGTACATTTCTGTATGTTTGAACTACTTAATGAAGAAACACATCACTCTGGAGAGTGGGTTGGAAAGGTATTAGGGAGGAAGCAAGGAGACCAACTAGGAAGTCTCTGCAGGACTCCAACCTGTAGACAAAGTTGTCTTTGACCAGGCAGAGGTGTAAAGACGAAGATGAAGGTAGATTCAAGGAGCATAGTGAAGGAAGAACTTGTAGAATTTGTTAGTTGCTGGTCCAGTTGCTTACAACCCATGGTGATCCCACATGTGCAGAGTAGAAGTATGCTCCATAGGACTTTCAAGGTAGTGACTTTTGGAAGCAGATCACCAGGCCTGTTTTCCGAGGCACCACTGGGTGGGTTTGACCCATTAACCTTTTCGCTAGTAGTTGAACACTTAATCGTTCGTGCCACCCAGGGATCCCTAGAACTTGTGGAATTTGGATAATGAAAAAATGAGAGATGAGGGTTTTTTGTTTTTCGTTTGAACAACTTGTCAGGGTTGCCATTAATTGAGATTAAGAAGAGTGGTAGAGAAAGAGATTCTGGGAAGAGGAATTATGGATGAAGAGTTTTCTCTTTTTCTTATTTTTCTTGAATTGTCTATTGGACATAAAAGTGAGTACGTTAAATAGACAACTGGATATACAAATCTAGAAGATGGAACAGCCCAATTTACTATATATA
>NW_004444080.1:4759678-4760978 GCF_000243295.1 Trichechus manatus latirostris | reverse complement strand
ATTCTGTCACTCTCCATCTCTTTATGGGTGCATTGAGTCAATTTACATTCAGTGTAATTATTGATAGATGTGACTTTATTGCTGTCATTTTGTAATGCTTTTTTTTTCTTGGTGCTGACATTTTCTTTGTTCTTCTTACTTTCTCTCCTGTGCTGAATTCCTTTTGTTTGTGGATTTTTTTTTTTCATTTCTTTTGTTTTGTAGGTTTTGTTTTTACTGAGACTTTATGTTTTTCCTCTTTATTTTTATGAGTATGGTTGTTAACTTTCTTTGTGGTTACCGTGAAATTTACCCTTATCTTTCTAAGTTTGAAGCAGTCTGTTATTAGTTGGTATCGCCTTGCCTTCCTCTCCATTAGAAGGTTATATACCTACACCATTTATTCCTTCTTTCATTGTTCTGATGTTGTTGTCATTTACAGATTTACTGCTCTGATTCCCTGTTGTATTTCTTTTGGTTTTGGATAGTCCTTGAGAGTTCATTTCTTAGATTGTTATCTGGCTGGTATGATCCTGCTTCCTAGATTCAGCCTGTGAGCTGAAGTTGTTTGTTCTCAGATAGAAGGACTCCTTTTAATAATTCTTGTAAGTTTGGTTTGGTTTTTACAAGTTCCCTTAATTTCTGTTTATCTGGAAATATCCTAATTTCACCATCATATTTGAACAAGAGTTTTGCAGGATATATTATTCTTGGCTGGCAATTTTTTCCTTTCAAGGTTTTATATATGTCATCCCATTGCCTTCTTGACTGCATGGTTTCTGCCGAATAATCTGAGCTTAGTCTTATTGTTTCTTCTCTGCATGTGACTTCTCATTTTTCATGAGCTGCTCTCAGGATTCTTTGTCTTTGGTTTTGGTGTGATTATGATATGGCTTGGTGATTTTCTTTTGGGGTCTATCCTATATGGGGTTTTTTGAGCTTCTTGGATGGTCAGCTTTTCATTTTTCATGATATTGGGGAAGTTTTGTGTCAGCAGTTCTTCAGTGATCCTCTCTGTGTTTTCTCTCCCTGTTCTAGAACTCCGATCACTCGCAAATTTTTCTTTTGATTGTAACCCACAGAATTCTCAGGGTCTCTTCATTTTTCTTTGTTCTTTTTTCTGAGTTTTCTTCAAACAGAGTTGTATCCGAGTGTTTATCTTAAGTTCCACTGATCCTGTCTTCCACCATTTCAAATCTGCTCCTCAGCCCTTCTATGACACCATCCATTTCTGAAATCTTGTTGTTTATCTTTTGGATTTCTAATTGTTGTTTTTGTATAATTTGTAGTTGTGAATTTATGTTGGAATTTTGTTCCTGCA
>NW_004444080.1:4756133-4757826 GCF_000243295.1 Trichechus manatus latirostris | reverse complement strand
TTTTTTATTGTACGTTAGATGAAGATTTACAGAACAAATAGTTTCTCATTAAACTGTTAGTACGCTTACTGTTTTATGACATTGGTTAACAACCTCATGACATGTCAATGCTCTCCCTTCTCAGCCTTGGGTTTCCAATTACTAGCTTTCCTGTCCCCACCTGCCTTGTAGTCTTTGTCCCTGGGCTGTTGTGCCCATTAGTCTTGTTTTGTGTTATGAGGCTGTCTAACATTTGGTTGAAGGGTGAACTTCGGGAGTGACTTCATTACTGAGCTAAAAGGGTGTCTGGAGGCCATACTCTCGGGGTTTCTCCAGAGTTAGAATTTTGTTCTACATTTTTCTCCAGCTCTGTCCAGGACCCTCTGTTGTGATCCCTGTCAGAGCAGTCAGTGGTGGTAGCCAGGCACCATTTAGCTGTACTGGACTCAGTCTGGTGGAGGCCATGGCAGTTGTGGTCCATCAGTCCTTTGAACTAATCTTTCCCTTGTATCTTGTTTTCTTCATTCTCCCCTGCTCCAGAAGGGGTGAGACCAGTGGAGTATCTTAGATGGCTGCTCACAGGCTTTTAAGACCCCAGATGCTACTCACAAAGGTAGAGTGTAGAATATTTTCTTTATAAACTGTTTCATGCCAATTAAGCTAAATGTTCCCTGAGACCATGGTCCCCACAACCCTCAGCCCAGGGCTTTGGTCCCTCAGAGAGTTTGGATGGTCTATGGAGCTTCCATATGCTTGCCTTGGACAAGTTGTGCTGGTTTCCCCAGTATTGTGTACTGTCTTACCCTTCACCAAAGTTACCACTTATCTATTGTCTATTTAGTGTTGTCCCCCACCTCTCTCCTCCCTTGTAACCATCAAAGATTGTTTCTTTTTGTGTGTAAATCTTTTCATGAGGTTTTACAGTAGTCGTCTCATACAATATTTGTCCTTTTGTGATTGACTTATTTCACTCAGCATGTTGTCCTCCAGATTCATCCATGTTATGAGATGCTTCTCAGATTCATCATTGTTCTTCATCGTTGTGTGATACTCCATTGTGTGTATGTACCATAGTTTGTTTATCCATTCATCTGTTGATGGGCATCTGTCTTTTTGCTATCATGAACAATGCTGCAATGAACATGGGTGTGCATATCTCTATTCGTGTGACGGCTCTTATTTCTCTAGGATATATTGCTAGGAGTGGGATTGATGGATCATACAGTATTTCTATTTTTAGCTTTCTCAGGAAGCGCAATATCATTTTCCAAAATGGTTGTATCGTTTTGCATTCCCACCAGCAATGCATAAGAGTTCCGATCTCCCCACAGCCTCTCCAGCATTTGTTATTTCCAGTTGTTTTGTTGATTCTTTCTATTGTTTTTCTAATCTCTATTTCATTTATTTCTGCTCTGATCTTTATTATTTCCCTTCTTCTGGTGGCTGTGGGCTTTTTTTGCTGTTCTTTTTCTATTTGTTTGAGTTGTATGGTTAATGTTTTGATTTTGTCCCTTTTTTCTTGTTTGATGTGTGCATCTATTGCTATAAATTGTCCTCTGAAGACTGCCTTTGCTGTGTCCCAAAGGTTTTGGTATGATGTGTTTTCATTTTCATTTGATTCTAGGAAAGTTTTGATTCCATGTCTGATTTCTTCTATTACCCGGTGGTTTGTAAGCAGGGTGTTATTCAGTTTCCATGTAATTGATTTTTTTTT
>NW_004444080.1:4677264-4756033 GCF_000243295.1 Trichechus manatus latirostris | reverse complement strand
GAACGTCATCTGGTGTTTTACTGGAACCATGCTGTCCTGTTTTTGTAAATGTTTTGATATTGTCTGCTGTCTTCAGGGCATTCAGTAGTTATTTTTCTCGTTTATTGATTGCATATTTGTTTGCTTTGTCCTTTTTTTTTTTTTTAAATTTGGCTATGCCTGAGAAGGCAGGCTGTGCATTCTTTCTTGTTTGCTCATCTGTGGGCATGATACTTTTCACCTCCTTCTCCAATTGACAGGGTCAGTTGCTCAGATATGGTACAGCAGGGCAGGTCTAGCTGAAGAGGAGTTGCTGGGATGGGTTGTTTGTGGCACTTACTACAGCCACAAGGGCGGGTCAGTAATCAGTGCAGGGCAGGTTCTGGTAGGCTTGCCTGTGCTGCTTGGTGGTGTGATGTTAAGCACATGGTGCAGGTAGGCAGGATGGAGGGGAGACTATGATGTGTGGAGCTAAGATGGGTACGGGAGAGAGGAGGGAGGAACAGGAGCCAAAAACATACAAACAAACAAAGAAGAGTGCTAGGGGAGCTTGTCATTGGAGTGGAGAGATGAGAGACTATGAAATGGAGAAAAACAAAAAGGGGAAGAAGAAGAAAAAAATGAATAAGTAAAAATTAGAAAGACAAAAGAACAGCAAAGCTCCCAGGGATACCACCGTTGCGGCTACAAGGTCTGGGAAAGTTTTTCCCAGGTGTTGAAGTACAGCCTGGCTAGAAGGTGTAGAGGTATTCAGCGCCAGGTATTCAGGGGACAGGAAGAGAAGGAAAGTATAGAGAGACGAGAAACTGAGCAATGAAGAAAGACAAAAAGCGAAGAAGAGGGGAAAGAAATGAAAACAAATTAAAAAAAAAAAGAACAAGAAAAGCTCAAAAAAAAACAGAAAAGAAAAAAAAAAAACACGAAGAAAGAAATGCTCTCAGGGATCTCTCTGCATGTCTGCGCAAGCTGAGGGGGTAGGTCCCAAGCCACGTAGCACTCCCCGGCCGTAACGGGCTCCCAAATCGAGAAGAGCAAAAGAAAACAAACAAACAACTCAAAACAAACAAACGAAAGCCCCGGGATCCCACCAGAGTGGCAGCACAGACCAGGAAGCAGTTCCACACTCGAATGGAGCTCCACAGCCCCTTAGGAAGCAGCAAAGATGATGCCCAGAGCCAGGTATTTGAGCAAAAGGAGGGGGAGATGGTGAGAGGTAAGGAAGAAATCAAAAGAAGTGGAAAAAAGCAACACCAGCAGCCAACAAATGGCACTCAGGGAGTCGGCCAGGGCGGGCGTAGGGGGAAATCCAAGCACCCGGTGCTTCCCGGACAAGAGACTGTGGCCACAGGAAGCAGAGGAGGCTGATTGGGGGTGAGGAAATGTGGGGCATGGGAAAGCATATATTGCCAGTTACCAGTTGTTCTATCTCCTGCTGGAAGGTCCGTGAAGCTGCTTTCTCATACCCCCTATTTGCTGGTCTCTGATAGGAGTCCACGATGGCAGATCATGCTGCGTTAGCTGATAGGGGACCTCTGCGTGAATCTCTCCTCACTCTCCATTCTCTATCAGTTTCTCACTCCATTTGGTGCTTGGCTGAGTTCTTTATCTCTTCATTTGATGTTTTAGGGTTTCAGGATTGCTGTTTTCTCTGTTTGGCTTAGTTTTTCAGATCTTTGCTGTGGAGGGACAGTGTGGTGCTTCTGCCTACAGCGCCATGTTGCCTGAAGTCCTCTTATTATATATTTTTTATCATCAATTTGTAAATAGTATTTGACAACATATAATTAGAAAAACTAAGAAATTTATTAGACAGAAAAGCACAGAATGCGAGACCTAGCCAGGGAAGATTGACAGAAGCTAATGAGATAGATAATGAGTGTGAAAAGAAACTGCCTGTAAAGCAGAAAGAAAATAAAGAGAATAAAGTCAAGAGAGGTGCAGAAGGGGGCTGTCTGAGAGCAGCCTGCCACTTTTCCCTGTGGCTCACAAAAGAACCTTGTGCTCAGGACCAGATTTGTTGGCCTGGTTTCTTGGATGGGATATGAATGTGGGATGACTCCTTTTCTGGGGCATCTTACCCCAAAATATATTCCATAGCAGATGGTATCCTATCAGTACATCCCTCCCTTCTTGCACTGAGCACATATCAACATTGCCAGGAACTGCTTAACTAAGTGTGTGCATTATATGGTACATGGCCAACTCCACTTCCATATCTGTTCCCACTGAGGAAGGAAAAGAGTCTTCCTGAAGCACAAGAGGAGTGTGTGCAGACTATCTTCCAGCTCAACTGTGGAGAGAGATCTGCTGGCTATGGAGGACCCATGCCCGCTATTGAAGTTGACCTTGCTTTGTCTCCTCTCTATGTGAGTTAAGCATTGTTTCATCTAATGCCTCTGTGTGAGCTGTGTCTTTCTTGAAAATCTCAACACTTGCAAACTATGGAGTGGGTTATTATCCTCCATCTGATGGGACCCTTCCCTTGGAGGGGGTAACAGGTGTTGTTTCTTCTACAAAAGGATACTATGTCATAAATGAGGGAGTGGTCAGTATGGGTGAATGTTACTGAGAAGATAAAAAGCAAGGGGAAAGAAAATTGTCATTAGGTTTCAGGAACTTGGAGTTCACTGATGACCTGCACAAGAATGAATGAAGATGGATATTTTCATGGAAACCAACTGAAACTGGTTGAGGAAGGGAGCTGGAGGAGTAGGAGAATGGGTCTTTAATGGTGATGGCAAAATACATGGGTGTGGACAGTAGAGATAATATTTTTTAAAAATTATTGAATAGAAGGAGGTTATGGAACTGACACAAGCCAGGAAATTAGATGAGTAAATATAAAGGAATGGTTGGAATATTTCAAGATTATAGGTATGAGAAGAGGTGGATAGAAATTTAATCACATGGCTATGGGTTTTGAAGGAGAAAGGAGGAAAGAAAGGGTTTGGAATAATAATGAGAAGCAAGGTATAGAACAGAAAACACTTTGCATAATTTGGAGGAATTCATCATATGGGAGAGAAAGCAGCCACTAGTTAGGAGTCTTATAGGGGAAGCAGGGTCATTAGTGGAGAGTCAAGATATCATATTTTTATGCAAATAACTTGTGCCTTCTACATTTGTTTGCCAACCATGCTCTCCCCAACGTGAGGTATTTTTGTAAGTGCACTATGCTAATTTTTTTTTTTTACAGCAACATGTAAAAAAATGGCACAGCAGTGCTTATAAAAATACCTCATGGGAGAGGGTGTGGTTGGCAAAACAAACATAGAAGGCGTGTATTCTTTCTGTAAAAATACAGTACAGTAAAGACCAAAAATCAAGGAAATAGGGGAATTGATGATAACAAGTAGTGATACTGATCACAAAGAGTACAGTGAAAGTACTGATGATAATGGTTTACCATGTAATTTTTGTGGTGACTGAGGACAAATGGGAGTGAAGCATCTTTGGGATTTAACTTTATAGTCCCTTAGAAAATGGTGAATAGTCAGTTCCAGTGATAATTTTGATACTTAGCTTGATAATTTGAGAATCAAGTAATTATTCGTACTGTTTAAGATTGTGTAGTTTGTAGTAAGAGTGAATTTTAATATTGACTCAAAGAAACATAAACTATATAAAACAGACCGTGTTTGTTACTACAAAACTCTCACATCTGCATTACTAAAATTATGGAAACAAAATTTTCAACTCTCTAAATCTTCCAAATAAAGATTTTCAGTGGGTTTGAAGTAATCTTAAAAAAACATATAGACATGCAACACTTTTTAAATTTGCAAGAACATTTCTGATTTCAACAAAAAATGTATATAAGTCATAGATAGGACTAAAGCATGAATATTATAATGTATCAACCAAGAGTAGACTCTTACCAATTACAACCATGCCATGTAAACTAAGTATCAAGATAAATTAAATGTAAAACCATGCCATTTACGTTTTACATAACAAATGTTAAGTCAAAATTTTCAAAAATAATAAATCACCTTCAATCATATGTCTTTCACTGACAATACTGTTAAAATTTTATATTTTTTTGTCATTGTTAGGTGCTGTCAAATTGGTTCTAACTCATAGTGATGCTGTGTGCAACAGAACGAAACACCCGGTCCTGCGCCATCCTCACAATCATTGCTACGTTTGAGCCCATTGTTACAGCCACTATGTCAATCCATCTTGTCAAGGGTCTTTCTCTTTTTCACTGATCCTTTACTGTACCAAGTATGATGTCCTTTTCCAGGGATTGGTCCCTCCTGATAACATGTCCAAAATACGTGAGATGAAGTCTCCGCATCCTCGCTTCCAAGGAGAATTCTGGTTGTACTTCTTCCAAGACAGACTTGTTTGTTCTTCTGGCAGTCCTGGGTATATTCAATATTCTTCACCAACATCATAATTCAAAGACATCAACTCTTCTTCAGTCTTGCTTATTCATTGTCCAGCTTTTGCATGTATACAAGGCAATTGAAAATATCATGGCTTGGGTCAAGTGCACCTTAGTCCTCAAAGTGACATCTTTGCTTTTCAACACTTCAGAGACGTCTTTTGCAGCAGATTTGCTCAATGCAATACGTCTAAATATCAATACAATAGGAAGGAAATTTACCTTTGAGAAATAACGAAATAAGACTTTTTTTATTCTATGCATAACTATTTTTTTCTAAATACATTTTAACTTTTTATATTTTTAATACATTCAATTTAGAAAAATATATACTATTGAGATTTATATATAATAAATATATAGTAAGATATATGTAATAAAGATATATATACTATATATATATTAAGATAGATATATTTATATGTATTTACTTATAGCTCAGCAGAGGTCAATTCTCAAGTCCAAAACTCAGCTGAGAACACTCTCACCAACTAGGGGAATGACTGCCTTAATCTTCAAGGAGAGCCTTGGGCGACATACTATAGTATCTGCTACAGTCCATCTCTTGAGCAGCTTGAATGTATTTTTTTCATATATGTTCCAGAAAGAGCTCTTCCAAATCCTGGTCAGTATGTTTTTAGTAAGGTAAACTACTATGTTGCAGCTGGTCTCAAGGTTGTAACAAATACTCATTGTCTTCTTTCTTTACTACCCACTTTGCTAGACTAGGTGGCTTACCTGGTGGTATAACCCAGACACTCATCCCTGAGGGTTCTAAGCCTCTTGTTACCATGTCCTTCTCAGGCCATGGCTGATGCATCTGTCCATTTACAATCAAAATTGAGCAAAGGATTGCCAAGGGACTTCCCAGTAGATCATCTGTTGTCACACATTTTCAAAAGTCTCTCTCCATGATGTAATTTTCTATTGAAAAGCCATTGCTTTCTTAGTTGTTGTTAAAATGTCATTTTTAGCTTGAAGGAATTTTCAAGTGTGCAAAAATTATTTATTTATGAGGTTGAACACTACTGACAATCATCATCAAAGAAAAGTTTAATAAATTTACAAGAGTTTTTTGAGGCAGTAACAGAAAAATGAGTATTTTTTATTTGTATTCACTGCTCTCTTAAATACTTTGCCACAAGATATTTCCATGGTCACTGCCCATCTCATTAAGAAGTATAATAATAAATCTACTGTATGTTAAAAGGTTTTTTTATGAAATTGATTGACAATATTGATGATATCCATATGCCTTTTTACATACAATAGCTTTATTGAAATGGTTTGTCCATAAATAATTAAGGGAATGAATTTCCCATGTAGTAATATCTCTGAGTATGTCTTCAAAATCATTTTCGTCTTATTGCTGTCAAAGCAAGCACACCAATGTGGTTATGCTTACACCCGTTTTCCAAGAAACATAATTTTTATTAAGGATTCTTTTAAATCTTTTTCCAGTACATCTTTCTTTAACTAAGCACCAAAAATAGGTTTTGGTGTTTTATGATATTGAGGAAGATTCTACCAAAATCATAACCTGAGACATGTTAGAAACATCCATATTTTCCTTCAAAAGAAACATCTAGTGCCATGTGTTTTCTAAAAATACTTTTTTTCTGCATATCTTTGACAATAGTTGCTATGTTTCTTCAAAAATACGTGCTTTAAAAGAAATGCATTTTTGTTTTTTGCCACATTGTTTTTGTAGTATAATATGGGCCATTTTCAGAGCAGCAAAACAAAACAAAATGTTATCCAATGGTATGAGCTTTTTGTCTTTGACTATGAAATAAGAAATATCCAAAGTGGTTTCTACACATGAAGTTTGTTGAACTTTTGGCAATCAGAGTTATCATGTTAAACATCTTAACAAAATAGAAGGTTTTCCTTTCCATTGTAGATGCTTAATTTGTCATGTCTTGATAATTGTAATAACCTAAGTTCATCATTAGTTAGGGGTACCATTCAAAAGTGGTAATTCCAGATTTCAATTGCTTTGCTTGATATATATCCTTCAGAATATTTTATATGAGAACAAATGAAGACCAGTTTGCTCTGCTATCTGATAGGTGAATTGACTCATTGAATGACATTTTTCTTTCAAAATGCTTTCAGTTCCTTATTGATCAAATCAAAGCAGATTATTGCTCTCCTGTTTCAAATTTTTAAACATACACTTCTTTTTCTCTTACATTTGTAAATGAAAAGTGTCGTTATTCCTAGACTTAGCTTATTGTTCTTTCTTTTGTTTGTGATAGTAAGGCATCTATTCATGCATGTTTATACACAACTGTGCATCATTGCTAAAATTCTACTTTAGAGAGTAAAACACCAGTTTGCATCTAATTTGTCCATGTAGTAAAAATTTCTCTGTATTCTACTGTCATTCTAGTTGAATTGTAAGTGGAGGAATAAATATGATAATTTAATAATTCTAGTATTTGTTAAATAAGTATGGGTTTCTCTACATGTGCTCTTTAATTCATTTATTTCTTGCATCTTTTGACAAATATTGGCTATATTTCACAGTCTTTTTAAAACAAATATTTGAGGTAGAATGCAGAAAGGAACTAATAACACATCTGTCTGAAGGAACTTCTAGTACAGTGGAGTAAGCCAAAAATTTATAATGTAATAAAAAGTACTAAAAAAAATTGGCTTTCTTTAAAGTAGAAGATTGCAATAACAATGAGGTAAAGAAAACTGAAAAAAGTTAATAAAAATTCAAGAAAGATTTTTTTTTTTTTAATTTTAGGATAAGAACAGATTTTTTTTTCATTTTTGGTATTTTTGGATATTCAATGATGAGTCTAATCCTATTGATTGAGTGAGCTAGGCTTGATTGGATGCAATTATAAAACAAATTTGTTGTTTTCCATTCATGTCCTTGGAAAATCCGCGCTTAGTTCATAGTTTTCATCTTTGGAGAATGTGTATAGCTTTATCTGATCTCTACTTAGCTTTAAAACAAATACTTTTTTAAAAAAGTTATTTAAAAATTCTGTCTAATATAATATTGGTGTAATATTGGTGGCACAGTGGTTAAGAGCTCAAATATTAACCAAAATGTCAACAGTTTGAATACACCAGTTGCTCCTTGAAAACCCCAAGGGGCAGTTCTATTCTGTCCTATAATGTCACTACGTATGAGTCGGAATTGACTCAATGGCAATGGTTTTTTTTTAGTGTAATATTAAAACTCTAAACTCTCATCCTGTTTAAAACTTTGCTACCATTCAGCTTAGGCCTAACTCAGGCTGAGCAATTCTCAGGCGATGGTTGGCTTCAATTTCTCTCATTCTACCTCTTGCCTCACTCAATAGCTGTTGCGTGGGACCCCTCTGGATTTAAAGATAAAAATGGAGGAGAGAAAGGAGACTGAAAGTGTTTTACATAATTCAAAAAACTGTAATTTGGCACTGGTTTTATGTAAGTTTTGATTTTCAAAGGTGTCTCTAGAAAGATTGGTACTTGAAAGTGGGGCATTATGTAACAAAAACCTAAAATTTGTGACATTGACTTTGGGACTAGTCAGCTGAATGACACAAAGGTAGTAAGAGACTATTTGTGAAACATGGAACAGCAGTGAGGAAATGGCTAGCGGAAGCTGGAGAAAGGGTGATCCACGTTGTATAGTGATCGACAATTAGGGAAACTATCATCTGCTGTAACTGTTAGTATCCTGTTGCTGTTCAGTCGATCCCAACTCATGGCAATCCTGTATGTGTCAGAGTAGAACTGCTCCATAAGGTTTTCAAGGCTGCGACCTTTTGGAAGCAGATCATGAGATACCTCTGGGTGAGTTTAAACCATCAACCTTTTGGTTAGTAGTCCAGTGCTTAACAATTTGCTCCACCCAGGGACTCCTCTGCAGTAACAAGGAAAATAAAAAAGTTCATTGACTAATGAGATTTCCATGGAAATTTTGATAATGCCATTGGATTCTTTTTAGCTGTGTTTGATAAGGCATTTCAAGAGAGATAAGCTAAAGAAGGAACTATTTAGTTTTCAGTCAGAATTTAGAGAAAATATAGAAGGCCCAGCAGTTCAAATCTGCCAGGCACTCCTTGAAAACTGTGGGGCAGTTCTACTCTGTCCTATAGGGTAGCTATGAGTTGGATTTGACTCGAGGGCAATGGGTTTTTTTTTTTTTTTTTTTGATTCTCTTCAGCCAGAAAAAGATTTTCAAGATAAGACATGGCCTCAGGGAAAAGATAAAATCCATGGCACTGGATTGCCAGCAAAGCAACCTGAGTCAAGATCAGATCAAACATGTATCCATAAAACCTTTTGTGAAAACCTTAGAAAATTTGAAAGTATGCCTTGCATACTCTCCTAGCTAAACAAAAATTCTCTTAAGAATCTTATTGGCATTTTCTCATTAAAAAACTGAAATGCCCCAACTAGAAAAAATTCTATCTCAGAAAAAATTATGGGATATGGCTTTTAAGGAATGGAGTGAACCCCAGTAAGTTTCAAAGGAAATCCCTAAATTTTTAATAAAAATTTTATTAGCAAATATACCACCAGTTGATTAAAAGCCATAAAGATAGGCGAAAATGAAAAGAAATCTCTGAGTTCCCAACTTTCTACGCACAAAAAGCAAGCTGCAAGTGCTACTTAGCTGCAAACATAGACCAATCTTACAGAAAAACAAGGATGTCTCAGGGGATGCAAACAGAGCTCAGAGAGCTGAACCAAGAACTGTAGAAAATAATGAATTATCAGATAGCATCAAGTATCAGATAGCATAACTGGGCCATAAGCAAAGAATAGTCCACGTTTTCTGGGGGAACAGGAAATATGTGCCTAACTGGATTTCAGAACCCATGGACTAGAGAAGGAGCTCTGGTGGCACAACGGTTAAGTGCTTGGCTGCCAACTGAAAGGCTGGCGGTTTGAACCCACCTGTGACTCTATGGGAAAAAAGACCTGGTGATCTACTCCAGTAAAGATTACAGAAAGAAAACCCTATGGAGAAGTTCTACTCTGTCATACAGGGTCGCCATGAGTCGAAATCAACTCAAAGGCACACAACAACAACATGAGCTAATGAGTATTCTGTGCTTTCCACTTACTTGCTTTTTGAATGAAAGTATTGGTTGTTGGGATAGATAACATATCTTTTTATTTCACAGGTTTCAAGATCAAGAGGAATTGTATCCCCAAGCCTTAGCAGCATCTGAATATTGATAGAGACAGGTGGAATGAAAACTGAGCCAGGGTTTTTAATAAATAAAAAAAGTGCCATTTCTGTTCTGTAAAGATTAAATAGGATATAAAATATTTGTTCAGAGAACTTTATCCATTATCAAAACTCTGGATAGTGTTTACATGCATTAAGGTACTTACCTGAGCTAGCAAGGTAAAGTATGTGTGTGTGTACTTAAAACCTGTCTTATAACATAATTAAATTTCATTTAAGTTGTAATCTAATAAAGATCAATTTAAGATGATACTAAACAAATAGATTTTTTTGGTAAAAAAAATACCTCCTGTCAGAAATCATAATTTAGTTCGAAAGTAGGATGCTTGATTTCCTAGGTAATTAATTGACATCACAAATAGATTTGCTTACTTCACTCAAGAAGGAGTAAAGCTCCAGGATTTAGGCCAATATCCTATTCAAATATTCATGAAATCCTTATCCATATAAATGACATATTTTTGAGGATCTCTCATGGCATTACTT
Organism: Trichechus manatus latirostris; assembly: GCF_000243295.1. Taxonomy (NCBI): domain Eukaryota; kingdom Metazoa; phylum Chordata; class Mammalia; order Sirenia; family Trichechidae; genus Trichechus; species Trichechus manatus. The sequence goes on along the minus strand of NW_004444080.1, from coordinate 4,745,969 downwards.
TTGTTGTTCATATAATATGCATATGTATTTAAATATGAAGTAATTTATTAATTAGAACCCAAAGATTTTGAATGCTAATATGAATTCCTTAATATTTTCCCTTCCATTTCTACCCATTTATTATAATTTACCCAGGTACCCTACTTTAGAATTGTTAGGTAGAAATAACAAGAGAGCAAAGTGGAGGCTACAAGTACTTGTTGGTTGTCATTATCAGAGCTCCTGTGAGCACAGACACATTCAGGATTCTTATTACCATGAGATGGTGGAGAGAAGGATATCTGAACTTGAGGGGACCAGTATCAACAAAGCTGATCTTTCTGAAGTTTTGAACCCTTACTTAGTTAAATATTCCAATAAACTGTGCCTTATGGACTATGTCAAACTTTGCCTGATTGTCCACATCCCAAAAGACGTACTTTGCTCATTGGTGCATGTGTTTAATCTTCTTCTCCAGGTTGGTAGGATCCCCATGGTCTTGACAGGAGCATTGTGGGAATCCAATTCAAGCTTGGGTTTCAGGAACAAGTAGACTCATATCTAAAGTTCCAGTGCTTTAAAATAATGGACAAAATCACTTAAACTTGCTGTTTTTTGTGTTTTAAAGAAACATTAATGTGTACAATTAAGGGAAGTGTAAGCAAAAGCAAATGGCAGACACTGAGAAGGGGAAACCAAAACACTGAAGAAACAGTGTTGAATGAGGGTTTCTACCCTCAAAGAAGTTAAAGTCTAGACAGAGATAGTTATCTAAGGCTTGACATATCGTGTACATTTAAGTTTTTATGTCTTGAATAAAAAGTTTCATGTACAGTACTCATGACTTTAAAGGTGTTCATATTATTTACAAAATACTGATGTAATTAGGATTAATATTTCTTCTTTTTAGTACATTGAATTCCTTTTTTTTTCCTTCTTGATAAACTATAAAATGACATTGGGTTAAATTCAGTAGTATTTTTCTTTTGTATAGACATTTAAAATTATAAATTATTTCAAAATCTCCAAAGAGATTGAGGCCTGAGGGTTGGCATTGGGATCAAAATCACTCATATTTATCTTTAAAAACACTTCTTTTTTTCTTTTAGAAATGTATCCACAGATCTAGGTCTTTATTAGATTCAGATTTCTTTTTAAGGCTTTTAATATGGTCACTGACACTTGCTTTCCTTGTTTTAAGATATGTAATATTAAGAATCTCACTCATTTTAATGGCTAACCTATAAGGATATAATGTACCTACTGCAAAATAGTAAGAGAAAGATGTAGCAGTCTGCTTCTGTAAAGATTACAGCTTGGAAACCCTATGGGGAAGTTCTACTCTGTCGTATACAGTCGCTGTGAATTGGAATCAACTCAATGGCACACAATTAGCAACAACTATAAAATACAAAAAAAAAAAAAGCATATTCTGAAAATGCATAGCTTAAAAGGATAGAAATAATAATGAGTGCAGAAGTGAGAAAATATAAATGTTTTTCACATATTCCATCTGTTTCTGCATTCCCAGTGTGAACTTTGTCCTAGATCTCATCCTTAAAATAAAACTATAAAACTGCCACATCCTTACCTCATGGAGACATTATAAAGACTAAGAAAAAAGCCATTAAACATTTTAATTAAAAAAGAAAAATTATTATTATAGTGACAAAAGTATTTTGCTTTTAAAAGTATACCTTTATTTTAATATAAAATATTGCTTGTTTGCAACTATTTTTAAATTCATATATAATTTCTCAGTCTTTTCTGATTAGCTTTTGAAAACTTTTGAAATAGTATCTATTGTTTGTCCAGCACTGGAATGTACAATAATTTGACCATACCAGTACTGGCAGAAAATATAATATTTGGATGGTTATTAAACACTGAGAATCTGCAAAACAAATTAAGTTGAAGTTATTCAACACAGATGTTTTTAAAATCAGTTTTATTTGAATAATAACCATATTATCCAGCTTTAAATCTTATATCTGATATTTGTAGTAGCATTGAGATAATATACAGAACTGCCATGTAAAAATAACAAGAATATTGCATATGATTCAGAAATCTTGTTTGTGTATATGAGTCTTCAGATTTCTGAAGTACATGCATTTGGCTTCAGAATTAAACGAATTGGTACAAATGGTGGGGGCACAAAACAGATTACATACGGTTATCTGGAAAGGATTCTCGTTTAAAGTCAAGAATACTGACAAATGCCATTGGGGTAGATGACTCTCAATACTTCATAGAGGTGGTAAAGCAGATCCCATTTATTTTAGAAAGGTCATCCAGTTGTCTCTTCTTATTTATGGTATGAAATAAAAAGTGACAAAGAAAAATTATTTAGATATTCTCATTTTTCTACCAAATTGCATTAGAAGTATGAAATAGTTAAGAATAAATAATCCCTTTTAAGAAGCTAAAATCCCTACCTTCAACACAATAAGCCTTATTTTTCTAGGAAGAGCCAGTGTGAATCTAGACAATACAACTCAGGTGACAGGTGGGTCTCCGTATATACAGGAAACATCCTTGGGAATATATTATTGGTGATTTAGGAGATAATATTGGAGCCATTATTCCTTGTTCTCAAACGTGACCCAACTGGGGCTGGACTCACAATGACATATCAACTGGGCCCTGAGGTATAAAGACAATAGCATGGACAATACTGGAAAATGTCTTTTAGGGAACCTTTCACATTAACTAATAAAACAGAGCACAAAATACCCACATACTTTCCATTCTTCTTATCTTTTTCTGTCAGCATTTAGTAAATAGTAAGATTTGTTGGAACAAGGAAGACCCTCCTGACTGTCATTACTGAAACCTGTACCAATGATTATTAAGAAAGACAATTCAAAATGTAGAGTCACGGAGATATGGCAGTTTCTAGCCAATGCGTAAGAAGGTGAAGCTTTCAATAGTTTTGTCCATTTGTAATGTTAATATATACTGATGACTCTGTAACATTCCTTGGATTTGGGCAGACTTAGCTCTAGCAGAATGCTTGTCCATTTTCCGACTCTTGTCTATTCTGTATATTCCTTGGACTCTGGCAGACACTAGCTCTGGCAGCATGCTTGTCCATTTCCCAAATTTGCGTTTTTGAATATATGCCGAATAAAAGTTTCTTTTTGCTTTACTAAACTTTGTGATGTTTTTACCCTAGAACATTGGTATGGTACTTCTGTTATCTATGACATGTGGTTCACTAAATGTTTAAAATCTCATACTCTGCGTGCACTGATAGGGGTGTCGATGCTGTCCTAAACCACTTCCTAAAAAGTCATGTTATATTTTTGCTGACACACATATTTTCAGGACATTCCAAGAGCTTAGTAAATGCCATACCCATTCAGATAAGAAGAAAAAAGATACACAGAGAAAAGATATCTTGATAGCCAAAAAAAATCTGCGTTTTTGCCCTGAATCATTCACATGTGTTCTACCTTTTTATCTTTTATTGGACAATTACGAAAAAGAACTGTGATAGCTTCCTATGAATACAGCTAACTAAAAGATACTTTTTACAGAGATGTACATGAATGTACAAGGCCATATTCCTTGCTTGCTTGGGGTTTATTTAGATTTTATTTTATTTTAGGTCTTTTCTTAAGGGTGAATCTGTCATCTCTGAGTTGGCTCCGTCAACCCTCCAACAAACCAAACATTTCATCAGAGGATTCTGTTGTATCATGGAAATTGGGCTAAATTTGGATACCTCTGAAGTTCTGTAAGTTATTTGAGAGTAAAAGTGCCCAAAAATACCCAATCATCACTGTGGGGTTCTTGTGAGCTAGGCTAGACTATGGAAATAAACTTCTCTGTCCCTGGGCCCTCCCCCACTTTCTACAATACAAAGGCCCATCTGTGTGGTAGGAGGGACTAACTCACTTTTTAAACAGAAGACTAATCTTTAACCACTCGTGTATTAGAAAAACTGTAAAATGAATGTCAAACTGCTTAGTCATTTCTTTCTTAAAATAATTGACCTAAAGTTCCGAAAAGAGCAATAAAGCCTGGCCATTAAGCACAGTAAGAGAGGGATTACATTCAAAAGCAATTTTCTTTTAGAAGTTTTAAGAATTTCTGGTGTGTGTAAGAATTTTAAAAAATTATTTTAATTTTCCTTTTTCTTTAATATCTTCATATTCAGTAAGTCTAATTTGATGCAATAATTTTAATTACAGTAAAATGTTTGGAGAAAAGGTTTAAAAAATACAAGGGCAACAAAAACACTATAGCTAGGAAGAATAAAATATCAGCATGAAAAAAAAAGGAAGTGAATGCCAAGCGGTGTAAAAAATGATGCATCATTTCCAAAATCCTGCTATCTCATGTACTTCCTCTTTCCCCATATTCTACCTGTAGTAGCATAAGGCCTTTATAAAGTTCTCTCTACCTCTGACATTCTAATACTGTTTGTATTGGGGTCATCCAGCTATGGACAAGGTGTTTTCAGTCTTAGTTTGATTACTGAGGTCCTTACATTTAAAACATTGGTTCTGAATCCGGGTCCCCTGATTCCTGGAGATTTGTGTCGCTATGAGTCGGAATCCACTCGATGGCAACGGGTTTCGTTTTTGGTTTAGAGGGATCAATGAACTTTTTACAATGTTTAATAAAGCTCCATGGACCCTGAAGTTTGTTTAAAACATTAACATTTCTCTATTCTGATCTCTCAATCAATTATTAAATTATCATCTCAGTTTCATGGACAGGCCAATATAGACAAATTGTCCATTTAAAATATTGCTACCAAGGTAATGACTGCTTTTTCTCTAAACATTTTTCTGTCTTGTTTTTGAATGCCTTGCAATGGGAACTAATTCTACAAAGTTGAACAAATATCTTTCAACATTGCTTTTTAATGTGACAAAATAGGAAATGTCATATCTCTAATTGTGCTTCAAACTAAAGACCTGTGTCAGGCCAAACCGTCATATTCTATTACATTTTGAATCTATGCATAAACAATTAGCGAGGACTGGCTGAAAGGTGGCCCAGGAAACTGCCACTGCAAGTCCCCCAGTGTGCAGTTCAACATAGTCGAGGTGGACTCTTCCAGCTTTCCTCTGCTCCCTTTGTTGCTTAGTTTTATCTTCCCTTTTACTGAGTTCATCTCCTGTAAATCCACGGACAGGTTCCTGGGAAGGTTTAGATCTGGCAGCTGGCTACAGGCTAGAGGGGTTAGACATAGTTACTTCTCACTACGAATCTACTATGTTTTTTTCCAGAGGCATTAATTCAGACCCAGGTTATGCCTAGCTGGGCAGTGGCCAGAGGAATTCAGACCACAGAGTACAGAGAGCATAAGGTAGTAATAACTCTATTCACCCAAGATACTTTGTCTGAAAGGACTCTTTCACAGTAGTGAGAAGGCCTGAGATGGGACCAAAGGTGGGGCCTGCTAGACTGACTGCATCATTTCTCGCCTTCTAGAATGGTATTAAGCCATGGAACTCTCAATAAATCAGGAGTGCTATTGAGAAACAATTTGGAACACCATTTCTACATGTGCCTGCAAGCACTGTAACTCTTGCTAGCTACTGAACTGATTTAGGATTCTGGCAGCTCCACAAATATGCATTTCTAAACTTTGGCTGAATTGATTTCACTATCTTACATTTTATTAAATTATGTTAACAATTGCATGTTAAAGCAATCTGAAAAGCTAGTTGGTGTCTTTCTCTGCAGATGATATGGCATCCCAAACTTTTTGCCATAAGCATTGTAATATACAGTAGTTTTGCCTGAGATCGAAGAGGTAAATATCATGATAAGGAAGAGTAGTTCTTTATCACAAACAGTTACATTTATATTGAAGATATTTTCTAGTTGCATTCCTTATTTTATATACCTCTATTCATGTTGTTGGAAACCCCGGTGGCATAATGATGAAGAGTTTGGCTGCTAACCAAAAGGTCAGAAGTTAGAATCCACCAGGTGCTCCTTGGAAACCCTATGGGGCAGTTCTACTCTGTTCTGCAGGGTCCCTATGAGTCAAAATTGACTCGACAGCAACATTGTTAAACAATCTCTGATTACTTTCCTTCCAACTTTTAAACTTCATGAAGAGATCACATATGATCTGACAGGTCATGAGGGATATTTTGATGACACAGAAAGTTGGGTTCCTAAAGATTAGTGACAGCTACAAAACTGAACAGATGTGCTGGGTAAAATTAGTTGAGAATCCTTAAAATTAGTTAAGTTGAATACTCAGCATTGGTCCTGGCCAAGGCTTCCAATCTTTGCCAACAATGAAAAATAATGAATTCATTCATTAAACACATCTCTATTGAGTGCCTGTTGTATGCTGGCACCTTGTTGGACACTGTTCCAAAAAATCTTTGAGAGACATTTCTTAGGAAATATTAAGGAACAAAACAGAGCCAATAAACCAAAACAAACAACAAACCAACTGCAGTGGAGTGAATTCCGACTCATCGCAACCCTACAGGACAGAGAAAAACTGCCCCATAGAGTTCCCAAGGAGCACCTGGTGGATTCGAACCGCAGACCTTTTAGTTAGAAGACGTAGCTCTTAACCACTATGCCAACAGGGTTTCCAACAAATCCAATAGGATGGAATTATTTGAACGTGGAAAAAAATGTCTAGGGAATATTTTCTACGTTAAAGTGGATTACTTTGAGGAGGGGTAAGTAGAGAGGAAATTTATAAACCTGCCCATCCTCATTACTTTTATTGCAGAGTGACCACGTTTTCAGCTCCCCAGGCTAAGGGCCATGGCCAGGTCCTTTATGAGGAGGTGTGGGCATGGACCCTTGGAGATCTCTAGTAGTTGCTTTCCTTGCCTCTTCTTTCACCCCCTCCCCATCGGGAATCAGGGCAGAATCAGCTGGAAAATTAAATTACTCACCCCTTAATGTCAACTCTCATAAATTTATTTCTCCTCCTCAGTGCAGTTGAGCTCTCTATAAAAAGAGCCCCTGAATCAACCTAGTGCTGAATTTAAGCATTTAAGAAAGAAAGCTCTGTTTCGGATCCCAAGGGCGAGCTTCTCTACAAACTCCTAGGTTTTGGTCTCTAGAATCCCTCCATACCACCTTTATCCCTTTCTTTTAATTCTAAGTCTAAAAAGAGAGAATGAAAATACTTTTCGGAGTAGGCAGAGCAACGAGTCCGCCGGTTCCACGGCTGCCATAAGAAGCAGATTTTTGCACGGGGATAAGATTACGGCTGCCAGCCCAGGACTCCAGCGGTGTGGCCGATCAGACACTGGCTCCTCCCTTCCCCCGCCGACGAACGCGAGGCTAACAGACGGGTGCAAGAAGACAAGTAGCTGTTTTTATTGAATACAGAAGCTCCTTGAAAACTCTGTGGGCTCCAGGGCTCTCCTGCAATTCCTTTCATTCCCAAAGTGCTGGAGCCAAGCACGCGTCCCCTGTAGCTCCCTCCCATTTCTTTTCGGGGATTTGGGCAGGAGAGGAGGGAGGAGAGGAGTGGGGAGATGGGGGATGGCTGGTGGGCTGGGCCAGCCTGCAGTCCTGATTCTTGGGCCGAGCGAGAGGGGGCGGGCTCGGGGCGGCCCGAGAGGCGTGTGATTGGGTCTGACCCTCAGCCGGCTAGTCAGTTTCGCCAGGGGTAGGGGGGGCTTTAGGAGGGGGGCGCAGGGAGGGGAGTGGGCGGGAGAGGGGGCTGCCCGGAGTCTCACGTCCGGCCCACTGACGGCATGAAGCCTTTAGGGGCGAGCAGTGTTCTCTGCCTTTTGGTTGAAGCCCCTCATCTGCCTTCAGTCTGAAGGCAGGGCCCGGCGGAGGACGGATCGGAGGGTCCCTACCAACAGGGCCGTCCGAGAAGGAGAGGACAGGGGCGAGGGGCAGGAAGGAAGCAAACATCAAATTTAAAAGAAAACCACTTTGACTTTCCCCCACTCTCCCGCTCCAATGGCTGTGTAGCGAACGTCCCCGGCGATACCGTGGAAGGGACGAAGTTGGTCTGCAATCGCAATTTTGTGGGTTGAGTTCACAGCTGTGAGCGCGGGGCTCGGAGATGGAGCGGTGGTCCTCTAGGTGGAAAACGAAACGGTGGCTCTGGGATTTCACCGTAACAACCCTCGCATTGACCTTCCTTTTCCAGGCTAGAGAGGTCAGAGGAGGTAAGAAAAAATGGATTTGGGGAGGTGGGAGATTGCCGTCGGTCTTTCTTCTTCTGCGCCCCTCCCCCTTTCACCACTCCTCCTTTCTCCTCCCACCCCCTAAAAACAATTCCCTTAAATAAAATCCAGATTGTAGCTGCCACCAGGTTGGAAGTGGAGACTGGAGAGAGATGGATGTAGGCGAGACAGTAATGGGAGAGGAGGTAACAGGGAAAAAAAAAAAGATCTGTCAGGCACAGAGCCTGCTGAAATGCCCTTCATCACTTTCTAGCCTCTTTGAAAAGAGGAAAAATACTACCTTGAACAGAAGGGCAGTTGTACAAAGCTTTTGTCTGAAGAGCAGTCCTTAGGTTGCTCTTAACACCTCTTCTAGTTTCTTCAGATTCTTATTAATGGAAATACCTTTTTAAGGGTGAGTTGAGAAAATGTAGAGAGAGGGTATAAAATGAACCTTGATAAAATTCTTTGTCTTGAACAAAGTGAGAAAAAAAGGCTGTTTTTACTCTTTGGGATATAAGGGAAACCAAGGGGATGAATCTAGAAGATTGAGAACACTTTCTGTTTTTGGCATTTTGAAGAGATTTTAAGTGGAAAAATTGGCAGACTGCAAGGAAGCACATTACAACGGGTTCAAGATTGGGAGGAGAATACTTTTCCCTGAATTTCAGTCATCTTCTCCCATCTATGATCCCCTCCCCCCCTTCTTCTTGCAGGTTGGACATGCAGTTCTCTTGGAGAATGATGAAACTCATCAAGCCGTTGGGGTGGGGATGGAGGAATAGGGGTTGGGAGGGAAGGGGAGGGGTCGTAGGATGGGGTGGGAGGGGAGCGGTAAGGAAAAGTTCCTACGTGGCACCACCAAATATTCAATGACCAGACCCGCACTGAAGACTGCATCTCTGTCAGTACCCGAGGCAGGAGAGTGAAGTTACTCCTCCCCTAGGCCTCCTCCCTCCCCTTCCCCCACCCCCGCCCTTTCCCGCAAAAGCCTCTGACTGGAGCGGTCCGTTAGGTGCTGTAGACCCGGCTGGCGGGCAAGCGCTTTTGGAGTTTAGGAAGCCCAAGCAGCTTAGAGGAGAAAGGCGAGTTTTGTTAGAGGACCTGCAGAGGAGCTGGGGCTTAGGAAGGAGGATGATGAGGATAGGTTGATGGAGAAAAAATACAGTCGACCCCAAATGGCGCAGGTTTTAGCAGAAACCTGAGACTCTGGTGTTGGGTCTAAATGCCAACATCTGAGTTCCCTCTGAAGTGAGTTAGCGCTCCCTGAGACGAGACTCTGCGAAAGAGGTCTGTATTCTTCCCTCCTGGTTCACTACACTCTGCAAAAGTGGTCTGTATTCTTCCTTCACGGTTCACCTTCCTGAGTGGCAGGAAGTGCTGGATCATTCTTCTGTAGCAGTGTATTCTGGTGAATATAGTCAGAACCTAATTAGGACTGTTTTTGACTATGAAATGAGTTATATTAATGATAAAGAATTGATTCATCCTCTTCTACATTTTCAAGGATAAGTAAGAGAGCCCTTGAAAGTGGAATCTTTCAAAAGTTAGCATCTTAACTTTGGTACCTGGTCACCAGTTGAGTTTGTGAGTTCTGTCAGCAGTTCTGCCCTCTGCTGGTTTTATTTATTATTTGGAATTCAGGCATCTGCTGTAGTAGATGAGGCCTCTAAAAATCCCTCTAACTACAGAAATATTTGAAAGGACACTGGATTGAAGAAGAAGGGACATTCTGTTTCTTTTTCAGCATGTCACATTCACATGTGGCCAAGGGGATAGTAATTGGAGCTATTTATTTAAAAATATAGAAACCATGACAGTAATCTGTGAACATAGACGAAATATAAGCTCAAGAGACACCACTATATAAATTCAGGAATTATTTCTCTGAAGGTATTTATGTTTCTTTTCCACATTAGGTCTTTTTGTAAAGCACTAAGAATAGCAGAAACAATCAAATTTCTACACTTCTGACACATAAATTTTCTTTTTTCAATCTAGCTACACAACTGAAGTACTTTTAAACAAGCATTTCAATATAGCATCAAATAAATGGTAGGCCCATCCCTATTTTTATAAAGTCAGGTAATGTGAGAAATAGCAAAGTATAAAGATCAGATGTTGTTGAGTTTCTGTCATTTCTGATGAAATGTCTTGAAAGTGATAAGATAGTTAAATATTCAGATTGTAAGTTTTTTTTCCTTTTTTGTCAAGTTGCTTGGTGCTTGTTGCTTAGAGGGAGGTCACATGTTTAGTTAAACCTACTTTATAGGCACTTCTGTCATTTAATAAACATAAAAAATGAAATAATAGTATATTCATGTTTATAAAGGAAATACTGACTTCAAAGCCTGAATCACTATATAGGGGAAAAACAAACACAGTATCCAGTTTTAATACTTCAGATTTGCAGTTAAAGTAACAATCAGTAGGATTTTATATTAATTTTAAAAGGTAATGTACTCCAGCATCATACTAAAACTTACTGATTTCAGTGAGGGGCAGTGGTGTGGTTTGGTTGCTAAACCCAAAGATAATTTTAAAAAGAGCCTATTTTCAGATAAAATTTGTTTTTCTTGGATGAAAAACATTAAAGCCTTAAGAAGTTCTGTGTTCATAATAAAGTTAGACTCTAAGAAAAGCATAGTTTAGGATCCTGCGGCATCTCACCTTATGGAGAAAGGTTCTTGGAAGTGAATGGATTAAAAGAAAATTTGTGATCTCACACATACCATATTGTTTTAATTTGAAAATCCAAATTCTATAACTTGGAAATATTTACCATACTTACTCAAAACTTTTAATCTTTACAATGATTTAGTATAAAAAAAAAAAAACTAGGTGTATTTTTTAATATATGCATTTAGATTAACTTCAATTTTATATTTCATTTGTTTCCCTGTGGTTAATAAATCAGTTATCTTATGAATTTATTATTATTTTTTTGTCAGTTAGTCCATTAGTTATTATGTAAAGAACCTGGGATTTACTTGAGGTTTATAGTGATTACACTGTGATTATGTTAAGATAGATGGCTTTATATGAGAGTTTTAAGTAAGACGTAAGATTTAAGCTATTATTGAGTACTAAGGAAAAATCATATCTAATTGAATCAATTTTTATGAATTAAAATGGCATCCAACTTTGGGCAGTTAAACCTATACAGTGTCTTGCAAAATGTTGATCAATTTTATGAGGAGCTTTCAAAAAGTTGTTGGTAATTGGTAGTGAGCCCTGATGAAGAATTGTTTTGAGCGCCCAGGATCAGCAGGTGAAATGGTACGGCTTCCAGAGTATGTGCTAACCCAGCCTTGCAAAGAGATCAAGTTTGCCCCTTTGATTACTTAGTTAATCACTTAAAAGATCAGATATGCTTCTGAAAACAAATGCAGAGTCTTCTATTATTATTAATATTGTCACTTACCATTTTTTAAAATTCAGTAATGAAGAATAATAGGCAATTTATGAGAAGCATCTTTATGCAAGTATATACAGATAATCTCAGTTTAGGTGGCACATATATACTCAGTTAATTATAGACATTTTCACCTAAATTCCTGTTAGTTTTCAAATTAAGTCTATTAATATTTAAAAGTGACAAGTTGTTTTATAATTACCACTTAACTGAGGGATTACCTTATAATAGTTACTCTCTGAGATAATAACATTTCCATAGTTTTAAAGAAAATTATGAAATTGAAAAATGAGAAATGTGTCTGGTTGCTTACAATTTATTGATAGAATATGTCTAGGTTTAGTGTTTACCTCAATTTGTGCCTGAAATGGAAGAACCACAACATTGTTGCTCAGGTTGTTATCCCTAAAATACAACAGGGTAAACATGACTCCATTTCAGATTTGTGGGTAGGATTTCTGTCTGACAAAGTCTAAATAGTCACCTTTCTTTTTCTAAAAATCTTTGCTGCTTTTCAGAGACAAATCCTCTTCACACTGGTTAATTTATTGAGGTGCTGACTACTGAGTGATAATGAATGGAGTCAAATTAAATCAAGCTTGATTGACAGTGTCTGTGTAATAAAAAGTTGAAATTTTGAGGGAAAGAAAAGCTTTTTTTAGATGGGATTTATTTAGAGAATGCTAGAGCTGGGAATTATACAAATTGCGAATCCATCCTACCTTATCACTTTACTAATGAGGAAACTGAGGCACAGAAAATTGTTAGCTAAATACTCTTTCCTACAAAAACATAAAAATATCCTCATAATATTTAAGGTTTTTCTGAGGGATAGGGCAAAGATCTGTAGTAGTGATTAAAAATAAAAGAAGTCTGAGATTTATTGAATGATTAAATATTACCTAAATTTATATATGCTGGGGTTTAGATTAAGAATCCATTGAGAAGATGGATTAAGTGAAAATGCCTAGTTTAGAGAGAAAATCAGATAGGATATATAGAATGCATTTTAATATTTCTCAAATTCTAAATTTAAAGAGGGTAATTTTTTGTTATTTATATCCTTAATATATTTGATTATGTGATTCTATAAGACTGTTTGCATCAGCGTAGAAAGTATAATACTTATTTATTTTTTTGGTATACATTTGTTGCTAGATTGAGAACAGTTTTTTTTTTTAATCATCTTTAAATTTGTTAATGGAGGATTAGGTGCAACTTTGAATTTTCAAGAAGCTAAGGAAATCAGACATTTATTTCACATAAGGCAACTCATGTCAAATTTATGTGCTTGTCACAGAAAAGCAAAGAAATTATAGAAGGAATGAATTTCATAGATCATACTTCTTTACATACCTTTTATTAATAAACCAGATAATGAATTCATTATTACTTGATATGCAGTGTTTGTTTATTTGTCATTCGTTTCCCAAATAAGTGATCCTCTTTGTGGATAAAGTAGGGGAGAACTTAGTAGTGTAAAGTCTAATTAACTTTTTTTTTTGGTCAAAGCATCTGAAACAACATAAATATCTTTTACTTCAGGAATAAACCAGTAGTTAATTTATAGGGAAGTCCTTGCTGTTAATGGGCTTCCATGATATTTGTTGTGCTATCAACAACTATGACTCATTTTAGTACCACAAGTGGAATTTTGAGAAATTAAAAAGGAAAAATTCAATTTTATTTCTCAATAGTTTTAGAAGCCCAACCTTCAAGAGCTAGTATTTTTTTAACCAAATAATAAGTCTTCCTATCTTTAGGGAAAAGCAGTACATGTCCTCAGGTTCCTTAAGAAGATGCCACAGACACTAATATTTATACTCATGATTAACTCTTAATAATTTACATAAACATGGCATTTTATAAGTATTGAGTCATGTCTATCATTTTAAGTAATTTTTAATGATTATTTTAGGTATTCAGAAGGTAGAATTTTATTGAGTCCTAGATACACTTTTCTTTCCTCCCTGCCATTGGAGAAGTAATTAAGGGCAGTTGGTGTAATCATTAGGAATTCAAGACAAGTGCAGAGTGAGGGCAAAGAGCTGGTCTGCATTTCTGCTTTTACTCCTGCAGTCTCTCCTTTAATTCCGGGGAAATGTGACCTGAGCTGGGAGTGGTGAGAGGAAACCAAACTGTTTTTTTTTTTTTTGACCACTGAAATTTTGTTCCTTAGCAAAGAAGAAAGGGAGGTATACACAGATGTTATAAAAGTTGCAGTGTTCTCTAAATTTTCTCACTGAACAGTCAACTTTAAAGGCAGTTTTCAGTATAGTTTTTCACCTGTAGTTTTAGGGAGTGCGGTTTTCGCCTCCCTAAATTTAGACGTTATTCCTTCAAATTTCTTTTGCGATTTAATTCAAACCTAAAGTTTTGAGATTTTTTTTTAATTGCCTTCTATGTTAGAATGCGCCTGGTATATTTATTTCTCCTTCTTTCAAAACTCTAATATGATTTGATTTTCATAGGTAAGTAGAATATTTTCTGTCTTCATTTGTGTCAGGAATCAACATAAATAACAGTAGCTCTGAAGAGAAGATGAAAGACAATTTTTAAGTGATTTAACAAGTAATATCTATCAGTTGCAGTCTTTGGCTTACTACTGACTTGGCTAGTGGTTCTTTAGACATTGGCTGATCACCAGACCTACTGTTATCTGGTAAAATAAACTCTTTGCTTGCTGTGCATGGAATTAGAGACAGTGCTATTAATTTAGGAGAAAGAACTCAGAGAAAAGAAAGGTTATCATATTTCAGAGCAAGAGACCAGCTTAAATACTACTTGACAATTGAGAACTAAAACAAACCTGTGTAAAAGTGCTTTAGCACAATCAACTTTTGCAATCCCCTCAAGCCCTTTTTTCTTAGAAAGACATTTCTTTCTTATTTTAACCAAATTTAATTGCTCTTGAATGGCTCTCTGCTGTACAGGCAAATGAAGGTCTCTATTCATAGAGCTTGAGCGCATAGAGTGTCAGTGGAAGCTTCCTTCCTCTGTCTGGCTGGTAAACTGACATCCGGGCTTAAAGGAATTAGACTGTGCGAAGTGGTTGACTTTCCTTCTTCACTCAGATTTTCTCTTGACAAGGCTAAGAGGCTGTAGTGCACTTTCATACATTTTGCTCTCAGAGTAACTGCAGAGGAAGAAGAGCGGTAAATATTAAAGCAGTGTCTTTCCTTGACTTTTCTATATAGACTAGAATCTGATGGTGGAGCACAGTCTACTATTGGCTGTCACTCTTCCTTTTGAACACTGATGAGTCTTAGAATACTTACTGGCTTTGAGGATAACTTTACTGTCAAATCCCTTAGCATGAAGTAGAGTACTCTTCCGGATGTGACCCCTCTGTTTGTCCCGTCTCATCTCCAGCCATTTTCCACCTCACACGACCCACACGCCCAATCACGTTGCACTGCAGCCATGTGAAACCTCTTGCCCATATTCTCCACTGTCTTTAAATGCACTATTCCCTCTCCTTGGAATAGCTGTTCTCTTCCTGTCCATCTAGTAAATGCCTTCTCATACTTCAAGATTTAGCTCAAATGTCACACCTCCATGAAACTGTTCTTCATCTCTCCAGGCAGATATAATAGTAAGAGCTAGGACTGAATGCATGGCTGTGTTATGCATTAGGTTCTAAGAGCCTTCTTCTAGCTTTCTGAGGAAGCGCCAAATTGATTTCCAAAGTGGTTGTACCATTTTACATTCCCGCCAACAGTGTATAAGTGTTCCGGTTTCTCCACAATCTCTCCAACATTTATTATTTTGTGTTTTTTGGATTACTGCTAGCCTCCTTGGGGTGAGACGGTATCTCATTGTAGTTTTGATTTGCATTGCTCTAATGGCTAATGATCGTGAGCATTTCCTCATGTGTCTGTTATCTGCCTGAATGTCTTCTTTGGTGAAGTGTCTGTTCATATCCTTTGCCCATTTTTTAATTGGGTTGTTTGTCTTTTGGTTGTTGAGGTTTTGCAATATCTTATAGATTTTAGAGATTAGACGCTGATCAGATATGTCATAGCCAAACATTTTTCCCAGTCTGTAGGCTGTCTTTTTACTCTTTTAGTGAAGTCTTTTGATGAGCATAAGTGTTTGATTTTCAGGAGCTCCCAGTTATCTAGTTTCTCTTCTGGTGTTTGTGCATTGTTACTTATGGATTGTATTCTGTTTATGCCATGTATTAGGGCTCCTAGTATTGTCCCTATATTTTCTTCCATGATCTTTATCGTTTTCAATTTTATATTTAGGTCTTTAATTCATTTTCAGTTAATTTTTGTACATGGTGTGAGGTATGGGTCTTGTTTCAGTTTTTCGCAGATGGATTTCCATTTGTTAAAGAGACTGTCTTTTTCCAATAAATGGACTTTGGGCCTTTGTCAAATATCAGCTGCTCATAGGTGGATGAATTTACGTCTGGATTCTCAATTCTGTTCCATCGGTCTATGTACCTATTGTTGTACCAGTACCAGGTGTTTTGACTACCGTGGCAGTATAATAGGTTCTAAAATCAGGTAGTGTGAGGCCTCCCACGTTGTTCTTCTTCTTGAGTAATGCTTTACTTATCTGGGGCCTCTTCCCTTTCCATATGAAGTTGGTAATTTGTTTCTCCATCTCATTAAAAAATGCTATTGGAATTTGGATCAGGATTGCATTGTATCTGTAGATCGCCTTGGGTAGAATTGATATTTTCACAATGTTGACTCTTCCTGTTCATGAGCAAGGTGTGTTTTTCCACTTATGCAGGTCTCTTTTGGTTTCTTGCAGTAGTGTCTTGTAGTTTAAATTTTATAGGTCTTTTACGCCTCTGGTTAGATTTATTTCTAAGTATTTTGTCTTCTTGGGGGCTATTGTAAATGGTATTGATTTGCTGATTTCCTCTTGGAAGTTCTCTTTGTTGGTGTCGAGGAATCCAACTGGTTTTTGTATGTGTATCTTGCATCCTGATATTTTGCTGAAATCTTCTATTCCACTAGTTTTCTTGTGGACTCTTTGGGGTTTTGTGTGTATAAGATCATATCATCTGCAAATAGAGATATTTTGACTTCTTCCCTACCAATTTGGATGCACTTTATTTCTTTTTCTAGCCTAATTGCTCTGGCTAGGACCTCCAGCCCAGTGTTGAATAAGAGTGGTGATAAAGGGCATCCTTGTCTGGTTCCCGTTCTCAAGGGGAATGCTTTCAAACTCTCTCCATTTAGGATGATATTGGCTGTTAGCTTCGTATAAATGCCCTTAATTATGTTGAGGAATTTCCCTTCTATTCCTATTTTGTTGAGAGTTTTTACCATGAATAGGTGTTGGACTTTGTCAAATGCCTTTTCTGCATCGATTGATAAGATCATGTGGTTCTTGTCTTTTGTTTTATTAATGTGATAGATTGATTGTTTTTCTAATGTTGAACCATCCCTGCATACTTGGTATAAATCCCACTTGATCATGGTGAATTGTTTTTTTGATATGTTGCTGAATTCTGTTGGCTAGAATTTTGGCGAGGATTTTTGCGTTGATGTTCATGAGGGATATTGGTCTGTAATTTTCTTTTTTTGTGGTGTCTTTACTTGGTTTTGGTATCGGTTATGCTGGCTTCACAGAATGAGTTTGGGAGTATTCCATCCTTTTCTATGCTCTAAAATGCCTTTAATAGTGGTGTTAACTCTTCTCTGAATGTTTGGTAGAATTCTCCGGTGAAACCATCTGGGCCAGGGCTTTTTTTTGTTGGGGTTTTTTAAATTATCTTTTCAATCTCTTCTTTTGTTAAATAGGTTTATTTAGTTGTTCTACCTCTGATTGTGTTAGCTTAGGGAGGTAGCGAGTTTCTAGAAATTTGTCCTTTTCCTCTAGATTTTTCAAATTTGTTAGAGTACAGTTTTTCAGAGTATTCTCTTATGATTCTTTTAATTTCAGTTGCATTGTTATGATATCACCCATCTCATTTCTTATACGGGTTATTTGCTTCCCTACGAGCCTTTTTAAAAATACATTTTATTTTTTAGAGAGGTTATAGGTATACAGAAAAACTGCAGAAAGTACACAGAGTTCTCATCTGCCCCTCTCCTTGCTGCCATTTTCTCCTATTATTAACATCTTGCATTAGCGTGTTACATTTATTTCGGTTGATGAACCAATATTGATACATTATTATTAACTAAAGTCCATAGTTTACACTAGGGTTCACTCCCCCACTACTGATTATTTACCCAAATGAATTGAAAACTATGTCAGCACAAAAACCTGCACACAAATGTTTATAGCAGCTTTATGCATAACTGCTAAAAATTGGAAGCAACCAAGATGTCCTTCAATAGGTTATTGGATAAACTGTGGTACATCCATACAGTGGAATATTTTTCAGTGATAAAGAGAAATGAGCCATCAAGTTACGAAAAGATATGGAGGAATCTTAAGTGCATATGCTAGGTCAAAGAAGCTTGTCTGAAAAAAGCTACATAGTGTAGGATTCCAACTGTATGACATTCTGGGAAAAGCAAAATTATAGAGACAGTAAAAAGATAAATGGTTGTCAGGAATTCAGGGAGAGGTGGGGAGGGATGAGTAGGTGGAACAAGGGGCATTTTAAGGTGGTGAAACTACTCTGCATGATACTGTAATGGTGGCTACGTGACATTATGCATTTGTCAAAACCCATAGTACTAAGTTCTAAGTACTTTTCCTATAGCATCTCATTTCATTGGGACGATTGTCCTGAAGATAAGTTAATGCTAAAATTCCAGTTTTACCCATAAGGAAACCAAAAAACAGAAATTAAGTATCTTGCCTCAGATCACACAGCTGGTAAGTGGTAGATACAGAATTTGAACCTAGAAGATCTTGCTTCAGAGCCCTTGATTCTGATTACTCATCCATATTTTATTTATTTATTTTAGTGTCATAATACTTTTACACTGACATTGAACACTGCTGAAATCACTGTTTTCCTGTAGGAATTGCTGGAGGGTAATGATTGTAACCTATTATTTGCGTCCCCAGTGCCTACCATGGGGCCAGAATGCACAGTATATGATATAGTCACTGTTTAGGTTGTTAATTTTCTTCTTAATTCACCCAGCAGCCAGAAACAAGGTTAAAATCTATCTAACTCGGAGTGGTGTGAAAGTTTGAGGACCTCTTCTTGTTATCTTGTTAGTAGTGATTAGATTACCCCTCCCCCTGCCTTTTTCTATACATTCTCTCTGAAAGTAAATGAGTTGAGACTCTCTCTCTAGTTTTCCTCTGCTGGAAGAGAGTTTTGTACATCTTTCCAAAGACATCACTAAATATTTGCAGCTAATGATTGATTATAGTACCTCTTAAACTGTGGTTTGCTTTAAAATAGTAATCTGATAGAGAAAAATACCACATGAGGTAGTATTTTTGCTTTGACAGCAGCATAAATCATCATTTCACTTGTCTACTGATGAGGCAGAAAAGAAAGGTTAATCAAGAATGATATCAATCTGGAAAATTGAGAATTAGAAATATATATTCATTTTTGAACCTCTCATCTGAGTTTTACATGCTGTTGGGGATTAATGTTCTGACTTAGCTTGAATGAGTATTAGAACTAATGGCCTATTTATCTATGTCTGTATATTGCTTTATGATTATTTTAATAAACTAATTCTTTTCTTAGGTTAGAAAGTTATATATCATACACATAGTTATATTATAAAGCAAGGAGTATATAAAGTTTCAAGTGTTTAGGAAGATTAATAGACAGTAGTTATAGAATCATTTTAGGAAAAAAAAAGGTTATATTTATAGCTTCTTCTTATCCGTTGTGTATTTTAGATACACTAAAATCACCAGGACAGGTATCTTTCTGTTTCATTTACTGTGTCCCAAGCACCTAGACCAGAGGTTGTCACTTAGTAGAAAGTCAATAAATCTTTATTGAATTGAAATGAGGTGTAGATTGCAGCTCTAATGACTTGCTTTTGAATAATCTAACTAAAGACCTAAGACGTAATATATGGCTATGCATATTGATTACTGCCAATGTCTACAGAAGTATGAAGTAACTTCTACTGATATTCCTTGATTCCCTGAAAATTTCAGTCTCTGTTTTACCTCCAAGCCTTTGAATAAGTGATGGCTTCCACTTTGAACACTCTCTCACTCTGCTGGTTTGGCTGACCATTGCTTGTTACTCATGATTTGGATATCTCTTCTGGGAATAACCTCTCCTTAACCATGAAGACTTTGGTAGCTGACACTCTAGAACATCCTTAAAACATACTCTACTTATCATAGAATATAATTAACGCTACAGTGAAAACAGGGACTGCATCTTTTTCACCTGTGTAAGAGAATGTGACATCTAGCATTATATCTGAAGCATAATAGATGGCCGATAAGTATTTGTTGAATGAATGAATGAGTGAATGAATTCATAATAAGGAATTTTCACTAATGTCAACAGGAGAGGGATAATCAGTCCTAGTTTAGTACCACAGTTATTTCCAATCCCAACCTTGAGGGCTTTGCTTGAATATATTTTGTATGGATTCCAAGCATATGTGCTTTATACAGTGCCACAGATAATTTTGATGCACAGACAGGGGTTTACAAACCTCTATAACAGGAAGTAAATGTATCTGAAAGTGGGAATATGCCTAGCTCGTGTAACAAGGCACTGGAACTCAAGTGAAAAGCTAGGCATCTGCTTATGTGCAGATCATTTCGTAAGTACCCTATTGCGAAACAGCAGTGGCTCTGGAAGAATTGGCTTGAGCAGATCGACTGATTATGATACAGATAATGCTTTCTTTTAATCCTCCTCCTCAGAGCATACAATAAAGTAAATAGCAATGAAGATAGCTCTTTTCAACGTTAAAATCAAATGGCCATATTAAAATGTAATTTTAGTTTGATAGTAATCTTTTCTAATAGCCTCGGCCATTTGTAAATAAGAAATAGCTATACTTCTCAAATATAACATTCCTCAGCTGGCTTTTGTTCTTTCCTTCACCATCTTCAGAGCTGTAACATTATTATGATATTTTATATAATATTCATAACATAATAAAAGCATATAATATACGTACTATTATGACATTATTTCTGCTTTCAACTTTCAGTTCATATAAACTTTTATGATTTGAGAAGGTTTGGCATTGAAACTGTTCAGTAACCACAAAAATTAAATAACTGTCTTCTATAAAAGGAGACCTGGTTGTGCAGTGGTTAAGCGCTCAGCTGATAACTGAACGGTCAGCGATTTGAACCCACCAGCTGCTCCATGGGAGAAAGGTGGTAGTCTGCTTCTGTAAAGATTTACAGTCTAGGAAACCCTATGGGGCCGTTCTGCCCTGTCCTATAGGGTCACTATGAGTCAGGATTAACTGGATGGCAGTGGGTTGGCCTTCTATGAACCTCCCCTGTGTTAGGTGCTGTGGTTACAAAGAGAGTATGCCAAGTATGCTAATCTCTGTTCTCATGGAGTATGTGTGTTACTAGAAGAGTTACAGTGAAAAGTTAATTAATATACTCAATCATTCATTTATTCATTCAACAAATAGATATTAAATTTCTATTATGTGTTCATGCTAGGGGCTGGGCTTATTCATTCATTCATTCATTTGTTAAATTACATATTCGACAAGTACACAGAAGCTGGGCAAAGTTAGATACACTTTTGCCTTAGGGAGCTTATGGTCTACTTGAGGAAACAATCATCAATCAAATACTCCCAGAATAAATGGAAAACTACTACTATGCTAGATGCTTGGAAGGGGAGGTGCAAGATTCTAGGAGAATGCAGAACAGAAGCTCAGTGAAGTCATAGAAGCCTTCCCTGAGAAAGTAACAATTGAATATAGAAGAATAAAGTGAAGTGAGGAAGAAAGAGCATTCCAGGCAGTGGCATGTCTCAAGGCCTGTGGCAAAAAGGAGAACAACACCGAAAGGGACTTGAAAATGGAACTTTAAGAAGGGGAGTGTAGCTAGAAAAGCATAATTGGAGTGAAGGGTATAATTTAAGATGGATCTGGGGAGGTGGGCATCAACTACATAATGCAAGACCATATGGATATATTTTTCTACATAGCATGGAACCATGTGACAAATTTCAGAGTACAGGGAAGCTGCTAAATTGCTTTATCTCATCTAATTTTCAAAATGAGGCTAAACTGAAGAAACCAAGTCATAGAGAGCTTACCCAAAGTCATACAGATAATAAGTGATTGGTTTGGGGTTAGAAGTTAGCAGTTCCAACTACAGAAACTAAATTGTTAATCATTGTCTATATACTCTGGCATTGCCTGGGTTTTAGACTACTCATTAAGAGCTCTTAAGATTTTGAAGTATACCAGAGTATTGGTTGTAGTTAAATTAGGGTAATTGATCACTTTTCTTCATATTAGTCTTTTGTCAGTCCTATGTTCCACTAGGAAGTAGTGGTGTTTCTGTGGTAGAATTTTTGCCTTCCATGCGGGAGACCTGAATTCGATTCCCGGCCAGTGCAACTCATGCACAGTCACCATCTGTCATTGGAGGGTTGCATTTGCTATGATGCTGAACAAGTTTCAGCAGAGCTTCCAGACTGATGTGAGCTAGGAAGAAAGGCCTAGTAATTTACTGAAAATCAGCCAATGAAACCCTGTGGATTACAACAGTTCAATCCTGTTGTAGATAGGGTCACCATGAGTTCTGGGCTGACACGATGGCAGCTAACAAAAACAACTACATTCCATTACCATACATACACATTAGTACTCCTGACTTCTTGATACTTACCTGGTTGTTGTTTTTATTGTTGTTAGGTACTGTCAAGTCGATTCTGACTCATAGTGACCCTACGTACAACAGAATGAAACACTGCCTGGTCCTGTGCCATCCTCATGATTGTTGTTATGCTTGAGCCCATTGTTGTAGCCACTGTGTCAGTCTATCTGGTTGAGGGTCTTCCTCTTTTTCGCTGACCCTCTACTTTACTAAGCATGATGTCCTTCTCCAGGGACTGATCCCCCCTGATAACATGTCCAAAGTATGTGAGATGAAGTCTCACCATCCTCGCTTCTGAGAAGCATTCCAGCTGTACTTCTTCCAAGACAGATTTGTTCTTTCTTCTGGCAGTCCATGGTACATTCAATATTTTGCGCCAACATCAGAAGTCAAAGGTGTCAGTTCTTCGGTTTTCCTTGTTCTTTGCCCAGCTTTCACATGCATATAAGGTGATTGAAAACACCTTGGCTTGGGTCAGGTGTGCTTTAGTCCTTAAAGTGACATCTGAAGTAGTAAAGTATTTCACAACTGTGTAGAAGATGGTTTTTAACTTTCTGTGTTTTATTTATTTTTTTATTTCATTCCATGATGGTGTGTTTCATCTATGGTCTGTGATATAAGGTGAAAGGTGAGGATAAGTGAATCTCTAGAAGTGAGGAAATAATCTACTTTAGAAAGCCACTGTGTTCTTGCCAGACCTGACTCAAACAACTATAACAACCAAACTTGGTAAGCTCTTCCGGATGCTGTTAAAGGCCACTTCCAGCCCCCTTCCTTTGCTTTGAGAGGCTAGTGGGAAAAAGCCTTCAGCTGCAAAGTAGGATGTAGCTTCTCATTCATTCATTTATTCATTCATTGACTGTATCTCTACTGATTATTTACAATGTGCCAGCCACTATGTTTGACCTTGAGAATACAATAGTGGACATCAATAGTGCTAATGTTTACTATCATAGAGTTTACAATCTGTCAGGAGAGGCCAATGTTAAACAATAATTTACAAGCTTTGCATGTATAAAAAAAAGAAGAGTGAGAAAGAAATATTACATGGTGTGAGTATATAACAGGGAAATCATGACTATAGGTTAGATACATACTGTGTCTGAGAGCATACAGTCTGGAGAGAGAATGAGATAGTTAAATGAGCAAATGCTATAGAGTGTGGGGTTATCAGTAGGGAGTATAGGGCACTTGGCATCGAATGGGAGGGTCACATAACCCAGCCTGGGAGGAGTGAGTAAGGATTTCCTGGAGGGAGTGATACTTAGGTTGAAGTAGAAAGGTTGACTAGATCTGAGTCCACTAGGTTTTCAATCCTGACTGCACATTAGACTCACCTGGGAAAAATTTATACCTATGGATGCCTGTGCCCTACCCTAGTCATTGTTCTTTATTAATTCTGGATGGACGCAGCCGTTGTCTATTTTAAACGCTCTCTAGGTGATTCTAATAAGCTGATTGAAAATCAGTTAAGGTTGAAAAATCAGTCAGTTGTCCTTAGCCAGATGAGCAAGGAAGGAGAGAATATCTCCAATAAAGGAAGCATGGTTCATTTCAGAAACGGAAAAAAGTTTACTTCAGCTGGAGGGCAAAACTTGGGCGTTGGAGGAATGAGTAGGAGTGAGTATAAAGGTTCACTTGGAGTTTGTGGCAGTGAATCCATGATTTTTCTCCAGCTGTTCACAGCAGCCATGGTGAACCCAAGGAAAGTTTGGATAGCTGAATTTAATTAGTGTTGATGTTTTACCAGGCAAGCATGACTGCTTTCATTTTCTTGAACCCCATACTCTCTTGTGTCACTGCTGCCATATTTGCTGTTTCTTTCCCCCTCCTCTTTGCTAATGAACTACTATTCATCTTTAGAACTCAGCTCAAATGATCCAGATAGTAATATTTTAACCCTTGTGGGTCATGTGGTTCCTGTAGCAGTTACTCAGTTCTGTCCTTGTAGTGCAAAAGCAGGGACAGACAATAAGTAAATGAATGGGTGTGACTATGTTCCAATAAAACTTTATTTAGGGACACTGAAATTTAAGTTTCATATAACTTTCATATGTCACGAAATATTCTTCTTTTGTTTTTTTCAACTTTTAAAGAAGTAAAAAAAAAAAATCTTGCAGGTTATGCAAAAATATGAAGGAAGGCAATTTTAGTCTGTAGGCATAGCTTGCCAAGCGCTTGTTCTAAGGCATTGTTACAAATACCAGCTCAGCTCTCAAAAAAAACTCTTTGAGTTAAGTACTTTTATTATTCTCATTTTACAGATGTATAAACTGAGGCACAGAGTTAAGTGATCTGTCCAAATCACACTAATGCTAAGTGGCAGAGGTGGGACTCAGAATCAGTCTGGCTTCAGAGCCTAGGCCCTCAACACTATATAACGCTGCCCTTCTCTACTGCTCATAGGGGTGTGTGGCTGAAGAAGGTTAGAGGAGAAATTAATTAGATACCCAGTGCTCAAAGCATTGTGAGATGGTAGATGGGTAATATATGTGAATGTTGAAGGCAACAGGGAGAAAAGATCAAAGACTAGGGGCCAAATTTATCAATGAATGAATTAAGATGTTCAAGAGGTCAATAGAGTACAACAGAAAGGACATGTTAAGTTCTCAGAAACTTTTGTTTCAAGACTAGAGAATTGTATGGACTCCAGAGGAAGTTGTTTTGAAATTATATATATATATGTATATATATATGTATGTATATATATGTATGTATATGTATATATATGTATGTATATATATGTATATATATATATGTATGTGAATATATATATATATAAAACAAACCCGTTGTCATCGAGCTGGTTCTGACTCATAGTGACCCTACAGGATAGAGTAGAACTGCCCTGTAGAGTTTCCAAAGAGAAGCTGGTGGATTCAAACTGCCGACCTTTTGGTTAGCAGTGAAATGTTTAACCACTGTGCCATCAGGGCCCCATTTTATGTATATATATAATATAAATATATATTATACATAAATATTATTTTTTCATTCAGCCAACATTTTATATGGTCGTGTGTGTTTATATAATCCTGTGTGTTTTGTGTTTCTCTCCTCTTCTAATTTTGGAAAAAGTCAAGTACAAGCAAATAATTAAAACCCAGTGTAAAATGTGCTATGATAGAGGTAAGCATATCTAACCCAGCTTTGGGAGATAAGGAAATGCTTTCTGGAGGAGATAGCATATCAGTTATATCCCACTTATTCCTCAGGTAAGATGGAGATAATATTTCAGACTGTGGGAGTAGGATTTATAAAGACCCAGAGGCAGAAGAAAGAACTTGGTTTCTAGGAAGTCTGAGTTCAGTATGGCTAGAGCACTGAGGGAGGAAGGAGTTAGGGGGTAACAAGAGATAAGGATGGGGATGTGGTGGTGCGGGTGGGACTGGGAGAACAGGCAGATGTATCCAGATCCTGATGATATTATATGCAAGGTGTGTGGATGTCTTCTGGAAGTCAGTGGAGTTCTCTGAAAGAATTTAAGCAGCAGAATCACATGTTCATGTTTGAATTTTTGGAAGCTCTCTCAGACTGAAAAGGCATGGAGACCAGTTAAATGGTTATTGTAGTAATGCAATGGGCTCTGATGTCCTCTTCCTCCATTTAGTCAGCCTATAGGGTTGCTATGAGTCAGAATCACTTAAAGGCAGCGGGTTTGGTTTTTGGTTTGGTTAACAGATGACAGTAAAATGCAGGAAAATATTATTGAACAAAATATTGTATTGAATTGGATACATTTGAAAGAGAATCATGGTCTGTGTCACCGGTATTGGCAACAAAGAAGCAGTTAAAACGTTGACGACATTTAAGAACTTCTTTGAATATAAGAATTTCGCTTTTTTAGCTATATAGAGTTAAGCCATAATGCACATTTGCTTTTAATCAAAAAGTTGCAGTTCAGTTGACTAGATATGAAGAATAGTTTGTGTGCATGCGTGTGTGCGCACATAGATTCTAAACATAGAATCTCTATTATGAGGATTTATTAAATATTATGCTTATTAGATCAAATAAAAAGCAGAATTGCAAAGTGACTTGATTTATTATTTAGTCCACATGGAAAAAAATTTAGGACTTGATTAACTGAATTTTTTTTTTTTTTTTTGGTAACGTTATATGCATATTAAGAAAAAAGTTGAAATATTCATTTCTAATTTTTATTGTCTTTTTGGGAATAAATTATGATTTTTAAAAAATATTATACTTTTACAAGATGCCATGTGTCTCTACAAAGAACTTTGTCAAGTTTTAAAAATAGAGCCCTTATTTTGAATCCTGGAGAGTGTTTTTATCTCATTAGTTTCAAAGTAGGAAGAAACAAATGTTCTGTGCTCTTAGACAAGGTGATCATGTGAAAGTCAACTTTGGAGAGAAGGAAAATTGTGATCCATTTTCTGTATTATTTATGTATGTCTTGTTGTGACCAAAACAATGGGGCTGTACTCTTTACTTCACGGAAGACCTATACATTCATAGCTGTGTTCATGTCTACCCTGGAGTCTTTACACTATTCAGCTATTCTTTTGAGAATGGCTTCAAAGCAAGAAGATAAGATAAAATAAACAGATAAGATACCTTGGCTTTTAGAAACATTCTGCTTCAGAATAATTTATACCCTGTAACATAATGAGTTTAATTTAAAACAAATATAAACAGCAGGAATCATATTGGCTCAAGATAATTTTAGTACATTGTAGCCCTGAGAATGCAGTGGTTAAGAGCTCAGCTGCTAACCGAAAGGTCAGCAGTTTGAATCCCCCAGTCACTCATTGGAAACCCTATGGGGCAGTTCTGCTCTGTCCCATAGGGTCACTATGAGATGGAATCAACTCGATGGCAATGGGTTTGGTTCCAATACACGGGCAGTCCCTGGGTTACAAACATCCGACTTACGTACAACCCATAGTTACGAATCAACTGTAAAAGCCTATTAAAAATTTGTGGTATGTACAATGGTTCGTAATAACAAACGGGTGATACTTGTGACGTGCATCAAAATATTGTTATTACTGTATTATTATGTTAAAGGTGTTTTAGTGTACCTGGAAGGGTTTCTTTAATGTTTTTTATGCATAGAAAGATACACTATATGCTATACACTAAGAAAAACATTTGACGTTAGATACGAACCATACCTAACTGTTCCAACTTACATACAAACTCGATTTAAAGACAGGCTTAGGAATGGAACTTGTTTGTAATCATGGGACTGCTTGTATATATTTTTCAAGTTTTTATTTTGCACGGTTTATTTAGTTTGCTCTCTGGTGCTCAATTCCCATGTCTGTACAGTGGGGATAAGAACACACACTCTGCAAGTCTGATGAAGGTGAACGTATGTGATAAACTTAACTCAGTGACTGGCACACCTAAGGAGCTCTGAGCGTGGCAGTTATTATAATTTGTATTTTCTTAGCTTTATAGTAAGAGAAAAGAAGAAAGTAAGAATGGTTAGGTATCCTATTAGCCTAAAAAACTGGCCATTGCAAGCATAGCTAGTGCAGACAATTTTCTTGAAAGCCATTATGATTCTTTTAAATATTCCAAAGCTGAACTAAAGTACCTTATTTGATTGAGTTAATAATCCCTTCAAAATCTTTGACCTCGTTTAAGAATAGTTTTTTTTCCTTTCTTTAATAATTTGACCCAATGTGTACTCCAAATGGATTTTCTTTCAGAAGCTTGATGAAATAGGTAGACAGGGGCTTTAGTATTAAAGGGAAGAACATTCATTGTTGTTTATATAATACATTTTATATGCTTGTAAAATTTAAATAACTAAGGAAATGATCAAATGCACATTGTTTACAAGCATTTATTCAATTATTCATACATTCTACAACAGACTGATAGTTATTGTAAGCAAAAATTGGTTGAAATTATAATTTTCAAAGAACAAAACCCTATTGTAGGTTACCCTCTACTTTGTGAAGTGTGATAAATTGTGATGATGGTATTTCCTGATTCTAGAATGAGTCCCATTTTCATTCTCATTAAGTCCTCCCAGGATCAATTTATTCACAAAACACAACCCAAAACCAAAAAACCCACTGCTGTTGAATCATTCTGACTCATAGAGACCCTATAGGACAGAGTAGGACTGCCCCACAGGGTTTCAAGGCTGTATGTAATCTTTATGGAAGCAGACTGCCACATCTTTCTCCCGCAGAGTGGCTGGTGAGTTTGAACCCCCAACCTTTTGGTTATCAGCTGAATTATTCTGAAATATGATGACAATTCTATTTTGTTCTTTAACCACTGAAACATTTCAAATTAGTAATGTTAGTTGTAACTTTCAGCCAGAAGTGGTCTGTTTTACCTCTGAACCATACAGCAGTGTGTACGTCTAAGGAAATGTAGATACTGCCTTCTCCATACTTACTGGGCATACGTAGTGCCTCCCCAATTAGAATCTAAATACATGATTTAAGGACTAGATCTCGTGTATGCTAAGTGGTTCTTTGGCCAGCGCATGGCCTGCTCTGGATATTTTGTTTATTTTTGAATAGAGGTAGAAAGCCAGTAGCATATAAATATATTGAGTAGCATGGATTCTAAAGTCTGAATATAACAGTGCTTACACTACGTGATTCATATTTTGACTTGCTTACTGATTTAATTAGGTATATAGTTAAAGCCCAGGGAATTTGAGTATCTAAGAAAGCAAGTTATCCAAATGGGTCCAATTCACAAAGGGGAAGTTTAAGTTTCCAAACTTATATTGGCCATATCACTGTAACTGGCAGTAGTTGGTATGGATTGGATTTGGGAAATCTATGCTTTTGCCAGTCTGCCAATCTACACTGGGCAAATCTGCTGCAAAAGATCTCTTTAAAGTGTTAAAAAGCAAAAATGTTACTTTGAGGACTGAGGTGGGCCTGACTCAGGCCATGGTGTTTTCAATCGCCTCATATGCATGTGAAAGCTGGACAGGGAGACCAAAGAAGAATTGATGCCTTTGAATTATGGTGTTGGCGAAGAATATTGAATACATCATGGACTGCTCGAAGAATGAACAAATCTGTCTTGGAAGAAGTACAGCCAGAATGCTCATTAGAAGCAAGGATGGCAAGACTTTGTCTTCCATACTTTGGATATGTTATCAAGAGGGACCAGTCTCTGGAGAAGGACACCATGCTTGGTAAAGTAGAGGGTCAGCGAAAAAGAGGAAGCCCTCAACAAGATGGATTGACACAGCAGCTGCAACAATGGGGTCAAGCATAACAGTGATTGTGAGGATGGTGCAGAACTGAGCAGTGTTTCTTTCTGTTGTACATAGGGTCACCATGAGTTGGAACTTGCTCGATGACACCTAAGAACAACAGCATGCTTTTGCCTAGATTCAGCTATAAACAGAGTCTTGTGTTAGACACTCTAACAAGGAAAGCATTCAAGTCAACGGAATTTTACTGTGTTATCTATCTTTTTTAACATCTTTCCGCTTCTCTTTGTTTTTATGATATGGCCTAGTAACTATAAGTTTTGCGATATTTAAGTATACTATTTATCGTAAATTTGAAAATTCAAAATCGTCTTTGTTTGGATTATGAATAGTTGAATAGAAGATTTATTAGAAATAAATGGAAAATGTAAAGGTGTTGGCATTCACTTTTATTCCAAGTATGCCATTACTTGGGATGATTAAATATTTTATAAATTGTAATCGAGATGCATCAGAATATTGGTAAATTCTTATATACCCAAAAAACCAAACCCACTGCCCTTGATTCAATTCCAACTCATAGCAACCCTATAGGAAAGAGTAGAACTGCCCCATAGGGTTTCCAATGCTGCAAATCTTTTCTCCACATCTTTCTCCTGAGGAGGGGCTAGTGGGTTTGAACCACCGACCTTTTGGTTAGCAGCCAAGTGCTTTAACCACTGTGCCACCAGGGCTCCTATTAGGCTATATTAAATATCATAATAGGGAGCCCTGGTGGTGCAACAGGTAAGTGCTCGGCTGCTAAACAAAGGGTTGGCGGTTCAAACCTACGCATACTCTCTGCAGGAGAAAGACCTGCCAATCTGCTTCCCTAAAGTTTACAGCCTAGAAAAACCCTATGGGCTGTTCTGCTGTGTGACATGGGGTCAACTCAACCACATTTAACAATGACAACTACAAATCCCGTATAGATCAACAAGCAAATCTTCTGTTTTGCTTTTCAGTAATTTTATTCCAGATTTGAGATATTTTTATTTGAGAACATTATTATGGTTTTATTTTTACCTGACCCTCCACCTCCTCACACCTTCCCCTTATCCTCTCCCTCAAATGTTAGGGAATTGTGGCAAAGTGGGCAAGTGATAAATAGATTTGAGGAGAGGAATGACAAACTATTTCCTCTGTTAAAAACGCTAATTTTTATTAGATTATTTGTTCAATTTATTCTTATTTTTTACTTATTTTTCAGCTGCTCCAGTTGATGTACTAAAAGCACTAGATTTTCACAGTTCTCCAGAGGGAATATCAAAAACAACTGGATTTTGCACAAATAGAAAGAATTCAAAAGGTTCAGATATTGCTTACAGAGTTTCAAAGCAAGCACAACTCAGTGCTCCAACAAAGCAATTATTTCCAGGTATGTTCATTTTATTATTATTGTTATTTCTATGTCTTTAGTAATTGTTATTATTTCTTTTTATCGTGCTATATAATGGACAATTATAGGTAGAAATAGAAAGTAAATCAGGGTCACCAAGATGACATAATCAAAATAACTAATAATTTAAAAACTACCAGTCTTAGTACAGTCACAGAAACTATGATTATTTAAAAATTTAAATTTATTTCAAGATGGCAAAACTAGAAGTCAACATTATCTCCAGTGCTGTTTTGTGTATAATCACGTAGAACTTACTCATGGAGGAATCTGGCAACTTTACTCATTAATGACTACTAGGTTAATTTAATGGGTATATAGATTTAGAAATAATAAATGTTTTTCTAAAATTAATGTAGAAGTCTTCTGTTGCAAGACATACTTCTTTGGTAGATGTTATAAAATGTATTATAGCATATTTGGATGCAGTTTTTATCGAAATAAATAAAAGTCACATCTCAGTTATCCAGGGGTCAGGGGCTAGAGATTTTGTAAGACTTTACCAGGTAGGTTCTCATAATTGTTTTGAAAATACTTGGTGAATATTTTCTTTTCTTCCATGAAAATACTAATAGACCTAATAACATTAATTATCTAGAAATCATGATGATGTGGGGAAGGGGAATGAGAGGTGAACTGACATTTTCTGAGCATCACATTTTCTGAACATCTAACTCGTTTCGTATACTTGCCTGTCATGTCGATTATTTATCCGTATAACTTTCCTTTAAGTCAGATGCCTTATCCTTATATTATAGAAGAGGAAACTGAGGTTCACAGAGGTTCTCTGACTTGTCCATGTTATATGGAGTCAACATTTAAACCGGGTCTGATCTGCTCCAAGACTGATATTTTCTGTATATTAATTATGCCTTTTTGTTGCTTTGGGATAGTCTCAGAAACAGCTTATCATTCAGATTTTCCATATTATCATACCTACTGTGTACCTGTAGAAATCTAAATTTTCTATTTTCACATAAAACTGTTTTCTAATAAAAGCAATATTATAAAACGGCATTAAAAATTACAACACAAGACAGTATATTTTTTGTTCTTGGAAGGAACTGTCAGATAATGCAAAATGACAATTAATAAAAATCACTAATGAAAGATCCCCCATTAAAACAAAACCCAAATAATGAATGTTCTTTTTAAAATAAGTAAAAAAAAATCTTTAAAAAATATATTTGGAACACTCTTTCTCCCATAACGGAAAGACATAAAAGGAACCTCCTCTAATGAAGAAAGTAAGCAGTAGCATTGGAAACGGCAACCAGCATCACTGGGGCGGGGGTGGGCATTTGTTAAATACAGTCATTGTAATGTACTGGTAGAATTTAAGTTATGTGTCCTCCAAAGTCCCAATTTGAGACCTTTAATTTAAATGTCTGAAAACTTTGTGCTTGTGAGCAGAATAGAAGCTGTAATTTACAAATTTATCTTAATAGTAGTTGTCCTCTTTAGAGCACCTTCTGTGAGACAGACACTGTGCAAAGGATTTTTTATATTTATTAATCTTTATCTTCATAGCCATCTAGGAGGGGGGATCTTTAAACCCAATTTATGGATTGGAAGTTAGAAAGATGAAGTACTTCAAAATAATCACACAGCCAGTGACTAGTGTGAAGCTCGGAGACAATCCTGGTCTTTCTTTGACTAAAGCTGTATTCTTCCCACCATGCAAATGGCCTTTCCTCCCCAGGTTGAAAATCCTGCTGATCATGAAGCTGCCTCAGAAAAAGATTTTAGTTAAAGAGAGACTTATTCTGTCTGGGAAGATATTGAGCATCACTTAAAAAATTAAAATCAAATAATAAAGTTACTGTGCCATTTCCTATCACATTTATTCATGTATGCACCCATGTATTAATTTTAAAGCCTGGTGGCGCAGTGATTAAGAGCTCGGCTGCTAACCCAAAGATTAGCAGTTTGAATCCACCAGCTGCTACTTGGAAACCCTATGGGACAGTTCTACTGTGTCCTATAGCGCAGCTATGAGTCGGAATCAACTCGATGACAATGTTCATTTTTTTTTTTTTATTATTAAGTTTGAAATGCTCAGAGTGAGATAGGATTATTACATACGCACATGCGCACACGATTTTATGTATATGCAGATATTAAAGGCTAATTATGAGGTAGTCATAGCATTTTTTCATTAATAGCAATTGTTTAAGAGACAATATGCTTTATCCTTGAGATGTATTATATTTCAAAACATGAAATATTTAGGTTGAAAAACTCCACATTTGATCTGTACCATATATACGGATTATTATTATTTCAGATAAAATATCAAAGTTTAAGTGGTCATATTTCTGAATTCCCTCTGATAAATTTAATGAGTTATGAGCAATTTTCATTAGCATCTTATAGGCAGGAGCTTCAAGTGGGGTACCTAGGTTAGAAGGAGCCTTTGTGGTACAGTGGTTAAGCACTCAGCTGCTAACCACAAGGTTGGCAATTCGAACCCATAAGCGGCTCTGGGAGAAGGATGTGGCAGTCTGCTTCCGTAAAGATTACAGCCTTGGAAACCCTATGGAGCAGTTCTACTCTGTCCTATAGGGTTGCTATGAGTCGGAATTGACTTAACAGGAATGGGTTTTTTTTTTTGGATTTTTGGGACATACATTAGACTCTAAAAATTTCAGCACCAAGTCATGTATTTTAGGATAGCTAAATTTTTTATTTTAATGCTCATAGCTTAAAGATTATAATTAAAACTTTATTGCTTAATTTTAAATTGAGAAAGATTTCCATCATTTAAAGATTTTACTTATTAGTATAGTTAGGAAGTCGAAGATTTTAAAAAGCTATGCTCTGTTCATAAGGAGTATAAATAGGATAATTTTTGTAAGCTATTTACTCTTATATGAAAATATTTCCTAAAATTCTCTTTCCCAAATATCTCTATGTAGACATTTTTCATAACATTTTTTATAAAAATGAAGAAATATTGTTTTCACCTATCTCATAATGTTTCAGTGTCATTGTCTTGCATTATATTAGATTTTTGAAAAATTGAGGTACATTTATGGTACTAAGAATTTCTGTGATTTTTAACATTCTGAGCTACTCATCTGGGAGAAAAATGGTTTGTTATGGAATTTCCTTAATAATAGACTTAAATACCAAGGTATATATATATATTTAGAGTATCAGCAGATAAAAAACTTCTTGTTCATTGACATGCTTTGCTACATTTCCGTTTTATTTCAACGATTGTCTTTTACTGATTTCATGAATATAAAATTGAATGTCTCTGTGAGATTCAAATGAAATAGAAAAATATCAATCATTGATGTGATATCAAAGCTCAGATGATCTCTGTGAGATAGCAATGTTGTATTGGTAAATTATTTAAAAATAAAGATTAAGACTTTCAACATAGTCACCTTTTAGTTTGGAGATGTATATGTATTTGAAACATATATTTAAATGATTAGGATAAATAGTTTATGTTAACTGACTGCTTGCTTTGTGACACATTCTCATTTAATTTCCACTACAGCTCTGTAGAACAGATAACATTATCAGCCCATTGTTAGAAAAGGAGGCCAGCTAAAAGAGTTTGCCAAGAGCACACAGCAAGGATGTGGTGGGACTGAGTTTTGAGACAAACTCAAACTTTTAATTGAGCTTCTGTACTGTGCTCCAGTTAACTATTTTATGTATATATTTGGAACAAAAAAATGTGCTAATACTGCATATTATTTTTCATTTTATAATATACTTTTAGTATTTTTCAATTTCATAAACATTATCCTAAGTGGCTGAATAAATCAAAAAACCAAACTTGTTGCTGTCGAGTTGATTCTGCCTCTTAGTGACCCTATAGGACAGAATAGAGCTGCCCCATAGGGTTTCCAAGGAGCAGCTGGTTGATTTGAACTGCCAACCTTTTGGTTAGCAGCCAGTCTCTTAACCACTGTGCCACCAGGGCTCCAAGTGGCTGAATAGGAATCCATTTTACATACATACATATATATATACATATATATATATATATATATGCTTTGTATTTTATTTAACCAGACCTAGCCATTGCAGGCAATTTTAACTTTTTTCTTTTATAAATAAGGCTCTGATGAATTGACTTAGCAGCCTCTCTGCCTCCTACCACCCAATTCTTGAAAGTTGAAATTGTGGATTGCTGTAATCTTTTGAGTCTGAATACATGACAGATATTCATATTCATGCTACTTTTTTCATTTTATACTACTGTTTATAATTGAATTGGGAATGAATAGATCACATAAAGATGCTCTCGGTGTTGGCCCAGATATGGTCAGCACATACCCAAAACCCAAAACTAAACCTGTTGCCATTGACTCAATTCCAACTCATAGCGACCCTACAGGACAGAGTAGAACTGCCGCATAGAGTTTCCAAGGAGAAGCTGATGGATTCAAACTGCCTACTGTTTGGTTAGCAGCCGAACACTGAACCCCTGTGCCATGAGGGCTCCACACACTTCGATTTTTTGCAGAATGGAGAATTTTTAATTTCAGTTGTCTTATTCTTCAAATAATAATACTAATACCCACTTAACTTATGTGCCAGAGTAGCTAAGAGGATCAAATTACATATATATATATATATATATACACATATATACACAACACACATCTATCACTATTTTAAAAAATAAAACCTGCAGTTTAATATATAGTCTTTTTTTTTTATTAAAATACAATCAGTAGTCATTACTTAACTATTGGACATACATATATGTTAATCATTCAACTGATATATTTATTTAATAAATACTGAGCATTTATGTAGATCAGGCACTATGCTGGTATTTCAGATATCATAATGAAAAGGAAAGGAAAAAAGTCTACCTTCTTGAACTTAGAGTCTAGTTAGTCAAGTATCTAGTGGTTTTGATTTATATTTATCAGTGCTGCTTATTAATGAAATTGCATTTTGTGATAAGAAAGACTGCTAAAGAATGCTTTAGGTTTTGAAGTGATGACTGAAAGAATATCTTCATATACTGTGTTATTAAAATGTCTCTTTAATGAGAGAATGTATAGCCGTAAATTAGATAAAGGCAGAAAGTAAAAACTTGACACTAGGAACTATCTGATATTGTACTGGTGCCGTGATCTTGCTTCCTATGTTTGAATTCAGTGTTACATAATTATTATGCTTTAAATTAGTGACTTTAGTATTTGAATATGCTTTGAATCAATATTACAGAGAAAGCTTCATAGAGCCCCCCTCATTTGGTCTTTAATCTATACTATTATTGCTATTTGAACTTAGATGACTTATCAAGGCTACTCAGAAAGTTCAAGGATACTAGGGTGGTCCAGGAACAGTTTGGAACTTCTGAATTTATGACTCTTTGGCCTTCTCTTCTCAGGTGGACCTTTTCCAGAAGATTTTTCAATATTATTCACAGTAAAACCGAAAAAGGGAACTCAGTCCTTCCTTTTATCCATATATAATGAACACGGTATTCAGCAAATCGGTGTTGAAGTTGGAAGATCACCTGTTTTCCTGTTTGAAGACCACACTGGAAAACCTGCCCCCGAAGACTATCCTCTCTTCAGAACTGTTAACATCGCAGATGGGAAGTAAGTGACATGACAATAGCGTCGTTTAACTCTTCTGAAAGCAGTAATTTTAGTCCGTCATTCGGTAAATACTAAGTGTGATGCAGTTTTTCTAGGACCTGGCAACCTGTCAATGAACAGAGCAATAAAATCTCTCTCCTACATAGTTTACTTCGTAGTTTGGGCAGAAAAATAATGAAAAATTAAAATAATGATAATAAATGACTGATAAATAGTATATAAGGTCATGATGATAAGTGAGACAGAAAAACAGAGTGGGGAAAAGAACAGGCAATGGTGGGGGGTGGGGGGTTAAGCAGTGAGGCCAGGGACAATCTCACTGAGAAGGTGACCTGTGATGAAAGACCTGAAGGAGGTAGGAGCCACATTGTGCTGATGTTTGAAAGAATAGCATTCTAGGAGGGAGAAGGAAATAGAAAGTCCCTGAGGCCAGAGTGTGGCTGATTTTTCCAAGCAACATCAAGGAAGCAGCCATGGCAGGAGCAAAGAGGGACCATGAGTATGGATAAGCAGTGGGAGGTCAGGTGGTGCAACACATTGTAGGTGGTTATAAGCACATTGGGTTCTCCTTTGAGGGAAATGGGAAATCACTATCGGGTTTATGAAGGAGCCCTGGTGGCTCAGTAGTTAAGCGCTATGCTGCTAACCAAAAGGTCGGCAATTTGAACCCATCAGCTGCTCCATGGGAGGAAGATGTGGCAGTTGGCGTCTGTAAAGATTACAGCATAGGAAACCCAATGGGGCAGTTCTACTCTGTCCTAAAGGGTCGCTATGAGTCCGAATCGATTCAGTGGCATTGGGTTTGGTTTTTTGGTAGAGTTGATGAGTAAAAGAGTGATCTGATCTAACTTATCTTTTAGTAATAATATTAATGATGAGGATCTTAGGAAAACTTATGTAATACTTGATGTGTGCAATGTGTTGTTCTAAGCATTTTATACATACTTAACTCGTTTAATTTTTCATAACTTTTTTGAGGAAGGTAATAGTAATAAACCCATTTTTGAGATAAGGGAACTGAGGCACAGATAATTTAAGTAACTTGCCTGAGGTCATTTATTTGGAAAGTAACAAAGACAAGATTGAAGTCTGGTAGGCTGGCTTGCCAGTAACCACTGCGTACTTCTGAAAATCACGCAGAATTCTGTCTTGAGAACAGAGCACAGGAAGGCAAAAGTGAAAGAAGGGAGAACAGTTAGGACCATTCTACAATAATCTTGATGAGGGACGATGATGGCTTGAAACAAGGTGCTAGTGAATTGAATACATACCTGAAGGAGTCCCATTTTTAAAGTCAAATTTAATTTTAGAAAATTCATAGATATATATACACGTGAATCTTTTTTCTTCAAATGGAGTAATTATATACATTGTATCAGATTTAAGATTATCTCAGTAATCGAATGGATTGATACAAACGCAGTAACGTAATTTGCTTAAATACACAAGAAATATACCTGAAATCAGAATTAAAATGTCAACTTACAAAAAAAAATTTTTTGTGAACATTGCCTTTAACTTAGCGAGCAAATAAATACATAAAGGTTTGTTAAATTTACTTGATATTTTATTGCTAAATCTAAATCTGTAAAAATAGACAGTTTTATTAGAAATATGACTTTTGGTTATAGATGTCAGAAGCAAAGAGCAGTGCAGATGGGAAAAAATGCCCACTCAGTGGAACTTGTCAGGATTAATGGAGAAATCTTCAAGTCTCTGTGCCAGAAAAATCCAAGCTTTTATGAGTAATTCACATTATCCTGTGGATAAATAAAATGTTATAGCTGACTGCATTTTTTTCTTTGACAATTAGAAAATACCAAGCTAAAATTTTAGTCCAGGTGAGTGGTCAATAAATATTTTTGATAGATTATCAAGCAGAACAAGAAGTTGTACAATATTTACATATCTCACAGTAGTAAGATATTACTTTGACAATATATTGAATAAAATTAATAGATAATAATATTCATTTGTTATTTATTTATTTATGCTTTCAATAACAGTTAATTAAATGCTAACTATGTGCCAGACACTATACTATGAACAGGGGACAATTAATAGAAATCAACTGGTGTAACATTTTAAATACAAAATTTATTGTTACTGAAGCACACTTTCAATTGTTAAGAACAATAATCAATTCATTTATTCCATTAATATTGCTTGACTACCCAGCACATGGCAGGCAGTGGTTATCTTCAGAGTGCTGAGGAAGTCTCTCCACTTCTGGAACTTAAGTTCTAGTAGCAGTGACAAACGATAGACAAACATATAAATATTTAATGCCAAGTTCTGGTAGTTCTATGAATGAAAATAAAGCAGGGTAAGGGATGGTGTTGTTGTTCATAGGTATCTTCAAGTTGATTTCGACTCATAGTGACCCCAAGTGACAGAGTAGAACCTCCCCACAGGATTTCCTAGGCTGTAATCTTTATGGGAGTAGATCACCAGGTCTTTCTCCCACTGTGGCTTTGAACCACCAACCTTCTAGTTAGCAGCTGAGTACTTAACAGTTGTGCCTTCTATTTTAGATAAGGTGATCCTCTTTGATGAGGTTACATTAGGTAAAGAACATCAAGAAGTGAGGGAATGAGAGCCATATGGGATATGGGGTAAGAACACTCCTGACAGAGGGAACAATGTGTACATGGAACAGCAAGGAATAGAAGTTGGACATGAGGTCAGAGAAGGGCAGGAGACCATCCTATCAGGCAAGGTAAGGACGTTGTCTTCTACTGTGAGTATTGGATGGTTTTTAGCAGGCTAGAGATTTGATCAAACATATTTTAAAATGGTCTCTCTGGTTACTCTGGGGAGAACAGATTTGTAGATTTTAAAGGTATAAAAGTGAAAGGAAAGAGACTAGTTAGGAGTCTGGGTGAGAAGGATGGAGACTTGGATTAAGTTGAGAAACACTGAAGTCTGTATATACTTTGAACATGAGAACTGATGGGATTTTCCGAAGATCTGATTGTGTGGTCCAAGAGAGAGAGAATAAATAGAAATGACTCTGAAACTAAATGTTAGTTTAGTATTCTGAATAAACAGATACCATAATATGATATATCATTAATATCCAACTGTACATTATTTCTACAGAAATACAGATTTTATAACAAATGTTGGAGAGGTTGCAGGGAGATTGGATCTCTTATGCACTGCTGGTGGGAATGCAAAATGATACAACCATTTTGGAAAATGATATGGTGCTTCCTTAGAAAGCTAGAAATAGAAATACCATATGATCCAGCAATCCCACTCATAGGAATATATCCTAGAGAAATAAGAGCTGTCACATGAATAGACATATGCATACCCATGTCCACTGCAGCA
Organism: Trichechus manatus latirostris; assembly: GCF_000243295.1. Lineage (NCBI taxonomy): Eukaryota > Metazoa > Chordata > Mammalia > Sirenia > Trichechidae > Trichechus > Trichechus manatus. Next base: position 4,706,197 of record NW_004444080.1, on the reverse strand, counting down.
TTGTTCACAATAGCAAAAAGATGGAAACAACTTAGATGCCCATCAACAGATGAATGGATAAACAAACTATGGTACATACACACAATGGAGTATTATGCAATGATAAAGAACAATGATGAGTCTGCTAAGCATCTCATAACATGGATGAAAGTGGAGGACATTATGCTGAGTGGAATAAGTCAATCACAAGGTGAAATAAGTCAATCACAAAATGACAAATATTGTGAGATCACTGCAGTAAAAACTCATGAAACGGTTTACACACAGAAAGAAACAATCTTTGATGGTTACGATGGAGGGGAGGGGTGGGGGTGGGGGACGCTAAATAGACTAAACACTAAAGTGGTAACTTGGGTGAAGGGTAAGACAGTACACAATACTGGGGAGGCCAGCACAACTTGTGCAAGGAAAGGTCATGGAAGCTCCACAGACACATCCAAACTCCCTGAAAGACTGAATTGCTGGGCCGAGGCTTTGAGGACCATGGTCTCGGGGAACATCTAGCTCAATTGGCATAATACAGTTTATAAAGAAAATGTTCTACATTCTACCTTTGTGGGTAGCATCTAGGGTCTTAAAAGCCTGTGAGCAGCCATCTAAGATACTCCACTGGCCTCGCCCCTTCGGGAGCAAGGGAGAATGAAGACAACAAGATACCAGGGAAAGATTAGTCCAAAGGACTAATAGACCACACCTACCATGGTCTCAACCAGACTGAGTCCAGTACAACTAGATGGTACCCGGCTACCACTACTGACTTCTCTGACAGGGATCACAGCAGAGGGTCCTGGACAGAGCTGGAGAAAAATATAGGACAAAATTCTAGTACATAAAAAAGACCAGACTTGCTGGCATGATGGAAACTGAAGAAGCCCTGAGAGTATGGCTCCCGGACACCCTTTTAGCTTAGTAATGAAGTCACTCCCAAGGTTCACCCTTCATCCAAAGATTAGATAGGCCCATAAAACAAAACAAGACTAATGGGGCACAACAGCCCAGGGACAGGGACTAGAGGACAGGAGGGGACAGGAAAGCTGGTAATAGGGAACCCACGGTCGAGAAGGGAGAGTGTTGACATGTCATGGAGTTGTTAACCAATGTCATAAAACAATATGTGTATTAACTGTTTAATGAGAAACTATTTGTTCTGTAAACCTTCATCTAAAGTACAATAAAAAAAATAGTAAAAAAAAAAATCCCCATATATGTAGATTTTAGAGTACTAATCAGCTTTTGACATTTGAGATTATTTTTATTTTTTGCTGAAGAAAAATATACTTAAAATACTGGGGATGGTTTAAGACATAGACTCCATACACAGCAGAAATGTGTGTAAATTTTACTCTCACTGTATTAGGTAGCTCTTTGTGTAAATCTTCGCTTATTTCAAACCAAGTTAGTTGTGTGCCCATGCTGGTTGTGTGTTAGTGGAAAGACCAAAGATTAAGCATATATGGAAATACGCTTGGTCCTCATCAGTAGTTACACCAAGTCACATGAAACAGAAATTTTAGGAAGGTTCCTGCAATGTTTTGGGTACTTTATTTTATGGATCTAGTCCTAGACACTTCTGGAATATTAATGTAACCATTTTTATTTAAAAAACAAAACGTAGCCAGATTGGCTTGCAAAATACAAGTGAGCTTCACTTGTGGTTTTTGTTAGCACCAGGTGCCGTTAATAAAACCCACTGTTTTACACTATGGTTAGGATATGAATGCTTCCAAAGGGCTAGCCATATCTCCCTCTATGGCTGTCATCACTGCCCTGAATCAAAGCTTCTAAACTGGTTTGTTTATAACAAGTTCTCAGGAAGTTATACATAAGAATCACCTGGGGATCTTGTTAAACTGTAGATTCTGTTTCAGTCATCTGGGGTGGAAATGCAAATTTTCAGCAGGAAACTTGTTAGAAATGCAAGTTCTCAACAGGTGTTTGAACCAGAACAAACCAGTTTGAAGGCCTGCCCTAAATTAGCTCAGTAGCTGCAAAGTGAATTGAGACTCTCATTCCACACATCCATTGACTGTGCTTTCTTTCGTTGTTCCCACTTCCTGCCAGCCCTGGAAAGAAGGAGAGATATTGTGTCTGGGTCTTGGATCCTGCCCACAGTAGTGATCTATAACTGTCTTGAAATTAAAGTGGAAAAAGAAAACGAAAGCACTTGAAATAAATGTGAATAAAGACAGAGAAGCACATTGTGTTTTACAATTAGAACATTTAGTAGCTGCTGATGGAGCAGTTATTCAATTACTAGACATACCCTGTTACAGTCAATCTCAGGGGATCACCAGAGCAGAATTTTTTTCAAGTGGAATTCCACTTTGGGTGAAAGCATTTACGTACATGGAAACTATTACTTACTCCATATCCCATCCTAATCTCTGTCAAATACCCACATCAGGACATGGTGAGGTTAAGCCTTTGTTGCTACAACACAAAGTGAAGCAAAGGATTGGCACTTTTCTTATCAACATAGACAGTTAATCCTTCCATGCATCTTGTGTCCCTTTGAGTACCTAGCACAGTGCTGGGTAAACAGTAAGTGATCACCTGTTAACTGATTGATAATAAATGAGCCTATATTTTTATACAATTTCAGCTCACTTTTACAATTTAAAATACCCCAGTATTTCAATATGAATAATGGTTTGGCAGCCAGTGTGTTTGAAGCTTACAAAAGAATTACTTGCTTTTTTAGGTGGCATCGGGTAGCAATCAGCGTGGAGAAGAAAACTGTGACAATGATTGTTGATTGTAAGAAGAAAACCACAAAACCACTTGATAGAAGTGACAGAGGAAATGTTGACACCAATGGAATCACGGTTTTTGGAACAAGGATACTGGATGAAGAAGTTTTTGAGGTAAAAATGAACCAAACTGTAAGCTGAATGTTATTAAATCAGATGAACTGCGTTAATACCAATGACAATCAATGTACGTTATAAAGTTGAAAAACTCTAAAAGGTGACCTGCTTTCTTCCTTTGTGGGTGTAGTGGGGATGTTTTCTATTGTTCAGTAAGAGAATAACTAGACAATGCAACTGTAATGCCTGGGAAATGTTTATAGAGATTGGTTGATCTGACACATGAGTGCTGTTCTCCTGGGAAGGACAAATGGCATTACTCTTAGTACTTTGTATTCTCTTTGGAGAAAAGAACATTTTCTTCACTTCCTTCACTGGGAGATGAATTTAGAGAAATGTAAAAGTCATGTTATGCCTTTATCTGTTCTTGTCAGTGTTTCCAAGGTAAAGCTGAGATCATGTTGCAGAAGATGAACTTTATGTTTTTATAATAACTTTTTAAAAAAAAATAATGTGAAAGTTCCATAGCTCCATAGTAAAAACTTCTTTCCAATTATATTTCATCAATTATAATAATCACATTCTTTCTTTTAATCCTCATAATCACTGGACTTGATAACTAATGCTTTAATTTTCATTTAATTATTAACAGAGCAAACAGACCTGAGTCCTGACCCCAGGGATGCACTCCTGACACATAATTCATTACCGTGGTGATTGTCCTTATACAATTTCTGAATAATTTATTTTTCAAAGTACAATCTATTGTACATTAATAGACATGTTTCACATGGAATATTTGTTGTATTTTGTTAATATGTGAAAATATATATATACACACACGTATATGCAGGTACGTGCATGTACATATATATACATATACACACACAGAGCTGGTATGTATTTTCATATAAAGAATACTATAAATTCAGAGCATTGGCTAGACTATTTGTGATCCTGTTTGTTTCTGATTTCCTCCACTAGCGTGTACATATATCTTTGTAAAGAAAATATTTTGATCTATTATATTGTACTAAACTAAATGATAGACTGATTCAGCTAATATATAATAATAATGCGCTCTCAGATCTTCCAATGTTTGGCATTGATTGCACACAAAAAGATACTCAATAAATACATATATATTTTTGGTGAATAAATATAAGTAAACACATTAATCTCCAGTTTTGTAAAGTCCTATTTTAAAATAAAACTGTTTGTAAATGTCAGTTTCACAGGCCAAGTTTTGTTTTGTAACCCTCACAATCACTTTTCCCAGGAACATAAATGAACACTGTATTTTTATGCAAATAACATGTGTTATACTTTCTTTTTCCAACCACACCCTCCCCCTTGAGTATTACATTGTGCTGTAAAAACATTAGCATAGTGTGCTTCTGAAAATACCTCAGGGCTAGGGAGGGCATGGTTGGCAAAAAACCTTAAAACTTCCGTGTTATTTGTATAAAAATGCAGTAATGTTATTGTGGTTGTTGTTAGTTGCTATTTAGTCAATTACAACTCATGGTGACTCCATACGTGCCAAATAGAGCTGTGCCCTGTAGGGTTTTCAAGGGAGTACCTTTTGGAAGCAGATCGCTAGGCCTGTCTCTTGAGGCGCCCCTGAGTGGTTTTGAACCACCAACCTTTAGGCTAGTAGTCAAGTGATTAACCATTTGTGACACCCGGGGACTCCTAAATGAATAACATCGAATAATACGACTAATGGATTATTAGATTTTATACATTAATCAATTGTGACACACATTTACTGAGTCTGTGGAAGGTTAAAAACAGAAATTAAGAGTAGATTTCGTTCATCATATACAATTAGAATATGTAAAGAGGAAAAAAAGAAGAGAAAAGTAATCCAAATCCAATTAACTAATTTTCAAGTTTGATAAATTAACCGATACTAAAAGGTAATTGACATAGCGGTTAAGAGCTACCGCTGCTAACCAAAAGGTTGGCAGTTAGAATTCACCAGCCGCTCCCCAGAAGCCCTATGGGGCAGTTCTGCTCTGTCCTATAGGGTCGCTATGAGTTGGAATCAACTTGACAGCAACAGGTAAAAGGTAATATTTGATATGAATGCATGAATTACTTGTTGGTTGGATTTATCTTTCATACAGTTTCACACCCTTGTTACTTCTATTTTTATCTGAATTTAAAACATTTGAACTTGTAGATTAATCCCATTTTTTAAAAAATTTTTACTCCTGTGTGAAGTTTCCTTTGATGCCTACCCCCCCTTAAGCGCACGTGCACACACACACACACACACACACACACACACACACACACACAATTCGCCTTTCCTCCAATCTCCAGTACACCACACTCATGCACACTGGGGTCAGATGAGAGTTTTTGAAATGTAGTTCAGACTGTCACACTATATTCTTTTCAAAGTTGTTTTTTGAACCTGATGCTACACATTGAAAGATATGTAGTAAAAGCCTCTGTTTATTTCATAGGCTGGTAAAAATATCAACTTTAGAGCATATAAAAATGATTTCTCCAAAAGATTTCCACGTTTTCAACTACTACTGACCAAAGTACTCTTAGCCAAAGGCTTCCAGTAAATTATAAAAGACAGAAGTTCTAGAGGCAAAGATAATTAAAAAAACAAACAAAAAAAAGGAATTCTAACTTTCAAATACCATATATTACATTCTGAATCCTAGAGTAACTCCAGCTGTTTATTTGGAGAAACAAATGATTGAGATAAATAATTTTTAAAGGACTCTTTAATGATATCTTTAATGAATATGGAGCCCTGGTGGCACAGTGATTAAGCATTTGGTTGCTAACCAAAAGGTCATCAGTTAGAATCTACCAGCCACTCCTTGGAAACTCTATGGGACAGTCCTACTTTCATTCATTATATAGACCCTGCTTGGGCATGATGTATATCCCTGTTTATATATTGTTGGATTCAGTTTGCTAACAATTTTTTAGGATTTTGACTCTACCTTAATAAGAAATATTGGTCTGTGATTCTCTATAATATCTTTGTAATGTCTTTGTCAGGCTTTGGTATTAGGGCTGTGCTAACCTCATAAAGTGAACTCAACTGTGATCCCGCCTCTATTTTCCAAAAATGTTCCTGTGTGATTGATGTTATTTCTTTTTTTCATTTTAATTTTGGTGAAAATATACACAGCAAAACATACATCCATTCAACAATTTGTACATGTACAAATTAATAACATTGGGTACATTCTTCATGTTGTGTAACCATTCTTGCTGTCTACCTATATTGCTTCACTACCATTGACTTAAACTTGCTACCCCCTAAACTTCCCATCAATGCTTTAGAATTACTACTGTTAATTTGATCTCATACAGATACTTCTTTAAAAGAGCACAATGCTCATGGTAAACATTATTTACTAATTTAGCTAAACTTCTGGTTAGTTTAAAGATGACTTCAGGGGATAATTTTCATTCATGGTTTGAAGATTTTCTCAGAGCAATAGATTTCAGGGGTTCCTCTTGTCTCAATAGGTCCAGTAAATCTGGATTCTGTAAAAATTAAAATGTCTGTTCCACATTTTGCCCCTTTTTATCAGAATTCATCTATTGATTCCTTGATCAAACCATTCAGTAATGGTAACCAGGCACCATCCAGTTCTTATGGTCTCATGGCAGAGGAGGCAATAGTTCTTTGAGGCAGTTAGACCTACAGTCCAGTTCCTTCTCTGATTCTTGGATCTCCTTCTTCCACTGCTGCTCCAAGTGAATAGAAACCAATTGTTGTATCTTGGATGGCCGCTTGCAAACTTTTAAGACTCCAGGCAGTACTCACTGAACTAGGTAGTGGAACAGTAACTCTAAAAACAGTATTAGGCCAAATGGCTGGACAGTCCTTCAAAGCCGTGATCCTGCACCTTCGAACTTTTGAACACTTAATCCCGTGAGGAGTTTGGATGTATCTAAAGTATTATCAACAACTGTAGCCTATTTATTTATTTGTTTTTTGATTGCTGTTGTTGTTGTAAATTTAAACACAATATTTGCCATTTCCCCCTCTTTCTGGTGTACAAGTTAGTGGTATCAGTTACGCTCGTCAGGTTTTGCAACCATCACCCATAATTGTTGCCAATTTTTCCATCACTATACACATAAACCCACTACTTCCCAGAAAATGATTCCCTCTTTCCCTCCCTCCTCATGACCCAGGTAATCACTAACAGCCACTGGTCTCTATATATTTATTTTCCTTGTCTTCTCATTTAAGTGAGGTCATACAGTATTTGTCCTTTTGTGATTAACTTGTTTCATTCAGCAGAACATCTTTGAGGTCTATCCATGTTGTAGCATGTATCAGGACTTCATTTCTCTTTAAGGGTGAGTAGTATTCCATTGTATGTGTGTACCACATTTTGTTTATCCATTCATCTGTTGATGGACACTTAGTTGTTTCTGCTTTTTTGCTGTAGTGAATAGTGTTGCAGTGAACGTAAGTGTGCATGTGTCTGTTTGTGTCACTACTTTTAGGTCCCTAGGGTATAGCTAGGAGTGGAATTGCTGGGTCATATGGTAGTTCTATTTTTAATTTTTTGAGGAATCACTATACTGTTTTCCACAACAGTTGTACCATTTTACGTTCCAATCAGCAATGCATAAGGGTTCTGATCTCCCCACATCCTCACCAATATTTGTTATTTTCTGTTTTTTTAATCATTGCCCATTCTAGTAAGGGGGAAGTGGTATCTTACTATAGTTTTTATGTAATGATTAATGACAATAAACATCTTTTCATGTGTCTGTTGATTTCTTGAATAACCATTTTTGATTGGGTTATTTGTATTTTTGTTGTTAAGTTGTAGAATTTTTATGTCTGTTTGGATATGAGACCCTCATTGGATATGCATTTCCTGAAGATTTTTTCACAGTCTGTAGGTTGGCTTTTTACTCTTTTGATGAAGTCCTTTGATGAACATAAGTACTTAATTTTTATGAGGTCCAGATTATGTATTTTGTTTTCATCTGCTCATATATTTTCATTGTATTTGATAGTCTATCGTTTAAAAAAAAAATTAGGCCCCATAGTTTTGCCCCTTTATTTTCTTCCAAAAACTTTATGGATTTAGGTTTAGTATTTAGGTCCTTGATTCATTTTGGTTTAGTTTATGTGTATAGTGTGAGGTATGGATCTTGCTTCATTTTTCTGCATATGGAAATTCCAGTATTCCCAGAAATGTGTCAAAAAAACTATTCCTTCCCTCTTGTATGCATGTCACTCCCTTATCAAAAGTCAGTTCACAGTAGATGTATGGATTTATTTATGGGCTCTCAATTTTATTTTGTTGGTTTAAGTGTCTGTTATTAAACCAGTACCAGGCTGTTTTGATTACTATAGCTGTATATACCTACTCCTCACTTATCAACTCTCTTATTATCTGATATTTCACATTTATGACAATAGTAAAAAATCTACTGACTATTTTGTGCATTAACGACGTATGTCTGGCAGTAATGAACACCAAGGTATCAGGCAAGAGTAATGCTGGATGTGATGGTTAAGGTTATGTGCCAACCTAGCTGGGTCATGATTCTCAGTGGTTTTGCAGTTATGCAATGATGTAAGTTGGCAGTTATGTAATGATGTAGTCATCTTCCATTTTGTGATCTGATGCGGTCATCTTCCATTTTCACATAATGCCAGTTTTCACATAATGACCTGGTCTTTGGAGCCTAACCTGGTCATTTGAACCTAACTGAATGTGGAATGGGTGTAGTATGTTTTGAAATTGGGAACTGTAAAGTCTCCTACTTTGTTATTCTTCTTCAAAATTGCTTTGGCTCTCAGGGGCCTCTTGCCCTTCCATATAAAGTTGAGGATTAGTTTTTCCATTTCTGTAAAAAATGCTTTTGTAATTTTAATAATGATCGTGTTGAACCTATAGATCACTTTGGGTAGTACTGAGATTTTCACAGGATTAAATCTTCAGTCCGTGAGCACAGAATGTATTTCCACTTATTTAAGTCTGTTTTAGTTCTTGAAGCAGTGTTTTATAGTTTTCATTGTATATGTCTTTTATATGCCTGGTTAGGCTTATTGTAGATATTTTATTATTTTAGGTGCTAATATAAATGAAATTTTTTCTTGATTTCCTTTACAAATTTTTCTTGTTGGTGTACAGATACACACTGATTTTTTTATTTTTTATTTTATTGTACTTCAGGTGAAGGCTTACAGAACAAATAGTTTCTCATGAAACAGTAGTACACATGTTGTTTTATGACATTGGTTAACAACCCCACAACATATTAACCCTCTAACTTCTCAACCTTTTTTTTGTTGGTGAAAATACACATAGCCAAAGATACACTGTTGCAAAAATTTCTACATGCACAGTTCAGTGACATTGACTACGCTCTTCCAATTGCAGATACACACTGATTTTTGAGTGTTAATCTTGTAGCCTGCAACTTTACCAAATTCTTCTATTAGTTCTAAAAGCTTTTTTGTGGATTCTTTGGGGTTTTATGTGTATATATAGGATCATGTCATCTGCAGATAGAGATAGCTTTACTTCTCCAATTTGTATACATTTTATTTCTTTTTCTTGGCTTATTGTTCTGGCTAGGACTTCAAGTATGATTCTGAATAGAAGTGGTGATAGCAGGTAGGCTTGTCTCATTCCCATTCTCAAGGGGAAAGTAAAGCCTTTCTCCTTTGTTTATAATGTTGGCTATTGATTTTTTTTAAATAAGTACCCTTAATCATGTTGAGGAACTTCACTTCTATCCGTATCTTGTTGAGAGTTTTTATCAGGATTTTTTCTGCATCTATTGAAATGATCATGTATTTTTGTTTGTTTTGGTCTATTAATGTGGTGTATTACATTGATAGATTTTACTAATGCGTAGCCATCCTTGCATTCCTGGAATAAATCTCACTTTGTTGTGGTGTTTAATTATTTTCTTATGTTGTTGGTTTCTGTTACTAGTCTTTTGTTGAGAATTTTTGCATATATATTCATGAGGGATATAGTTCTGTACTTTTATTTTCTTGTAGTGTCTTTGTCTGGCGTTGATATCAGGGTAATTCTAGCTTTGTAGAATGAGTTAGAGAGTATTCTTCCTTCCTCTTCTTTTTTTTGGAAGGGTTTGTGCAAGGCTGGTGTCAATTTTTTTCCTGAATGTTTGGTAAAATTCCCCAGTGAACCTGTCTGGTTCAGGATTTTTGTTTGTTTGTTTGTTTTAGGGAGGTTTTTGATTACTCATTCAGTTTCTTCTCTTGTTGTGGGTCTGTTGAGACGCTCTACCTCTTTTTGTGTTAGTTTAAGTAGGTTATGTGTTTCCAGCGATTTGTCTATTTAGTCTCTGTTTTTGAAGTTTTTGGAGAACAACTTTTCATAGTATAAGGAGTTATACTCCTTTTTATTTCTGTTGGATCTGTTGTAATGTCTCCAGTTTCATTCCTTATTTTGGCAATTTGCATCCTCTCAATTTTTTTTCTTCATTAGTCTAGCTAATGGTTTGTCCATTTTATTGATCTTTTCAAAGAACCAACTTTTGATTTGATTGATTTTCCATTCTCTATTTCATTTATTTTTTCTTTGATCTCTTATTTTCTTTCTTCTCATAGATCTGGGCTTAGTATGTACTTTTTCTAGTTCTTCAAGTTGTAGAGTTTGACTGTTGATTTGAAATCTTACGTATTTTTTGATGTAGCTGTTTATTTGCTATGAATTACCCTCTGATGACCGACTTCATTGTATCCTGTAGGTTTTGGTATGTTGTGTTTTCATTTTTGTTTAATTCCAAGTATTTTTTAGTTCACTCTTGACTTCTTCCTTGACCTATTGGTTGTCTAATAATATATTATTTAGTTTCCACATGTTAGTGTTTTTTATTTTTCCTTGTAATTTCTAGTATTATTCCTTTGTGGTCAGAGAAAATACTTTGTACTATTTCAGTCTTTTTAAACTTATCAAGACTTGGTTTGTGACATAGCATATGGTCTATCCTGGAAAATGTTCCATGTACACTAGGGAAAAATGAGTATTATTTTTATATTGGGCGGAGAATTCTATATATGTCTATTACATCTAATTTTTTTACGGTATTGTTCAAGCCCTCTTTTTCCTTACTGGTCTTCTTTCTAGAAGTTCTGTCCATTGTTGAAATCTCCTGCTATTATTATAGAGTTGTCTATTGTTCCTTTCAGTTCTGTCAGTATTTGCTTTATTGATGTTGTGTGCTATTCAACTTAATGTGTTTCTTTTGTTTAATGTGGGTTGGAATCAATGAGGGCCATCCCCCTCCCCCATTTTTTCTGTGACTTACCTAGAGTGGGAGTGGGGTGGAACAGCTTTTCCATTTTAGTCCCAAGATTTCTCTATTTCTCTATCAGTCTTCTCACACATATGAGGTCTCCTACTCAGTGGGTTGTCAATGAAAGCCAAGCTCCGCTGCTGCTCTCCTGCTTCTAGGGAGCACAGCCCAGCAATTATACTTTGCGGTTCCGGTTCCCCCTTTACCCCTCCTCTGGATTGCCTCCTGTTCAGAAGACACAGGCTTCTCTGTGATAGGGGTTGGGGCTGGCTGTGTTCCCACTGATACAAAGTCTCTGACACAGCAGATCATCAGTGAAAGCTTACTGTACTGTCGCTCTCCTCCTCTTAGGGAGCTCAGCCCACTAGTTGTATTTCGCAGTTAATCTGCCTCTCTTCAGAAGCTGCCTCCCATCTGGATGGCGTTGGCTCCACTGTGGTGGGGTTTAGGCTGCCAGGTTTCCTGGGCAACAAAGACGTTAAAAGAAAATAGCTTTTTACCTTGTAGGGTGCACATTCTCCCTTCAGTTCATGGCCTGTTACTTTAAGTTTTGGGTTGGTTCCAAAGTTCAACACTCACATTTCTGTCTCATTACTAGTACTGTTGTTATGGAGGAATCGAGGGCATCTCTACTCACATCGCTATCTTGGGGAAGAGTTGATATTTCTTTCTTGAATGTGGGTTAGAATTCACCAGTGAAAACATCAGTGGTCTAAGTTTTCTTTTTAGAAAGACTTTTTTTTTAAATAACAAATTCAGTTTTTTTAATAGATAGAAGTCAATTCAGAGTTTCTGTTTCTTCTTAGATTTTGATTTGTTGTACTTTTCAAGAAAATTTTCTAGTTCAACTAGAAAAGTAGTAAAGTTGTTGAATTTGTTGGTGTAGAGTCATATTATTTTCTTATTTTTGTTTAAATGCTGATAGGATTTCTGGTGATAACACTTTTTCATTTGTAATATGAATGAGTTTTATTCTCTGTCTCTCTTTTTTTTTTCCTTGATCAATCAGTTGACTTAAGGGTTAGTAAATTTTCTTGATACTTTCAACAGATCAGCTTTTGGTTTTGTTAATTACCTTTCTATTGACTGATTATTTTCTATTCATTATTATTTTCTTTCTATCCTTAATTTGAATTAATTCACTCTTCCTTTTCTAGCTTCTCAAAGGGAAACTTAGGTGGTTAATACCCCTCCCCCCAGTATAAGAATTAGAGCTATACATTTCTCTCTAATCACTATTTGACTTGTAACTTTTCAATTATCATTCAATTAAAACATTTTCCAATTTCTTTTTTTATTTCATTCTTAACCCATGAATTATGTAGAAGTGTGTTGCTTAATCTCTAAATACTTGTATTTTTCTTAGCTTATTATTATTGATGTCTAATATAATTGTTTTGGTTGGAGAATACATTTGGTATGATTTTGATTCATTTAAATTTATTGAGATTTGTTTTATGGCCCAGTGTATGATCTGTCTGGGTGAATACAGCATATACTCTTGAAGAGAAAATGCATTATGAAATCGTTGAATATAATGCTCTGTAAATGCCAATTAGATCTTCTGTTTCCTTTTTGATTTTTGTTGTTGCTATTTCTTTGTCTATTTGTCTACCAATTACTGAAAAGGAATGTTAAAATCTTCTACCATGATTGTGGAGTTGTGTATTATTTATTTTTTATTTTTGTCAGTGTCTGCTTCTTATATTTGTTGCTAGGTGCATACATATTTATAATTTTTATGGCTTTTTGATTTTATTGTTTTATTGTGAAGGGTCCATCTTTATCTCTGATAATATTCTTTGTCTATTTTGTGATGCTAGAATAACCACTATGGCCTCATTATCTTTACTGTTTACATGGTATATACATTTTTCCATTCATTTACTTTTGACCTATCTTTGCCTTTATATTTAGACAGCGAATTGGAGGGTTTTGCTCTTTTATCCCCTCTGCCAATTTCAGCCTTTTTATTCAGGTGTGTAGAATACTAACATTTAATATAATTCTTGATATGGTTCGATGTTGTCAGGTACATTATTATTTATATTTTTTGTACCTTCTGTTTTCTGATCCTTGGTTCTCCTTTCCCTACCATTCCTTTTCTTTTTTTTTTTTGCAGGGGAGGGGCAGGCATTAATTGAATAATTTTTAGTATCTCATTTTAATTTGTCTATTGGATTTCTTGCTATATCTTTTCGTTTGTATTTTAGGAATTACCTTAGTTTCTTAGTCTGGGTTCTCTAGAGAAGCAAAACCAGTGACACACACACATATATCTAGAGAGAGAGAGGGAGAGAGATTTACTTTAAGGAAATGACTCATGCAATTGTGGAGGCTGGCAAGTACCAAATCCGTGAGTCAGGCAGCAGGCTGAAGATCTCTGCTGGCTCCAGTGATTGCAGGGGCTGAATAAGCCAAAATCTACATGTCAGGAAGCAGGCTAGAGGCCTCTGCTGGCCTATAGGGTTATGGAGGTTGGGGAATCCAAAATCTGCAGGTCAGGTGGCAGGCCAGAGACTTCTGCAGGCTTACGTCCCAAGAAATAGAAACAGAGAAAAGAGAGTAAGCTTTGCCAGAACATCTATTTATATACTGGAGGCAGGCCACATCTAAAAGGAAACTCCCCTTTCAACTCATTGGCTGCTCACATCAGATCACAAAATTGAAGGTGATTACATTGTGTCTGCCAAACCACTGGGAATCACAGCCTAACCAAGTTGACACTTAACATTTACCATCACATTTAGGAAATACAAAATAAATACCTGACTTTCATGATAAGTGTTAAAATACCATGTTATATAAAATGTAAAAAACTTGCAACCTTCTTCTCACACTAATCTTTATAATCAAGTTGTCATATTTATTGAATCTATATGCATTGAAATACTACCAAAAATGTTATAATTTTGATTTAAATGGTTTTAAGTATTTTTAAGCTCCAAAGAGGGGAAATCTGTTTTTTTATATTTAACCAAATATTTATTATCTTGTTAATACTTTATTTCTGAAGAACTGGAGTTCCATGTTGTATAATTTCCCTTTAGCCTTAGGAACTTTCCTTGGCATTTCTTCTAAGTCAGATCTGCTAGTGATGAATTCTCTTAGTTTTCTTATATCTGACAATGTCATTTTTTTGCCATCATTATGGAAGGATATTTTCAATAGATTTAGAATTCTGGATTGTGAAGTCTGAGAATTTCAGTGTCAGGATCATCTAGGGGTTTGGCATCTATTATCTTTTAACTTGATAATTAGTCACGTTTTCTTGGATCTATCTCAGTTGAGTAATTTTTATTATATTCTGGTCATTTTGAATATTATATTGTTCAAAGTCTTGTTCTTTTTATAATTCTTGGAAATTGTTGATGTCTTAGTTTTGGCAGGCATTCAGCCTAGGTAGGTTCAGACTGTTAAGTTCTGTCTTGCCTTCTGTAGGCTATGGTTTATATTGCATTTCAGTTTTCTAAGCATATCTTTGCTGGTTTTGTTCTGTTCAACAAAAACAAAGTTTGGACATTTTTCTGAGATTTGTATGTGTAATTTTAATCTCAATTCAGTTCTCTAAGTTTTTCATACATTGGTTTGGGTTTGTTAGACATGCTTAGTTCTTGAGATAGTCTGAGATGTGTGTAGTTGGTACGAAAAATTAAGGAATCTCCTTTCTCAATTTTCTCTCCCCTGTAGTTCCCTCCACATTCTCTGAGCTGTATTATTATTATTATTTTTGGGGGTCTCTGTCCAGAAAAAGCAAAAAACAAAAAAATTACTTATCTCAGAGTTTTAGCCACCATATTGTTGTATTGCTCAGCTACTGGGTTCCACCCTTCAAGCTAAGCCTGAGGGAAGGAGGGAAGCCCGCAGGAAACTTATCAAAATGTCATTTTGCTTCTCCAAATGTTGACTCCGCTGCACAATTTGTCTGCTTTTGTTTACTCTTTGGAGTCTTAAGTAGTTTTTTTTATTGTATTTTGTTCAGTTTGATGTGATCAGCTGAAGGGTTGGACTGTAGTGAGATTACACTAGCATAGGAAAACTGGAACTTCCAATGTATAAACATTTAAAAAATGTTAATTCCTTATCATAAAAAATTTATATCAGTATTGAGACTTCATCTACCAAATTTGGATATTATTTCTGATTTTTTATTCCAAACTTCTTCTCTTTGGAACTTTTTTTTAAAATAATAAGAAAAATAAAACCTACACTGTTTAAAAAAAATTATTATAAACTTTTAATCTATGTTTTAAAACATAAAGATGTATTCACTAATCATTTTATAAATTTTATATTTACTTTGTATTTAGGAGATCTTCCATAAAAAATAAACTTTGGGAACAGAAAGATAGAAACAAGTGGATACAGTTCACAGAGTAATTTCCACTGTTTCATTTGGAAAATGAAAGATGAGGGCAAAGGTATCATTAATAATCTTAACAAGGGAAGAGATGATTGACTGAAAGAAATTATGGTTGAGATCAGAATTATATTTTCTACCTTTTCTAACCACAGGCATGGTAGTTAACAGTATTGACTCTGGAGTCAAATAGCCTAGGTTTCATTTCTGGCTTTGGAACTTACCAGCTTTGAGATCATGGGTAAGTTACTCATCACTCATTATCTGTAAAATAGGATAACTACTGCTTACCTCATAGAGTCTTTTCAGGATTAAATGAATTAATATTTACAAAATATTCATATCTCTGTCTTGCCATACTGAGTGTTATATGTGTTTGTTAAAAAATAAACTGTTTATTCCATGATTATTTCTGAAATTAGGTAAAAAAAGCAGATATGGCCAACATAGCAGTTAAGTTTGGCTTTGTAAAAAATTCTTAAGTTTATAGGTTATTATTTTAAAGAAAACTTCAATACCTGAGAGCAAAAATAAAATGTCATTCTGAAATGGGACTTCATTACTTATTCTGGCACAATAGCAGAGGGTGGGCCAAACAGAAAACAAAGGAAGCTTTGCATTTGCTTATGGGTGTTTAGTTTTGTTTTTGTCAATAAATTTTTAAACGTGCATTTGGGAATATGACAATAGCTTTTTCTTTTTTAACTGTTGAAAGTGTATGTCTGGAATCTGTTTTTTGATTCATGTTTTATGTAATGTATTAAGACACTAAGATTATTTATTTCTAAATATAGGAAACAATGTACAATGTCAAGAGAAATAACAAACTGTGGCTACAAACATGAGGCAAAAATTTGGTAGAGTTGATAGTCATACACAGTCCAAATCAAAACTGAGTATAATAAACACAAGTTCAATACAACCTAGTGTTAAAATCCCAGGAGACACAATGTACCAATGTAATATTAGCTTCAGTAATAATACTCATTAGATTCATGAACATGTTGAATTGTTCTAATATAGAACAACAATACATATGTGCAGTTATTTCAAAAGAGGAATTTTATGACTTTCATGCAGAAATAGTCAAGTTTATCTACATAGTATTTTTTAGTAGTAGTTATATGAACCATGGAGTCCCTGAGTGATACAAATGATCAACACTCTCAGCTGCTAACTCAAAGACTGGCAGTTTGAGTCTACTCCAAGGTACCTTGAAAGAAAGGTTTGGAAATCTACTTCCAAAAATCAGCTGTTGAAAATGCTGTGGAGCAGAGGTCTACTCTGACATATATGGGGTCCCCAGAAGTTGGAATCAGTTCCACAGCAACTGGTCAAATAAACCATACATTTTTTTCTTACTGTAACAAGTTTAGAAATTTTCAGATTTGATTTAGGTTAACAAACAAACAAACAAATTCTTTGCTGTTGAGTCGATAGTGACCCTATGAGACAGAGTAGAACTGTCCCCATAGGGTTTCCAAAGAGCGGTTGGTGGATTCGAACTGCCGACCTTTCGGTTAGCAGCCAAACGCTTAATCACTTTGCCACCAGGGCTCCTTATTTAGGTTAGGTTATTAAAAATCAATTATTTACAAACGTGTGGTGCCAAACATACATTTTTTTCTCTTGATTTTTCTTTTTTTTATATATTTAAGTTCTATTTTGTTGTTGGTAGGTGCCATCGAGTTGGTTCCAGCTCATAGCTACTCTGTGCACAACAGAACAAAACACTGCCTGGTTCTGTGCCATCCTCCTGTCACTGTCATGCCTGAGCCCATTGTTGCAGCCACTGTGTCAATCCATCTCATTGAGGACCTTCCTCTTTTTTGATGACCTTCTGTTTTACCAAGCATGATGTCCTCCTCCAGAGACTGGTCTCTCCTGATAACATGTTCAAAGTACGTGAGATGAAGTCTCACCATCCTCGCTTCTAAGCAGCATTCTGGCTGTACTTCTTCCAAGACAGATTTGTTCATTCTTTTGGCAGTCCATGGTATATTTAATATTCTTTGCCAATACCGTAATTCAAAGGCATCAATTCTTCTTTGTCTTCCTTATTAATTGCCCAGCTTTCACATGCATAAGAGACAATTGAAAACAACATGGCTTGGGTCAGGCATGCTTAGTCCTTAGAGTGACATCTTTGCCTTGTAACACTTTAAAGAAGTCTTTTGCAGGAGATTTGCCCAATGCAATGCGTCTTTTGATTTCTTGACTGCTGCTTCCATGGGTGTTGATTGTGGATTCAAGTAAAGTGAAATCCTTGACAATTTCAATCTTTTCCCCATTTATCATGATGTTGCTTATTGGCCCAGTTATGAGGATTTTTGCTTCTTTATGTTGAGGTGTAATCCATACTGAAGGCTGTAGTCTTTGATCTTCATCAGTAAATGCTTCAAGTCCTCTTCACTTTCAGTAGGCAGTCTTGTGACATTTGCATAACGAAGGTTGTTAATGAGTATTCCTCCAATCCTGATGACCCATTCTTCTTCATATAGTCCAGCTTCTTGGATTATTTGCTCAGCATCCCATTGCCGTTGAGTCGATTCCGACTCATAGTGACCCTATAGGACAGAGTAGAACTGCCCCATAGAGTTTCCAAGGAGCAGCTGGTGGATTCGAACTGCCGACCTTTTGGTTAGCAGCCAAGCTCTTAACCACTACTCCACCAGGGCTCAGTATACAGATTGAATAAGTATGGTGAAAGGATATGACCCTGACACACACCTTTTCTGGCTTTAAATCACATAGTATCTCCTTGTTCTGTTTACTACTGCCTCTTGATCTATGTACATGTTCCTCATGAGCACAATTAAGTGTTCTGGAATTCCCATTCTTGACAATGTTATCCATAATTTGTTATGATCTACGCAGTTGAATGCCTTTGCATAGTCAATAAAACACGGGTAAATGTCTTTTTGGTATTCTCTTTTGATTATTCTGTTTTTAGATATTTAAGTTCTACTACTCACTATGTCAAGAGGAGCCCTGGTGGTACAGTGGTTAAAGTGCTCAGCTGCTAACCCAAAGGTCGGTGGTTTGAACCCACCAGCCACTCTGCAGGAGGAAGATGTGGCAGTCTGCTGCACATGTAATGATTTGCAGCCTTGGAAACCCTATGGGGCAGCTCTAGTCTGTCCTATAGGATTACTATGAGTTACAATTAACTATTCAGCAGTGGGTTTTTTTTGTGTGTGTTTTTTTTACTGACTGTATCAAAATTATGGAGAAGTGATTGGTCCCTACAGGAGGTGATTGAGCCACAATATTGGCTTAATCCTTTTCTGCGAGTTATCTTTAGCCATGTCTCAAAGGAGCATCAGTTTTTGGCTGTTTGGATTACAATTATTTTTCTTATCACTGCACAGTGAGTTGGTCTGACAACTGTGATAAGGCACAATACACAAACATTTGCCACATTTTGATGGCCAAGCTTTAGTGACTGTATAGTCTCTTCTTCAGTTACCCTTCCTAGATGTCATTGTATTTATTCAGTAGCCCCATGGTATCCTGCTGCCATTCAGACTAGGTGGAATCAGCTCTGGCCCCTTTTATTGTGATAGGCCAATAAATAGGCTTTATTTTGGGACTTTGTTGTCTGTGATCTTTTAGTATCATTTCACATTTAGTAGAATTTATGGTTGGAACTGTTTCAGGAAACTGTAGCATTTGAGGTAGGTACAGATTTCATAACTCTAAAGAAGACCCAAACTACCATTGTATACAGAATATTGCTCGCCCTCTAAAAGGAACATTGACCTTTTCAATTCATTTCTCTGCCTTTTTGTTGATTTGTGCATCAGTGGACTATCTGCTGCCAGCAATGCACAATAAAATGTTACACATTTTATTTTGTCCCTTTTATAATTATTGTCTCTGTGTAGATCATCCTAGTGATACTTGACCTCTTAATTTTTTTTTCATTTGTGATTTATTATTTGTAGCATTTTACTAACTTCTCAAAGAAGTAAACATCACTATTTTATATTTGCATTCTTGTTTTCATATCTCCATTATCATGTTTTATAATTGCCTATTACTGTATAGCTTTCTTGCTAGAGTATGAATTCCTTGAGAGCAGGATTTATATTATGTTAACTTAGGTATTCAAGCAGTAGCATCTAGTACAAAGTTTGACGCAATGTTTGTAGTCAATGACGATTAGTAAATGTGTCAATATTTTACCTGGAAGTGGTTAAGGCTTTGTTAGAGCGGTCAGAGAGCAGAAAGGGCAGCATAAGGAAAAATAAGAGGACCTTTAAAAATAAGGACACATATTTGAAAGATGGAAGTTTGGAATGAGCATAGGAGGTCTGAGAAATGTAATGTGGTTTGGGGGAATTTGGGAGATGACTTGATTAGGTGTGTTGGGCCTGTTTGAGCCTGTTTGTGAACAGCATTTTATACCATCCTGAGGGGGTCGAACTCTTTAACCTGTAGGCCTTAAGAGCTTTCCTTATACAGAAATGAAACATTCAGATTTTTTTTTTTTAATTAATGTTTTGGCAGTGAGGAGTTAGTCTAGAATTGGAACATCTGGTAGAAAAGAAGAAAACAGAGTGCTGAAGCATTGGTTCAAATAAAAAGTGCTTAGAGTAGTGACAAGGCCATGAGGGAAGAAATGGAGAAAAGTGTCTTGCTTCAGGATGCGACTGTGGGTTAGAATTGGCAGGCCTTGGGCGCTGATTAGGAGCCCTTATGGTGCGGTGGTTAAGCACTCGGTGGCTAACTGAAAGATCAGTGGTTCAAACCCACCAGCTGCTCTGTGGGAGAAAGATGTGGCAGTAAGCTTCCGTAAAGATTTACAGCTTTGGAAACCGCATGGGGAAGTTCTCTGTCCTATAGGGTCGCTACGAATTGGAATCTACTTGATGTCAGTGGGTTGGGTTGGGTTTGGCAGACTGATTGGATATGTGGGGTTAAAGGAAAGAGGAACTTAATGACTCCAGGCTTCTAGCACTGATTTGTAGGTACTTAAAAAGGTGATGTTTCCTTCTTGCAAATACGATTTTGTCAGAATATTAGCTAAATTAAGAGGGATTTTGCTCTACTTTTTTTTTTAATCATTTATGAACTATATGCTTTTAACAAAACTTTAGATTGGCTAAAAGGTTATAGGATTGTCCATGACAAAATTATTTTATTTCACCATCTTTTCCATGTTTCCTGAATTTCATAGTGATCACACTGTTAATTGGAAATTATTATTATTAGCTCAAAAGAATGTTATAGGATTGTGATGGATTATTTAAATTGTTGTTGAAGTAAGTTTTTTAGGAACTAGATCTTTTTAAGGCATAGTCTATTTCATTTCCATTTACAATATGAATACATAAGTTCTCAGTAGAGTGGCAGGTATATGTTGTTGTTGCGTGGCATCTGACTCACAGCGACCCAATAAGACAGAGTAGAACTGCCCCATAAGATTTCCAAGGCTGTATCTTTACAGAAGCAGATTTTCACAACTTTCTCCTGCAGAGCAGCGGGTAGGTTCAAACCTCTGACCTTTGGGTTAACAGCTGGGTGCTTAACCATTGTGCCAGTGCCAACTAAGTGTTAACTATTATATGTACTATCTCGTCCTTGGATAATTTCAGTAGTATTTTAACTGATCTCTTTCCTATGCCCTTTCCATTTGTTAGCCTATTCTTTAGGCAGCAGGCCTAGAAGCATTCCTGTCCAATAGTACTTGGCTGAGAGAATGGATGAGTGAATGAAGCATGTCACCTCTTTGCTCTTAAACTTTCAGTGGCTTTTAAACTCATTTAGAATGAAAGCCAAAGTTCTTTCAAATGTCTTCAGGGTTGTATGTGATCTGCTAATAGCCTCTGCCCTGTCTCTCTGACCTCATCAGTGGCTTCTCTTGCCCTTGCTTTCTCTGCTCAGCCACAAGGCCCCTCTGCTCTTCCTTGAACATATCAAGCATGCTCATTCCTTGAGGACTGGACGTCTGCTGGCCCCTCTGCCTGGAAGGCTCTTCTTAGATATCTTCATTTCTTAGTCCGTCACTTCTCTCAGGTGTCTCAATGTCCCTCTTAGTGAGATCTTCCCTCATCACGCTTCATAATATGGCACTCCACATTCTGACATATCTCTTTTATCTTGCATTATATTTTTTAAATCACTTTTACCCTTCTGACAGATTACATGTTTCTTATTTCTGGAATGTAAAACTCTAAGAGGAGTTCCTAGGTGGCCCACATGGCTACTAACCAAAAGGTTGGCAGTTCAAATCCACTCAGTTACCTCAGAAGAAAGTCTTGGGGATCTACTTCCAAAAAATCAGCCATTGAAAACTCTATGCAGTACTTTTCTACTCTGACACACGTGGGGTCACCATGAGTCAGAGCTGATTCAATGGCAACTGGTTTTTTGTTTAAACTCCAAGAGGGCAGCTGTGTGTTTGTTCACTACTATATCCATAACATCTAGAATAGTGCCTGACACATAGTATTTTTTAATAAATGAATAAATATACTGTCTAGCATTTATTAATTCAAGGATTATAGATCATCTATAACATTAAAAACCTGGTGGAGCAGTGGTTAAAGCGCTTGGCTACTAACCAAAAAGTTGGCCTTTCAAACCTACTGGAGACATATGTGGCAGTCTGTTTCCCGAAATATTTGCAGCTTTGAAAACCCTATGGGGCAGTTCTACTCTGTCCTATAGGGTCGCTGTGAGCCAGAATCGACTCAATGACAGTAGGTTTGGTTTTGGGTTTTTGGATAACAATAACAACAAAAAGTAGAAGCAGCAGGCAAGGACTGTTACCTTTTTTCTAACCCTTTTATTATGTTATTATTATTATTTTTGAAGAATAGAGACATATATGTAGTTAACCTTCAGTAAGAACCCTTATTTAACACTGATAATTTAGAAAGTAAAAGATAAATATGTACTTTGTTGGGAGTGTTTTATATAGCTTTGGGCATTTTCTCTGCCACTTGTTAAGTATTTGCTGAATTCACAGTATATGCAAGTAGCATGGGACCACTGCTCATGTTCTTAAAACTAGCTTCTTAAGCTGGTTTGGGGCGTGCCACACTATATAAGGGCAGTGTGGGTGGCAGTTCTGTCTGTGATTATGTTGTTACTCTCATTCTTTCCTTTGAATTGTGGTTCAGATCCAATCTCTGATGTATTTTTCAATTAAACTAGAATTCTAAGCATTTTGGCAGCTTTCCTTTACCACAGAAAATAGTTGAGAAGAATCATTAACTGTATGAAATGTTAGGAAAGAAAACTGAGGAGAGTATATGGCTTGGTAAATTCAGAAGTCTGGGTAGACGGGAAATGTAGGCTGTGAATTAATCTTTTGATAGTGGCGGTTATTTCTTGAGAAGTTTATGCCGTGTTTGCTATATGTCAGCTGTGGTCCTGGGTATGCAGTCAAAAATCTCTACCAAGACCCACCGTACTTTTCAATAAAGCTCTCATATCAAATGTGAACAGAAGTTTTAGTACTCAGGGGATATCTTAAGGAAATAGTATAGAATTTTGCTATTACTTTTACAGGGGCACATGCTAAAAACTGTTTAGCTACATGTCTTGTTTTATTTCTATTATGTTATTTCCTGATGGAATTGACTTATAGAATAATGACTTGCAGACTCCTGAAATTGAACTTTTTTGAAGTTGATTTTTGGAACAATGACAAATGAATTCTACAGCAGCATTTCTTAAATTTTACAGTGTTGGTATACACATTATCTAGAAGTCTACCATTCAAAGCTGTGTTTTCCTTTAATTATCCTCAAATATTATATATAATATAATAATACCTTATTTGTATATGCTTTACAGTTTAAAAACTGCTTCAATATGTATTTTTTTTTTTTGAGAATCTCTTTGAAGAAGTATAAGACAAATAATTTACAGATGTTGAAATAGTCTCATAACTGTGAACAAGGAGCCCTGCTGGTGCACTGGCTGAGCGCTCAGCTGCTAACTGAAGGGTCAGTGGTTCCAATCCACCAGTCTGTCTGTGGGAGAAAGATGCAGCAGTCTGCTTCCATAAAGGTTACAGCTTTGGAAACCATATGGAGCAATTATAGTCTGTCCTGTAGGGTCTCTATGATTCAAATTTGACTCCACGGCAATGGCTGTGGTTTTTTTGGTTTGAACCATGAACAAATTAATTGCCTTCATGATTCATTCATTGAACAAACATTTATTGAGTACCTACTATGCGAAGCCCTGGTGGCGCAGAGGTTAAGTGCTAACCAAAAGGTCGGTGGTTGGAATCTACGTAGAGGCTCCGTGGAAGAAAAGGCTTGGCGATCTGTTTCCATAAAGATTACAGCCTAGAAAACCCTATGGAGCAATTCTACTCTGTCACTGTGAGTTGAAATCAACTCTTTGGAACCTAACAAGATGTGTAGGCCTGTTCTAGGAACTGTGGATGGGTCAGTGAACAAAACAGATTAAGGCCCTGCCTCATAAAGTTTATATTCTAGTGAATTTAATCAAATACAATAGATTGGCTTGTTAAATAAAGGATCTCAGACACTGTACTTTACTAATAGAATCCTTAAAATTAGTATGCATAAAAAGGAGATGCCAATTGCTATTTCAGGGCCCTAAAGTATATGGTCTTTCTTCAATTTCTCACAATTATCCAATAAGCAAAGTATGCAAGCGCTTACTTGTGCTTACTTACTAATCTGTAGTACACAGTTTCACCTGTTTTTCACCACATCAAAGATGTGGTAAAACTCATGTTTACTGTAAGCCTGTGCATAACCTTGCTTACTGGTTAATCCGCCCCTGGGTAACTTCCATTGTCTACCCTGGACGCTGGTCTGCAAGGCAGTCTGGTGATGCAGGCTATAGGGCCCAAATTTTTTGTTCACAGAGTAGGAGAGAGAATTGTGAATAATAGGATTTGGGGAGCCAAAAGAGAATAGTTATTTCATATATTCTAGGCTCCTTCTGGGTAATTCCTTTGATTTTCTTAGATGGAAGTTGTGTCTTCATCCCTTCCAAACATCTTTCTTTTTCATAAGTAGCATGCAGTAGGCACTGAAGAAATATGTTTTTTTTTTTGTATATTATGTAGTTATGTATAACTAATCTTCCTTACCAGGCTGTAAACTATTTCAGAGTGGGTTCTGGGTCTCCTTTACTTTATTCCTCTCCTCTATCCATAATGTTAGCATAATACTTTGCTAAAATTGTATTTTAGGAGAAATACAATTATTTTCTGACTTACAATGTATTTGTGCCTATTAACAAAAAAAATCACTTGTGCTAGTATATAAAAAGGAAACATACTTTGGGGAAAAATGTAGGTTGTTCTATAATAGTAAAGCACAGATGCCTCCTGAAATGAGGAATGTTGTATAACAGGTTTGCTTTTGCCTTCAACAAAAATACAGTTCCTTCCAAATGCACCCATTTCAGTAGGGAATTCTAATCTTTCAACTTTGAACATGTCCTCCATCTTTCACTGTTCAACGGACATATCAAAAACCAGCTATATTCTGAACTGAGAAAAGTTTTCATATTGACACTATGAAAACATTTTCCTTTGCAAAATTAAAAAGTAAAAGCTATATCAAGTACTTTATAGTGTATATGCATATTTTTTAAAATCCTCTGAGACTTTATTTCATAAAATGCCCAGTTTTAATTTAATAAAACTACAATTCATTAAATTAAATATTTCCCTGTTATATAGTAGAGAAGTGCAATAGAATAGAAATAAGGAAATATTTTGAAAAGATCTTTTATTTCTGGAACAGTACTGTTTTGAGTAGAGCTTGAACCCACCAAGTAGTGCCGTGGAAAAAAAGGCATGGCAATCTGCTTCCGTTAAGATTACAGCCAAGAAAACTCTATTGGACCAGCTCTGCTCTGTAACACATGGAGTCACCTTGAGTCGGAATTGACTTGATGGTAACTAAAAACAAAAACAAGAATAATCAATGTGTAGAAATGTCCCTACCAATTGCTTGTTTCCATTTTTGACAGACTTCTTCTCTAGACTTAAAAAGAGTCAACATAAATAGGTGATTCTACATTGATATGTATAAATGAGCCCCAAATATCTAGTTTACTTGCTTAGATGAATGGAGTAACTTAAACTCTTTATGAAAAGATGAAAATCGTATATCATTTCTTTTTCATATTCCAAAAACAATACTTTAAAAATAAGTCCAACATTTCCTGCCAAGGCAAAGCCATAGAATATAAAGTAAATATCAAATTCTGCTGTTAACTTTGTGTGACAGGTAGCAGAATTCATACCTACATGCAAAGTTCATATTTTGACCTTTATAGTAACATTAGTTAAAAGAACCTGTCCTTTGAGCCTAGGTGTTAAAACACCAGTTAAAAATATTAGACAATACCTGATATTTCCTTTCATGTAAATAATATTTTTTAAGTTAATTTTTAAAATAAGTTCTCCAAAAGATTTCCATTTTGTTTGGAAAAACACTTTTAGATTTCCAAATGTGATTTTCAGTTACATTATTTTGGACAATAGGTGTTTGTAAAAGGTATCAGATAATTTTATTTTTAGAGGGATATCAATTGTGGTGGCACATAATTTTAAATGTTAATTATTTAAAGAAACCTGAGTAATGAAGAATCCTTTGTAATTTGCGAATCATTTCTTCATAGTTTTTCAGATTTTTAATTTAAATTTTTACATATGAATTTTTTTAAAAAAACAAAGAACTATGTATGTTGTTTTATTATTGATTTAAATTAATATGAACAGATAAAATGAAACAAAGGATATAAAACATTCTGATATATATAGCAATGTGATAGGTGTGTGTGTCTAAAGGATACAAATTCACCATTATTTAATTTAAATACATATTCTACCTTGAATTAAAATATAACCTTTTCGATACGGACTTAACGGAAGAACCAAGAATTGCTTTAACTTTTTTACTTGCATAATGAAAATACATTTATAATAGTTACATAAATGTTATTTAAACTCAGTATCAACTCTAGCATAATTTAATTTGATAAACTTTTTAAAACCTTCAGTAAATGTAAATTTGGACCCTTTGAAATTGAATGAGAGAAATTTACATATGATGAATACTTTTACATATGTTATAACCTCTAATTACTATGAGTTTTAGATATTTCCACAGTGAATCAGCCAGTATTTCCAAAGTATCTACTTAATACTAGCCACTGGATATAGTTATTATCTCTGTTATAAATACACAAAAATTTTTTTTGTCAGTGTTTTTTATTCTATCACAAAGGCAACAATTGACAAGTATAAATAAAAACAAACTAGTGTTAAACAAACAAGCAAAAAACTGAAAGCATTGCTGTCCAGTCAATTCTGACTCATAGTGACCCAATAGTACAGAGTAGAACTGCCCTATAAGGTTTCCAAGGAGCAGCTGGTGGATATGAACTGCCGGCCTTTTGGTTAGCAGCCTGAGCTCTTAACCACTGCGCCACCAGGACTTCTCAATCCAGATGAAATATAAGGTTATTCTATCCTTGTTTATCATGAAAAAATGGTGTGAGGTTGCTGCAGTGTAAGAAGTATGGGCTGTCAAATTAAAGAGAAATTTTCTGCTGTTTCTCCTTGATTCTTGTAACTGAGTTTAGCTTTATTGACACAAATTGACAGTCTGTAGGTAGAGGAACACAATTCAAAAGTTAAGGAAGCCTATTTACTTAATAATAATATAATAATAATAAAGAACTTATTCCAGACTGGCATTATTATTCACTTTCTTAAACTTAAGAGGTCAATCCCCAAATCATCTCCTCTTACTGTTTTTCTGATTTGAGTAAATAGTTTTGCCATCTTACCATTGCTCACGTCAGAAACTATAGAATCGCTCTACACACAATCTCTGATACACTTTCCTCTACCTTTTCTTGCCACCTCATCCTTCTCTACAACCACCATCCATCCAGTCAGTCTCCAGTTGCAGTTTTTTCCCCTTAATATCTCTCCTGTAAAGAACCAGTTGCCGTCAAGTCGATTAGAACTCATGTTGACCCCATGTGTGTCAGAGTAGAAGTGTGCTCCACAGGATTTTCAATGGCTGATTCTTCAGAAGTAGATCACCAGGCGTTTCTTCTGAGGCACCTCTGGGTGGACCTGAACCTCCAACCTTCTGGTTAGTAGATGAGTACATTAACCGTTTGAAACATTCAGGGTCTCCGTCTCTAATCTGTCTCCTTTATTCCATTTCTTCTATTGCTGACTTGATTTAGTTTCTCAGCATTTCATTGCAAAAGACCCCTAGCAGTTTCCTCTTCTTCCAAACTGCCTGCTTCCAAGTCATCTGTCCTTCCTATAGTGTCAGCATGATTTTGGTAAACTGCAACATTGATACATTTACTCTATTGCTCAAAGTTCTTCAATGACGTTCTATAAGTTTTAGCATTCAGTTCACACACAAGGCCTTTCATAATTGATAACTTGCTTGTTTTCTGTTTTCTATCTTTATCTCTTTCCACTTTCTACCCTCACTCCCTGCCATCATCATACAGGTCTTCCCTCAAACTGTGTAGTACTATGTGTACTTCTCTGAATTTGCTGTATTGTTTCATAGCTCAAAAGTTTTTTCTAAGATCCTTTTTCTGTTTTTAATACTATTTTCCTTTCCATCTTCTTCATCTACCTAACTCCTATTTTCTTATAATGTTCCCATTAAGATACCCATATCTTGCAAATAAATGGAGACAGGAATGTTCTAGGGAAAACTTGTAGTCTAGATTATTTTATAGGACAAAATGGCAGCTATGCGATTTAGTTCAAGATTAGGGGGGATGAAAATTCTAATTCTAGAAATTTCTGAGACTAAATGAGATGCAGAGTCAGTAGATACTTGGAATCTTCTGTTCCAGGTCTTAAGACAAGTAAATTGTTCTCTTAGAATATAAGAAATGTCTAAATTTTAATATTCAGTGTTTAGATCTCCTAATTTTCAGAACAGAATTGAAAACCTTGTGAGATTGTACCGTTCTTTGTTCCTAGACTGACATTCAAGAGAGACCTTGTTTTTCAGTTATAGTTAAGCGTTGATCCAGCAACTGCAATATATGTTGTGGTTTTATTTGAATGTCTCCTGCCTTCCTGGTGATCTATGTCCCAAGCAAATATCCATTCACAGGTCAAATGATTTGATCAGATGGAGTAGAACAGGACGACTAATCAGAGCCTGGTTTCTGTCGCTCAGTCTGTAGAGTCAGCTGCTGTTCTGTACAATTCATTGATGCCCAGGCTGGGAACTGGCTTCAACCATATACTGATTTGGCTTCACAAAGGATGAGGAGTTGAATCTGAAAATGCAGACACTTACCATTGACATATGACCTTAAGATATTAGACTAATTTCATGTACCATACCTTCAATAAATGTGATTCGTTACACACACACCGAAAGATAAATTTTTTTAACTTGTATATTTCATAGAGCATATGTAACTACATTTGCAGCACAGAAAATAGAAACATCTAGGACTTAGA
>NW_004444080.1:4641453-4677164 GCF_000243295.1 Trichechus manatus latirostris | reverse complement strand
AAATATATATATGTATATATGGAGCCCTGGTGGTGCAATAGTTAAGAGGTTGGCTGCTAACCAAAAGGTTGGCAGTTTGAATCCACCCGCCACCCCTTGGAAACCCTGTGAGGCAGTTCTACTCTGTCTTATAGGGTCACTATGAGTTGGAATCGGCTCGACAGCAATGGGTATGGTATGGGTATATGTATAGATATGCACATCTACACATAAATATGTATATATGCATGTATAAACATATATAACTACATGCATATACATACATATAAATAAATGCATGTATATACATACATGTGTGTATTCTAGAAAAATAAAAACAAAAAATTTTACCACATGTGCATTATTTTTTAGTTTAGAAAGGAGAGAATGCTATTCCTTGAAAATGTGATGATTCTTTTGCAATCCATGTGACATTCAGAAGAACGTAATCTATAGTTTTTATATTCTTTTCTTGCATTAACTTTACTTTCCTCCTCTAGATTCATTGTGCTATAGGCAAACGCTATAGTATAGAGCCAGTTGACAAGGCTTTTATGGCAAGGTAATTGCATCTAATCTACTTTAATCTTGGCTTTGTAGATCTCTAGAGAAGGAGAATGCCTTTTTCATGACTTGTATGCTACAAATGCCAAACTCACTTGGCAACTTCACCTTTTTCCAGCTTTGGACATTTTTTTTGACACTATTGAATCTAAATATTTACAGTTCATTCAACCTGTCAGGATGCTTTTGTTTATCTACAGACTGTCTTACCACATATGTCATATGATTAACATAAAACACTGTAAAATGCCTTCTGAGAAAATAGTACCTTGGGTTTTTCACTGAATTTTTCAGGTTCTTGCCAGTATTATATTTTATGGCTGATTAAACACCTGAAATAAGAATCTGTAGTGGAAAACTTGGCAGGATTTCATTTAACGCAGCCAGGTCCCTTGGTCGAATAGTAAGTACTTAGGAAACTTCTCAGTATTTTTCTCAAAATATGCTTTAAAAAATAACATTTGTATATGATAGGCAACTTTTTTGTGTGTTTCAGCAGCAGCTTCACTTGGTTCATTATATTTTCTGTAAAATTTAGTACAGAATTCCAGAATTTTTAGTCCTACGAAGGACTTTAGAAATGATCTCTCAATGTATTCATTTTACAAATGATAAATTAGGTGAAGTGACTTGCATAATTCCATGTAGTTAATGGCAAAACTAGAAAAATTCAGAGTCATGGTTGTTAAGTGAACACATTTGCAAATATTAAATGATGTCTCAAAATTTTCATTTTGAAACAGCAGAATGAAGAATTGTGCATTCTAACTTCTCTTTGTTATTTATGATTATTCATGTCTAATAATTCAAATGTGGCTATTTATTGTTCTCAGTTGATCAATTGGTGTTTGAGAATTGTCACCAATAAATGTTGAGAATTTATATTAATTTTCTCTAAGCATGCTTAAAATTAGTAGGCATAAGACAAATAATAGAGGTTCTTATTTATTTACTGAGAAAATATCAGAAAATTTTAATTTGCATGATAAATTGTGCATATTATTTCATGACATGTTAAATAAAATACATATATTTTCAGTTTGAAAACACTATAAATAGTATGGGCATTATAAGACTCATAATTCTCTGGATGGATATTTTGCTGCTTCTGCTTTATTTCATGTTTAACTGGAAAATAGAGTAGGTACTTCCTTTTTTCTCTTGGTGTTTCTGAACATATTACCATATGAGCTGTGCTTTTTAAGCACTTTTTGAATGAATGGATGAATGATTGAATGACATGACTAAATAACTTGAAGAAATGTAACAAAATCTGAGAGATGAGTAGAGAAATTTGAATTCAACAAAATCTATCACAAAAATGACTGAGTATTGCAATATTTCATATCAGTGAAATTTTTATTGATGGATGGATTTTTGACATTTTAATTTTAATCATTTTTTTCTGGTGATAATGAGACATTCTAGATGAACATATTTAGCATTTGATCAGCAATATTCATTTAAAAGTCAGGATATGGGGCAAACAAGAGGTGTACAAAAATACAAAAAAGGAACAGCTTAGAAATGTCCATTGTGGTCTCTGGAAAGCTCCAATATATTTCTGGGAATCTAGAAGACCTCTGTACATGTCCAGGAAAGACCTGAGAAGATCCTAATCTCTTATGTCTGGCTGACTTTGAGACTCTGCACAGCAAGAAATGAAGGCTAAGGCAGAGTTGTAAACTGTTGAAGTGTTGAAGTAATGCTCCAATACAGACAAAAGCCTCTTGGTTCAAAGTATTTAAGGAAGTCTGTGTCCAGTCATTTGCTGATCACAAAGCTAACTAAGCACAGACCTCAGTGGCCAAAGGCAATAAAGCACACGGATTTAGAGAATTACTTCAGGAGAGTCACTAAACAAATAAAGAGCAGCAACACTACAACAACAAAAAACAGAAACAACAGTTATTGGGTGGGATATCTGATTTCCATGATTGTCACAGTATATTATTTAAAATATTCAACTGTCAACAAAAATTTGAGACAGGCAAAGAAACAGTAAAGTATGACCTGTATCAAAAAAAAAGGGGGAAGCAATCTCTAGAAACTGTCCCTGTGAAACTCAGATACGGAACTTATTAGGCAAAGACTTTGAATCAGCAATTATGAATATGTTCAGAGAACTAAAGGAAACTATAAGAAAGTACAAGAATGATTTCTCATCTAATATAGAAAATCAGTAAAGAGAAAAATTATAACAAGAAACCAAATAGAAATTCTGGAATTGAAAAGTATAATAACTGAAATGAAAAATTTACTAAAGGAACTTAATAGCAGATTTGAGCTGAGAGAAGAAGGAATCAGTAAACTTTGAGATAGATCAATTGAGATTATCCAGTATGAATAACAGAAAGAGAAGACTATGAGGAAAAATTTACAGAGCTTCAGAGAACTGTGGGACACCATCAAGTATACTATCAAACATAATCAGAGTACTTGAAGGAGAGGAGAGAAAGGGGCAGAAAGAATATTCAAAGAAATAATTGCCAGAAACCTCTCAAATTTGATGAAGCACATGAATTTACACATTGAAGACAAACAAACAAACAAAAAAAAACTCCACATAGGGTAAACTTAAAGTGATGCACACGTAGACAAATCATAAATCAATCAATCAAAAGCCAAAGAGAGAATCATCAAAGCACCAAGAGATAAGTGACTTATACAGGGTATACTAATTAAGATTAAAAGCTTATTTCTCATCAGATACCTTGGAGACCAGAACACAGTGGGGTGACATATTTAAAGTACTGGAAAAAAAAAAAAAAGAAAAAGATTGTCAAACAAAAATTCTATATCAAACAAAACTATCCATCACAAAATGAAGGAGAAGTTAAGGCATTCCCAGATAAACTAAAACAGAATTGTCACTAGTAAATCTGCTCTACAAGAAATATAAAAGGAGTTCTTCAGACTGAAATGAAAGGACACTACTGAACAGTAAGTAAAACCCACACAAAGATATAAAGGGGACTAGTAAATGTAATTATGTAGGTAAACAAAAAAGACAGTGTATTTTTTTTTGTTTGTAGCACTTTTCTTCTTTCATCTGGTTTAAAATATGATTGAAGAAATCAGTAATTATAAAACTGTGTTGATGAACTTATGTAATTTGAATAACAATAGTAGCAAAGGAGAGGGGAGGAAATAGAAGCATACAGGAGCAAATTTTTACATAATATTGAAATTTTGTATAGTATTGAAAATTGGTATTGATCTGAAAAAAGCTGAGCAACTAAGAAAATAACTAAAAATCATAGTAAAAGAAACTGCAAGAGAATAAAAATGGTGCACTAAAAAAAATCAGTTTAACACAAAAGAAGTCAGTACTTGAGGAATAAAGTAACAAAAAAGATATGACATATAGAAAAAAGATATAAGACATATAGAAAAGATACAGCACAATAGCTAGTAAGCAGAAATAACCCAAATCCCCAACAACTGATGGCTAGATAAACAAAAGGTGGAATATCCATACAAAGGAATATTTGTTGGCAATAAAAAGGAATGAAGTACTGGGGGCAGGGCCAAGATGGTGGAGTAGTCAGATGCTTCTTATGTCCCTCTTACAACAAAGACCTGAAAAAACAAGTAAATTGATTGTATATGACTATCTAGGAGCTCTGAACATCAAAGGCAAAGTTGAGGAATTGGACTGAGTGGCAGGGGGAGGGAGAGACGTTTCAGAAGCAGCGAGCAGTTGCCAGACCTGACCTGGCAGGAGCCGCGGCCCTTCAGCCTGGATCAGCTCAGGGTGCGCAGTGAGGCGGGCAAGCAGGCGCTCAGGAGACATTTTCCACATCAGGAGAGATCCAGTGGCAGAGTCTACAAGGCCATCCAGAACCAGTGAAAAGCAGCACTCAAGTGGCTGAAGATAAGTACTTGCGTGTGGCCTACCGCAGGGATTAAAAAAAAAAACACCCCTTTTGGGAAAAACTTCTCTCTCATTTACCTCCCCCCTCCCCGTTCTGCACTGGGTCCCGGCTGGCTTCAGCAATTGATAAGTCCCCTGGGCCGGAAGTAGGACCCTTAAAGCACCCTGAGTCATTCTCCCAGCCTTGGAGAGGGAACAAATTAACAAATAGGGAAAAAATAAGCTACCCGCTCCCCTAAGCCCCCTCAGGGTTGGCACAGCTCTTCTGCCTAAGCACAGGCATAAGGGTTCTGCAGTCTTTGAATGCCTTTCACCCCTGCATAGACTTGTGTGGACCCATTTCAACAGCGTAAGCCCTCACTACCACAGTACAACAGGGTAAATACCTGAACTCTAACTGAAACTGTTTCAGCTGTGAAGTGGAAGGTTTGTGACATTTGACAGTGTTCTGTCCATTAAGCAGGCTCGTTACCTGCCCACATCAGGGGCTTGAGGACTGGTAGCTCCACCCACACCACCTAGCCACCTATGACAGGGGTTCAAGAATAAGTGGTGCCCCCAGTCTTTACAGCCAACAGCATAGGGTGCTCATAGTCTGGCTGCAAAACTCACCTACCTACTCACTCCAGGGACTGGGGACACACTTTCCTTTCAGACACTCAGGGGCAGCTGTCAGCCCCCTGCCTTGCTCAGCACGTGACACCCTACTGCAGCCAGATACCTGTGCCTACACCAATCACCCATGCCTCTCTAGGTCTGTAGGTGAGAGCTTACACCACACACTTGGTGACTGACTACCTTGACACCTGACCTGAATCCATACAAGAAAATTTAATGGATTCCTTGGCTCACATACTTAGTAACAGATCTAACTACTCGGTGACAGGATGTTAGAGCCTCAAAGGCAACAATAATCAAACTAGTGCACAGAAGCAGCCTGTTTGGTCATATCAAAACAAAACAAAACAAGAAGCTAGGACACAGTAAGCAAATATAAAATAAAAAAATTACAATAACTTATTAATGGCTTGGAGACAACAGTCAATATCAAAAGAGGCAGACCATGATGGCTTCAGCAAGCTGCCAAAATAAAGAATCAGTAAATTTTCTGGAGGAAGAGAATTTCTTGGAATTACCAGAGCCAGAATACAAAAGATAAATATACAGAACTCTTCAAGAAATTAGGAAGGAAATTTTACAAAACACAGAGAAAGCCAAAGAACATACAGACAGAACAGTAGCGGAACTTTAAAAGGTTATTCAAGAGCATAATGACAAATTTAATAGGCTGCAAGAATCCATAGAGAGACAGCAATCAGAAATCTAGAAGATTAACAATAAAATTTCAGAATTAAACAACTCAATAAAAAGTCATAGGAGCAGAATTGAGGCAATGAAAGTCAGAATTAGTGAGACTGAAGATAAAGCACTTGACAACAACTTATTTGAGGAAAAATCAGATAAAGGAATTTTAAAAAATGAAGAAACTCTAAGAGTTATGTGGGACTTTATCAAGAGAAATAACTTACGAGTGATTGGAGTACCAGAACGGGGGGTGGGGGGATAACAGAAAATACAGAGAGAATTGTTGAAGATTTGTTGACAGAAAACTTCCCTGATATCATGAAAGATGACAAGATATCTATCCAAGATGCTCATCGAACACCACATAAGGTAGATCCCAAAAGAAAGTCACCAAGACATATAATCAAATTTGCCAAAACCAAAGATGAGAGAATTTTAAGAGTGGCTAGGGATAAACGAAAAGTCACCTACAAAGGAGAGTCAGTAAGAATAAGCTTGAACTACTCAGCAGAAACCATGAAGGCAAGAAGGCAATGGGATGACATATATAAAGGCATGAAGGAAAAAAAATGCCAGCCAAGAGTTATATATCAGCAAAACGGTTTCTCAAATATGATGGTGAAATTAGGGCATTTCCAGATAAACAGAAGTTTAGGGAATTTGCAAAATGTAAACCAAAATTACAAGAAATACTAAAGGAAATCCTCCAGTTAGAAAATCAATAACATCAGATAACAACTCAAAACTACAACATGTGACAGAGCAACCAGATATCGACTCAGATAGGGAAGTCACAAAAATGAATCAAAGCTAAAACTCTGAAAATAGGGAAACAGAGATATCAATTTGTAAAAGATGACAACATTAAAATAAAAAAAGAGGGAATAATAAATGTAGCTATAGATTTTCATATGGAGAGGAAGTCAAGGCAATATAAAGAAATAAAAGACTGGTTTAAACTTAAGAAAATAAGAGTAAATATTAAGGTAACCATAAAGGAAACTAACAATCCTCCCCATCAAAATAAAAAACAAGAAAAATGTAAAGGCTCAGCAAATACAAAATCAACAACAATGAAAAAGATAAAAGAAAATACATAAAGAAAAATGACAGCACAGAAGATTAAATAGAACAAAAAAACTGTCAACAACACAAAAAAAAGACATCAGAATGACAGTATTAAACTCATACCTATCAATAATTACACTGAATGTAAATGGACTAAATGCACCAATAAAGGACAGAGAGTGGCAGATTGTATAAAAAAACCTGATCCCATGATCCGTCTATATGCTGCCTAAAAGAGATGCACCTTAAAGACACAAACAGGCTAAATCTCAAAGGATTAAAAAAAAATATCAAGCAAACAATGCTCACAAAAGAGAAGGAGTGGCAATATTAATCTCTGACAAAATAGACTTTAAAGTAAAATCCACCACAAAGAATAAAGAAGGACACTATATAATGATTAAAGAGTCAATAAACCAGGAGCACATAACTATAATAAATATTTATGCACCTAATGACAGGGCTCTAAAATACGTAAAACAAACTCTAACAGCATTGGAAAGAGCGATAGATAGCTCCACAATAATAGTAGGAGACTTCAGCACTCCACTATCAGTGAAGAACAGAACATCCAGAAAGAAGCTCAATGATGACACGGAAGATCTAAATGTTACAATCAACCAACTTGATCTCATGGACATATACCGAACACTACACCCAACAGCAGCTAAGTATACTTTGTTTTCCAATGCACATGGAACATTCTTCAGATTAGACCACATACTAGACAACGAAGCAAGCCTTAACAGAATCCAAAGCATTGAAATATTACAAAGCATCTTTTCTGACCATAAAGCCATAAAAGTGGAAATCAATAACAGAAAAAACAAGGAAAAAAAATCAAACACGTGGAAACTGAACAACACCTTGCTCAAAAACTACTGGGTTATAGAAGAATTTAAGGATGGAATAAAGAAATTCATAGAATCAAACGAGAATGAAAACACATCCTACAAGAACCTTCGCGACACAGCAAAAGCAGTGCTCAGAGGTCAGTTTATAGCAATAAATGCACACATCCAAAAAGAAGAAAGGGCGAAAATCAAAACATTAACCCTACAACTGGAACAAGTAGAAAGAGAGCAGCAAAAGAAACCCTAGGACGCCAAGAGAAAGGAAATATAAGAATTAGAGCAGAATTAAATGAAATGGAGAATAGAAAAACAATTGAATGAGTTAACAAGACCAAAAGCTTGTTCTTTGAAAAGATAAACAAAATTTGTATACCATTGGCCAAGGTGACAAAAGGAAAACAGGAGAGGAAGCAAATAACCTGTATAAGAAATTAGGTGGGTGATATCACAACAGACTCAACTGAAATTACAAGAATCAGAATACTATGAAAAATTGTACTGTAACAAATCTGAAAACCTAGAGGACATGGATAAATTTCTAGCAACTCGCTACCTACATAAACTAACACAATTAGAGGTAGAACAACTAAATAAACCTATAACAAAAGAAGAGATTGAAAAGGTAATTAAAAAACTCCCAACAAAAAAAAACAAAAAAAACAAAAAACCCTGGCCCAGATGGTTTCACTGGAGAA
The DNA here is from genome assembly GCF_000243295.1 of Trichechus manatus latirostris. NCBI lineage: Eukaryota > Metazoa > Chordata > Mammalia > Sirenia > Trichechidae > Trichechus > Trichechus manatus. Next base: position 4,668,822 of record NW_004444080.1, on the reverse strand, counting down.
TTCTACCAAACTTTCAGAGAAGAGTTAACACCACTACTACTAAAGGTATTTCAGAGCATAGAAAAGGATGGAATACTACCAAACTTATTCTATGAGGCCAGCATAACCCTGATACCAAAACTGGGTAAAAGCACCACAAAAAAAGAAAATTACAGACCAGTATCCCTCATGAACGCTGACACAAAAATTCTCAACAAAATTCTAGCCAACAGAATTCAACAATGTATCAAAAATCAATTCATCATGATCAAGTGGGATTTATACCAGGTATGCAGGGATGGTTCAACACTGGAAAAACAATCAATGTAATCCATCACATAAATAAAACAAAAGAGAAGAACCATATGATCTTATCAATCGATGCAGAAAAGGCATTTGACAAAGTCCAACCCCCTTTCATGATAAAAGCTCTTAGCAAAATAGGAATAGAAGGGAAATTCCTCAGCATAATTAAGGGCGTTTATACAAAGCCAACAGTCAACATCATCCCAAATGGAGAGAGTTTGAAAACATTCCCCTTGAGAACAGGAACCAGACAAAGACACCCTTTATCACTACTCTTGTTCAACATTGTGCTGGAGGTCCTAGCCAGAGCAATTAGGCTAGAAAAAGAAATAAAGGGCATCCAAATTGGTAGGGAAGAAGTAAAAGTATTTTTATTTGCAGATGATACGATCTTATACACAGAAAACCCCAAAGAATTCACAAGAAAACTACTGGAACTAATAGAAGATTTCAGCAAAATATCAGGATACAAGATAAACATACAAAAATCAGTTGCATTCCTCTACACCAACAAAGAGAGCCTTGAAGAGGAAATTACCAAATCAATACCATTTACAATAGCCCCCAAGAAGATAAAATACTTAGGAATAAATCTAACCAGAGATATAAAAGACCTATACAATGAAAACTACAAGACACTACTGCACGAAACCAAAAGAGAGCTGTGTAAGTGGAAAAACATATCTTGCTCATGGATAGGAAGACTCAACATTTTGAAAATGTCAGTTCTACCCAAAGCAGTCTACAGATACAATGCAATTCTGATCCAAATTCCAACGGCAGTTTTTAGTGAGATGGAGAAACAAATCCAACTTCATATGGAAAGGGAAGAGGCCCCAGATAAGTAAAGCATTACTGAAGAAGAACAAAGTGGGAGGCCTCACACTACCTGATTTTAGAACCTATTATACTTCCATGGTATTCAAAACAGCCTGGTACTGGTACAACAGATACATAGACCAGTGGAACAAATTTGAGAATGCAGACGTAAATTCATCCACCTATGAGCAGCTGATATTTGATAAAGGCCCGAAGTCCATTAATTGGAGAAAAGACAGTCTCTTTAACAAGTGGTGCTGGCATAACTGGATATCCATCTGCAGAAAAATGAAACAAGACCCATACTTCACACCATGTACAAAAACTAACTCAAAATGGATGAAAGACCTAAATATAAAATTGAAAATGATAAAGATCATGGAAGAAAAAATAGGTACAATGCTAGTGTATGGCATAAACAGAATACAAACCATAAGTAACAATGCATAAACACCAGAAGAGACACTAGATAACTGGGAGCTCCTAAAAAATCAAACACTTATGCTCATCAAAAGACTTCAACAAAAAGGTGAAAAGACAACCTACAGACTGGAAAAAAATTTTTGGCTATGACAAATCCAATCAGCGTCTAATCTTTAAAATCTACAAGATACTGCAAAACCTCAGCAACAAAAGGAGAAATAACCCAGTTAAAAAATGGACAAAGGATATGAACAGGCACTTTGCCAAAGAAGACATTCAGGTGGCTAACAGAAACATGAGGAAATGTTCACGATCATTAGCCCTTAGAGAAATGCAAATCAAAACTACAAGGAGATACCATCTTACCCCAACAAGGCTATCATTATGCAAAAAACACAAAATAATAAATTTTGGAGAGATTGTGAAGAGGCTGGAACACTTAGAAACTGTTGTTGGGAATGTAAAATGGTACAACTACTTTGGAAATCAATTTGGCACTTCCTTAAAAAACTAGAAATAGAAGTAACATATGCTCCAGCAATCCCACTCCTTGGAATATATCCTAGAGAATTAAGAGCTGTCACATGAATAGATCTATGCATACCCATGTTCATCGTAGCACTTTTCACAATAGTAAAAAGATGGAAACAACCTAGGTGCCCGTCAATGAACAAATGGATAAACAAATTATGGTATATTCACACAATGGAATACTACAAAATGATAAAGAACAACAATGAATCTGTGAAACATCTTATAACATGGAGGAATCTGGAAGGTGTTATGATGAGAGAACTCAGTCAGTCGCAAAAGGACAAATATTGTATAAGACCACTATTATAAAAACTCAAGAGAAAGTTTAAACACAGAAGGCAACATTCTTTGATGGTTACGAGGGTGGAGAGGGAGGGGGAAAGGGTTACTGGCTAAGTAGAAAGTAGACAGGAATTATCTTTGATGAAGGGAAGGACAGCACACACTACAGGGGAAGTCAGCACAACTGGACTAAACCAAAGCTGAGAAATTTCCTGAATACAACCAAACACCTCAAGGGACAGAGTAGCAGGGGTGGGGGTCTGGGGACCTTGCTTTAGGGGACATCTAGGTCAATTGGTATAATAAAGTTTTTTAAGAAAATATTCAGCATTCCACTTTGGTGAGTGGTGTCTGGGATCTTAAAAGTTAGTGACTGGCCATCTAAGATGCATCTATTGGTCCCCACCCATGTGGAGCAAAGGAGAATGAATAACATCATGGACACAATGAAAGTATTAGCCCAAGAGACAGAAAGGGCCACATAAACCAAAGCCTTCATCAGCTTGAGACCAGAAGAACTAGATGGTGCCCGGCTACCACCAATGACCACCCTGACAGGGAACACAACAGAGAGTCCTTGATGGAGCAGGAGAAAAGTGGGGTGCAGAACTCAAATTCTAGTTAAAAGACCAGACTTAATCGTTTGATTGAGACTGGAGGGACCCTGGAAGGTGTGACTCCCAGGCTCTCCGTTAGCCCAAAACTGAAACCATTCCCCAGGCCAACTCTTCAGACAAGGATTAGACTGGACTATGGGACATAAAATGATACTTGTGAAGAGTGTGCTTCTTAGCTGAGGTAGATACATGAGATTATATGAGCAGCTCTCGTCCGGAGGTGAGATGAGAAGGCAGAGAGGGTCAGGAGCTGGTTGAATGGACATGGGAAATCCAGGGTGGAAAAGAAGAGTGTGCTGTCACAGTATAGGGAGAGCAGGTAGGGTCAGAAAACAATATATGTATAAATTTTTGTATGGGAGACTAACTTGAATTGTAAACTTTCACTTAAAGTACAAGAATAAAAGGAAAAAAAAAAGGAATGAAGTACTGATTCATGCTTCAACTTGGATGACTATAAAAACTTTATGCTAAGTAGAGACTTGGGTTTGATTCCCAGCTAGTGTACCTCCTATGCAGCCACCACCTGTCTCTCAGTGGTAGAGTGTGTATTGCTCTGATGCTGAACAGGTTTTGGTGGAGGTTTCAGACTAAGACAGACTAGGCAGAAAGGCCTGATAATCTACTGCCGAAAATCAGCTAGGGAACCCTGTAGATCACAACAGTCCGATCTGCAATCAAACATGGAGATGATGCAGGTCCGGACAGTGTTTGTTTCCATTGTGCGTGGGGTCGCCATGAGTAGGAGACCAACTCAACAGCAACTAACAACATGTGAAAGAAGCTAGTCAAAAAAGGCTACACATTGTATGGTACCATGTGGTATCATTGATTTTAAATATCCAGAATAGGCAAATCCATAGAAACCAAACACAGATTGGTGGTTGTAGAGGCTGGGGAAGGGAAGTGACTGCCAGTAGTTATGGGGTTTCTTTTTGTGGTGATGAAAATTTTCTGAAATTAGATAGTGGTGATAGTTTTACAACTCTGTGAAATGTACTAAAAGCCAACATGAAAACAGTGAATTTTATGATATGTAAATTATATCAGTAAGGTTTTTTTTTAAGAAGAGAATGTAGGAATGGATATAGTAATTTATGATCCATGTGAATAAATGCTGACTCTAACGATAAGAATGAAAAGTGACTTTTAGAAAGAAGAAAGAACAATGCAAATAAAAATAATCACCCACCTCACAAGTATATAATAAAAGATTGCTGCTAGAATTAAATCGTTTATACTCCTTTTGTTGCACTTCTCATAGCACTTTGCTTGTGTCTTTTTCAAGTTACGTATTTTATTTTGCCTTTTATTAAAGCTTAAATATTCCTAACCACTGGATTGCACTCTCCAAGGGCAAGGATTACATCAAATTTGTTTTTACTTCCACAGTACTATGTTCAATGCTTTGTGTATAATAATTTCTCAGTAAAATTTGTCGATGAATAAATAAATGCTGTGGTATAAATGTGTTATGGATCCTTTCCTAGTACTCAATTTTAGAGATTTTACAGTTTATACCTATATTTTCCTGTAGGCCCTGAACAATTCCTGTTGATAGGATTTATAGATAGCTGGAAGTACTTAGAAATTATTCAAAATGGAGTCAGGAGATCTTTTGTGAATCAGACTTATGTGCTCAAACTTAGGGGGATCTGAATCTCCAAGTCAAATGAGTATCAGTACAGACATTCCTCAGGGCCTGGGTGTAATTCTCAATTAATAAGACGATGACCAGATTTATATCAGACTAGTTTCATTTTGAACATATATCATGTTTCCCATGTGGAAACAGTCATATTGCCTCAAGAGCAGAATATTAGAATTGTCCCCTTGTTTACAGTTTCCAGAAGCACTTGGAAGTAAAATTCTTAAGAAAATTGTATTATTAAATATTTCTAATCTTTGTCTTTGTATTAAAATCATACAAATTTCTAAATAAGTGAGGTTTTCAGATGCTTAGATGCTCCATTTTTTCTTAATAAAAATGCACAAAACCCATACTTTTTTACTTATACTTTTCTTTTTTCTGGTTCTCTGCATTTATCATTCATCTTTGTAGTTAGGAATTTTCACTTTTGTTACTGATTCCTCTAACAGAATATAATAAATGAATCTATATTTTTTCTTAAAAATCCTCACATGAATTTGCCTAACAGTAATAATTCAGTTTAAGTTAATTGTGCCTCTTCAGTTACTTAATATTGGAATAACATTACTGTCTATATATTTATACTTTTAAAAGTTTATTTAGTTTTTTCCCAAACCAATTTCTTAAATTTTATTTGTCCTGTTCGATCCACAGTAAGCTGTGAATGCATGGAATTGAGTTTTAACAAACGCATGCATATAGTGTAGATTTTTCGAACCACAAAAGAACATAGAATAACAGCTTAAAATTAACAGGTAATTTTCAAAATATGTGTGAGTTTCTTAGTCTTATTAGACTATTCTTAACATTGAACTATAAGTTAGTTTTTTTTCCTTTACGTATTTAAACATAAACTACATATTGTCAGGTAAAGTTTGCTCTAGGTACATGTGTATTTGGATATGCTGACCACATCCATGTTTGTTTCTTGCAGGGGGACATCCAGCAGTTGTTGATCTCAGGTGACCCCAAAGCAGCGTATGACTACTGTGAGCATTACAGTCCAGACTGTGACTCTTCAGCGCCCAAGGCTGCACAGGCTCAGGAACCTCAGATAGATGAGGTGAGGAGCACAATGTCAGGCAGTTTTTCTCATTTCAGTGTTAAGGAATAGCCTTGTCTTTAAAAAATATATATGCTTACTTATTCAGTTTTAATTAAACTGTACTTTTTATTTAATAGTATCCTAATATTCTAAAAAGAATGATTTGAAGATTTTCTTTTTTCTCTTTTCCTCTTGTTTAAATAGATTGTTACTTGAAGTTATTAAGGTTTAGTTTGTTACTGGAAGTTATTAAAAACAGAGATAACTCACTTATATACTGTGTATATAAGCATATGCCATTTTTGGGGGGTGTGAAAAAAAAATTTTTTAAAGTTATATTTATGCCCTCAGCATTTAAATAATTAAAACTGCTTAAAGATAATGACTACATGTCTTCCAGCGTACTTGCCATTTCCTCAGGCTTTTGACAATTCATGAAGATTAAAAAGTGACATTATTTTCACTTCATTTGAAATTCAAGTGTGAACGCATTCTTCTAGAGTACTTTTTTTTAATAAGCAAAATCACCATAATGAAATTTGACTGTATTCTCCTTCAGACTAAAGATACATATATCTATGTCAGATCTAATTATCTCAATAAACAAAAAATATAGTACAGTGTAGCCTTTATCCAGAATTCTAGGTAAATACCTTTGATGTGGGATTTTCTGGAAATTAAAATGCAGCTAGACTGGAAGAGATTTTAGGCTTTGGTTGGAAACAAGACTATACTTTTAGATTTTATTTTTTTCCAAAATGGAGAATATTAAATTTTAGAAGGGTCAGTGTATGAAAATGTCAGAACTGTCCTTATGTTTGAAAGCAGCTCTAATAGCATTTTTCTTCTCTTCTAAATATACTATAAGGTGTCACCTTTTGAATTTTACTATCTAGAATAGGATAAGATCTTGTGTCATAATTTATTGTTGTTATTTATGCATATGAATCCAATTTGGATTTTACAATTCAAATATTTGAAATAAAATTTTTGACATCATTTTTTCAGATATGATGTGAATTCTGTTGCACTGATCTTTTCCATGAAGTAATATTATTACTTTTTAAAGCAGGGTAAAATATCACGATGCCAACAGGAAGGAAAATAAGAGAGAGGAAAGGGAAATTACCTGGATATTTGTGTTTGTTTCACAGTTCTGAAGTGCTTCATTCTTTTCATTTCCTCATGATCATTTAAAATGGTTTTTTATGAATTCCAAGAAGATAGCTAAAATGCCCAACAGGTTCAGTGCTTTTATATCTGAGAGGTTATGTGGTGTTTTAATATTAAAATAGATAGCATTACAATGTACGTGTTCATGATGGATGACGTTTATTTTATTCTGTTTTGAAAAAGATAAGGCTTATTCTTTTGAATAACAGATATGGCTCTGATTTTTGGAAGAATGAAGGTATGCATTCTTAATACATCATCATGAGATGTTTTATTCCTATGTTTTAATGAGGTTACTTGAGGCAAGCTGAGTTATTTTAAAGCAAAATAATTCATTTTCTAATCTTAAATTCAGTTAGAAGTAGACTTACCTTTTTTATTTTAGTTGTTGATGTGTATATCTAACATGCTGTTGAGAAGCCAAACTTGCTTTCAATAGAAGCATTTGATGGGGAAAATAGCACACTTCTATAATAGACACTGCCTGGAAATCTACTTGGGTAATTCAGTAATAGAAATCATTTTTTACTAGTTTCTATATTGAATGTGTCACAATGAAAAGTTTTTTTTTTTTTTTTTTAAGAATAGTTCTCTATTTTTTCCCTAGCTTCAAATTACAGTCATACTTCAATAGTGAGATTCCCTTCTCTAGTAGTATATATATACACATATGTATATACATATATATGTACACATATATATATAATTTAATTTACCATATATATGTATATATATAAGTTAATTAAATTAGCAAGGAACCCTCAAATTAATTTTGAACTGTATGCGTTATATGTCATTGTATTACAAATTTGGATTTCAATAATTAATCTATAAATGTTCTATCTATCTGAGATAGGAATGCAGTATTATTTGCCAGTAAATACAGAACATAAAGTGCAATATAGACTGTCAAACATACATGTTGTGCTTTATGCTTCTTAATTTTCCATTAATAAATTTGTGATATTGGAAATTTATTATTCTAATTTAGACTAATGAATATAGAAATTCTTTTATAAGTTTGAGTATGATTTTTCCAACCTGTAACTTTTACTAGTTTGCATCCTCTGAATAACATAGTCTAATCCATTTTTAAAATTCAGTCGGTTACATGCTTGGCAAAGCATTGCATTAACTTCATATATTGAAGAGTGAGAGATGTATAATGTAGACAGATTAAAATTTAGTAATACCATCATCAAAAGTTAATTCTATTTGAAGCTATACATTAAAATTTAAATAAAAGAGTAACCAATATTAAAATTATGATTTTTCATCAAGTAAAATTATCTTCCTAACTTGCAAGTAGTTTAGTTTATATATGGCCCTTTCTTAATGTTTTACACATATGTAATGCTTTATCTGTAGTAACAATTAACATTCTTTTTTACAAAGGATGAAAAGGAAAATTGAACAAAGGAAAGATGATCTATAAAGAAATTAAAAAAAACCCTGATTTCCCAATACTTTTTACTTTAACCTTAGTTTCACTTAATTGTTAGTGCCATGCAGTCATTTTTGACTCAGCGACCCCATGTCACAGAGTAGACATGGCTATAATCTTTATGGAAGCAGATACCATTTCTTTCACCCATGAAGGAGCTGGGTGGGTTCAAACCTAGAACCTTTCGGTTAGCAGCTGAGCGCTTAACCATTTGTGCCACCAGGTCTCTTTTTTCACTTAATAGTTATCATATATCCTAGGTTTCCTAGCATAGGTTTTTACTAATACCACTAAATTTCTAACAAGTAAGGACAGACTTTATAACATTTCCAGAAGACCCTTTCTTCTCAAACATTATAGTTTCTGCTAGTCTACTCACAGGTCAAAATTGAAATCATTCCATCACTGTCATGTCCATTTACATATATTCCTCTGAATGATTGCAACTAGTTCTTTCTTCTTTACCTGTCTTCAAGGCGTCCTCAAAATTCCATAGTGAGAAGGGAGAATCATCTCTTAAAAGATAGGTTGTAAGGCTTCACATAGATCAGCAGATCCCCAAATATAGTCAGTACCACCCACAGGGGGTTAAGGAATTGAGGAGAGCAGAAGTGGCTTTTTTTTTCTTCTTTTAATTGGCTCCTGAGTAAGTTTTAAGCAAAAGATGCACTTTAGTGCCTGAGGAGGTGAGCATGCTGTTTTCACCATTAATCCACAGCTAATCTGGCGGATCTCCATTTGGAAAGAATTCAAATAGAGGAAAGAGTTGAGGGGGTTAGAAGAGGTTTCCACCTACAAGAGAAAAACATGATTTCTAGTATATTGGCTACTTAGGTACAGGTTTACATATAGCCCTGACTTCCACGCCTTATTTAAAGTGCGGTTAAATTATCCATTTTTAAAATCAGGCCTTTATGCCTTTATGTACTGCTTTTTGTTTTTACAATCCATTATAGATACACATGATTCTAAAAATTCTTTTAACTTTTAAAATTATAAAGTTTACAGTTAATTGGAAAATCTTTTTTTGTTTGTTTTACTTCCAGTTGGCAGCCAGTAATTATAGAAATCCAATATTTCTTGTTACAAAATGGTTGACCATAACTTCAGAAAAATTATTCAATAGATCATATTCAATCTCATTAGTGTCTATTTAATATGTAGTTAAATTTAGTATTTAATTTTTGTTTATTTAATGATGTTATTAATAAGGCTTACGTTACGTTTCCTAGAAAGAATTGACATTATACCTTGCTTGCATAGACATGAAAACACAAAAATGTTTAAATGTTATATATAGGCATTTTTCTCCTTTACCAAGTAAAAACAAGCTGTGTTGAATCATTTCAAATGTATATTCATTGATAATGAAACTATTACTGTAGGGATAAATTTTAAATCTTTTCCAGTACATTTTATCAAATTGGAGTTTTAAAGAACACTAAAGTCATGTTTATGTTTATATTCTCATATGACTTTTGCCTTATTCACCTAGAAAAATTCTTTCCAGTGACGGTATTTCCTTAAGGGCCAGAGTGCATAATGTTGCTATGGGATGGGTTTTAGGCATGCCACAATATATGTCTTTGTTAACTTTGTTCATTTGAATCGCTATTACTAATAGAGCTCATCGGAGGGCACAGTGGTCACTATTCTCTAATAGGCTGGTGGTCAATAGATTTTGCTGACAATTAACAGCATTTAGCTGAAATGCCAAAAGATGTGCATTTGGGACATAATTGGAATTTTAACAAATAAAATACTTAGGGAATTCAAAATAAGTTGCTTTTAGCATTAAAAAATATGTATTAGAATTCTAATTGAGTTTGTGCTGAATTTTCCATGTCATGTATATGATCTTAGTGTATTTGTAGCTAGTTTTTTCATTAAAACCAGTGCTTAATATATGTATTCATATTCTTGATTGAAAATTAAATTTTTTCATAGAGAAATTTTGCCTTTCAGGTGAACACATTATTTTCCTCATTATTCAATATATATGCATGTCTTGCATGTTTCTCTGTTAGAAAAATATCTCTCCAATTAAATTATTTTAACTTATAAAACCTATTTCCAACGTGAATTCAGTTTAAATAGATATCTAAGTTGTGTGCTCTTGTTCCTACTGAGAATTGAGCAGTAATTTTACAGATTAAAGTAGTTTATTAATTATAAGCAAATCTGACTTTGAGTTGTTTAATATTTCACAAGCATTCTGTGCTTATTTTGGTGTTAAGTGAGTCCACAGGAAATCAGAGATGTCTGAATAAGTTTTTTACATCTTTTTCCATTGATCCCAGCATTCCTGTTAGATTTTAGATTCATTTTGTGTTTCGTGTCTTCTTCTTCCCTCCTCTCCCCTCTTCCTTCTCACCATAAGACCTGAAAGTTCTTTCATACTAGGGAAAATTACTCTCCATGTTTTTATTTTTAAATGTGCAGTTAAATTTAAAAATATATATACCCATTCAAATTACTGTGAAATTCTTATGGAGGAACAGTGTATAACAATTTTTATGAATCAAAATTAACATAAATAGTTTACAACTATGTCCATGTATATAATTGCTAATATTAATATTCAACACCTACAGTTTCCTCACAGTCCTAACCACTATTCTGCTCTTAGAAAACTTGCTTTTTTACTCCTATGTTATTATACTGTGTGTAAGAAAGTATAATACTTCTGTCTAATACACACAATACCTTTTAAAGAATGACCGTATTATCTTGTCTCTTAACGTTTACTCCAAGTAAAAGTTAAGATGATTCCCACTTTGTTAATATATTACTTGCAACTAACACAGTTGACTGATATTTTTTCCTTTGCAATGTAGTATGAACCTGAGGATATAATCGAATATGACTATGAGTATGGGGAAGCAGACTATAAAGAGGCTGAAAGTGTAACAGAGAGACCCACTGTAACAGAGGAGACAATAGCACAAACAGAGGTAAAAACAAAGTAGCTCCTTTGTATGTGGTGTCCTGCTGTTTGTTGTCCTGTGGTTCCTCATGTTGTCTGTTCCTCAGACTTATCATAAACTTTTCATTCAGCCTATTTCTACAAACCAATAACTGATTTTTTTTCACAGTAGCAGTCCAGAAGGAATGATGTTCATTTTGCTTACCCTTCCTTTCATTCACGCTCTTTATTTCCCTTTTCATTTTATTTATGTTTTCCATTCCATCTTTCACCACATTTTACAGAAAAAGAAATCAAATTTCAAAAAGAAGACGAGGACAGTGACTACTAAGTCAGAGGAAAAGTCCAAAAAGTTTACACCCCCCAAATCTGAAAAATTTGCATCCAAGAAGAAGAAAAGTTATCAAGCAACAGCAAAAGCCAAACTAGGGGTAAAGGTAGCAAAGAAAAAACAATCAAGATCTATCCTAGATAAGCTGGAAGATCTCTGATGATAAGTCATAGTCCTAACCCAACTAGATAAATACTCATTTGGCTAATACTGTAACACAATTAAATCATGATTTCCTTATATTTGATGTTGCTTTGCTTTTTTACTAATTGTTTTCCTTTTGAATCTATCATTAGGTGAATATCATTGACGATTTTCAAGAATACAACTACGGAACAATGGAAAGTTACCAGACAGAATCTCCTAGACGTGTATCTGGTACAAATGAGGTAATACACATAGACAGGGTTCAGTCACCATCCCACTTTTCAAAATGGGTAGTAAACCTTGACATATCTCACTCTGGATGAATCTATAATCTCTGAACACTTCAATGTTTTCTTTCTTTTATAGAGGTAAGAGAAACAATAGCATTGGTTTGCTATTACTGAAAGCAGTTCATTTCAAATCAATTCCAATTCAGATTTTGCATGATACTTTGCTTCATGCAATTGCTAAATTGATCAAACTGAATTGGCTGCTTTCATTCTCTTGCTTGCTCCTGGACAGCGGGTTCTCAACATGTTGTGACAATGGGTTTTCACAACATGATCTGAGGTTGAGGAGGAAAATCCTTTAAAGTGAAAATTGTATGATCAAATGATACAATTAGAGTTTATTCCATATGACCAATAATCATGCATTTTTGTGACAACCAGTGTTTAGAAAAATGTAGTCTTAATACATTTTAATAGCTCTTTACATTTCCAAATATGTTAAGGATGTGATGTTGTTTAGGATTAAAATAATATATCTTAACTTTTTCCATTACTTTCTATGAAAATGTTTTAATACATAGAGGTACAAACCGAACAGTCTTCCTGAATGACACACTAAACATACATTCTAATTCTGAAAAAATGAGCATACGGAGTTCAGTTTATATTTGCTAATATATCTGGCATATAATGCTTTATAATTTTTTCAGAAAATGGGTATGAGGATTATCTGAGTAATTTAGTTATTAGAAAATTTATGTAACATGTGTTCCAATGAGACAAACTAGTGGTGCTTTACATGCAAACAGATAATTTAGAATAATAAAATTTTAGGGCAAGAATGAATTTTAATGTTTATCTAGTCCAAATTAATACTTTTCCAAAAATGGATATCTTGATAGAAGATATTTATTTACCTACCCAGATTCATCCAGATCTTTAGTTCAGAGCTATGAATATAGTAATATTCTGACCCTGGATAATATATGACTTCTGTAGATGGTATATTCTCCTTATCTATGAGTCCAAATTTTATGATCACTGAACATTTACTAAATTAACCATTTATAGATATATTTTCATTCACATGTTTGTAGTGTAATACCATATAATTCTTCAATGAAACTCTGTCATCTAGACTCACTGAGTCATAGAAAACAAGTTATTTAAAAATGAAATTCAAAGACTAGCAAGACAAAACATTTAATTTGTATATCATCATAATCATAAGACCAAAGAATTTGCATAATACGTATGATTTAGATTTGTGATATTAATAAGGAATTGCTTATGAGAAAAATAAAATTTTATGAGATTTTACTTTTCAGTATTTCTGAGGAAGTCTTATTATTGTAATCTTTACTTTGAAGTGAATATTTATTCTCTACTCATTATAAGCTTACACAGTGATATATTCTATTTCATTGCCTTAAATTTGCACAGTATAATTTATATTTTATTTGTTTTAAAGTACTCTGATGAGTGAATACCCCCCTATATACTAAATTATCTGCTTAATCATTGCAATAATAAATGTTGATTTATATTAATATTAATATTTTATTTATTGTTTTGAGAGTGAAACCTACATGGTTTATCCAGGTAACAATTGTATTTAATGACAAAGTTCTGTGTGAAATTTGAAAATTAAGCAACGATTGAACTATATGTGTATTTTATTTGTTCAAATCTTAAACTGTAAAGTAAAAATCAAATTGACTAATACTTTTTTTTTTTTTAAATGGAGCAAGCAAATACACATCTTGACTCCATGTGAATATTTGCAGTTTATTGGGAAAAATACCTTGAAAGCAATATTTCTTTGTACATATCAATGTACAGATATATTTCTTTCAATTTTCCTGAAAGGCTAGCTTTTCAGGCCTTCAAGTTCACGGTATAGCTTGCTTGGTAGTACTCCAGTCGCTTTCCATGGGGGGGCATCAAACCGCCACTGCAATTGCTTACCTTGCTTTACTAACAGTAAACTTCATGTTCTCCACTTCCTTACAATTTAAATTAATAGCCAAATCCAGTTGAAGATGTATTTACTGAAGAATACCTAACTGGAGAGGATTATGATTCCCAGAGGAAAAATTCTGAGGATACATTATATGGAAACAGAGGAATAGACGGCAGGGACTCTGATCTTCTGGTAGATGGAGATTTAGGCGAATATGATTTTTATGAATATAAAGACTATGAAGATAAACCAACAAGCCCTACTACTGAAGAATTTGGTCCAGGTGTACCAGCAGAAACTGATATCACAGAAACAAGCGTAAGTCAGTATTAGGCTCTATGTCATAGTATCTATTATTTTTGGTGTATTTTCATGTACATCTTGATGTCTTTTCAGGTTTAAAATACAGGTTCTGTTCTTTTGTAAATTGTGAATAGTCATTACTAATAGAACACCTTGATTGACACTTTCTCTTGGGGATTTTTAGGAGTTGTATCTGCTGGCCTCACCACTGGAGTCTTTATTTTAAAGTATAAATCTTGAATAGAATTGAAACCTATGTTTCATGCCATTTATAAGATTGCAACATAATCATTATTATTCTGAATAATATGTCTATTTTCTAATCTTTATGATATTTTATTAAATTTAATCTGATAACACTTCTTAATACCTTGAAATAATGAATTGAGGTCTACAAAAGTCTTTGTCTTACTATGTTTTCAAGCCGCAATCAATCTCATTTCAAGATTCAGTATTGTTTAATATACATTTCTTTTATTTTTGAACAGTTTAAACCTTTAATAACTTTTTTATTAAGAAAACATTTATTTTTAATAGACTGTTTTAAATGTGTTTTGATGGTTAAATTCTGTCTCCCCCACCCTCCTTTTTTAAATTTGAAAATAGCCTTATGTACCTAAAGACATTTAGGCTATTTTGAATGTTTATTCAACAGATAAATGGCCATGGAGCATATGGAGAAAAAGGGCAGAAAGGAGAACCAGCAGTAGTTGAACCTGTAAGTACTCACATAAACACATTTTAAAGTTAGGTACAGTTATTTGATTTATATTATTGGCTACCATCATCTTGGAGCCCTAGTGGCACAGTGGTTAAGAGCTTGGCTGCTAACCAAAAGGTTGGTAGTTTGGTGATCCACCAGCCACTCCCTGGAAACTCTATGGGGAAGTTGTACTCTGTCCTATAGGGTTGCTATGAGTCGGAATTGACTCAATGGCAATGGTTTTTTTTTTAACCATTATCTTAGATTATTACGTATGTTCATGTATTACTACTGAAAATCCTGCTGTCCACAATGTTTCTAATCTGACACAGATAAGTATATTAGTAAGACCATTTGTGGAAGTAAAGTGGAATTGGAAGTTATCTGAGATTTGTCTAGTCTAACTTTATCATTTTACGGCAAAGGAGTATGAGCTCTAAAGGGTTTAAAGTAACTTTTCATAGGTTTCAAATGTTTGGTGGTCGAGCTATAACAGTACATCAGCTCTTGTAGTTTTCAATCCAGTAATTTTTTTTCCTGTGATTTCTAGAACTTGACATTGTTAGAAATATATCTTACATAATTACTTACTTGTTTCATATCCAAATTGTATCAAGTAATAATATAAAAATATATTTTTAAATTTCTCTTCCTCTTCTTCCACAGAAAAAAGTTGTAACTTATTCCAAAAGTGATTTTCTGTTTATATTAATGTTTAATAATAAAAATTTGCTTCTTACCAATATCATAAGTATATTAATACTTATCGGTAAGAAGCAAATTTTTATTGGGAAGCAATTTTACTCTTGTTCCCTCGAATCTACAATCTAGGAAAACCAATTAGAACCAAACTATATGTTTAACTGTCTCAGAACCATGAAAATCATTTTGGAATCTTCAATAACATTAAAAGTAATATGTGTATGTATATGTGTGTGTGTGTGTATATATATATATATATATATATATCTAACAAGATACAGCTTTAAGGACATTGTTAATCATCTACTCTATAAATCCAAAATCTTTAAAGCATGTCATATGCTCACCAAATGTTTTAAAAGTTTTTTTTTCAGAATTAATTTGTTTTTGTTATAAAAATGTGCAACGAGCTTTTTAAATGACAGCAATTTTCAGTAATCTAAAATAGCAGTAGAGTCATAAACCTTTTATAAATGTGTTCTTATCCTGAAATGCTACTCTAGTCTCCTGATTATTTAAGAACTTATTGTATATTTACATCCATTACTTTTGTCTGGACTTTTCTCCCCTTTCCCTGAACAAAGGTGGTTAGCGCTATTTATTTCCACACATTCATTAACATAGCAAATGTTTATGAAGTTCATGGTTTGTGCCAGGAATTATTCTGGGTGATAGGGAAATCTTGACCAACTGTCTTTTCTGTGTCCTTCATGGAAACACTTAACATATTCTCCTTTCTGATATAATTTATCTTAATGCAGTCATGTGCCACATGACGTCTGTTTGGGCAAAGTCCCACCACATATGCATCTGTGGTCCCATATGGTTATAATAGAGTTCAGAAATCCCAGTTGGAGAACAGGATGTAGCAGACATAAACGGACATAGCAAAATGCAACAGCTTCTCACATGTAACACGTGTATCTCATATCTCTTGTATACAAAGTGATTGTGCTGCCAGGCACATAATGGTACAGTACATATACAACCTATAATACATGTATCTTGATAGTCATAATGAATGCCTATGTTACTGACTTACATGTGTACTGCACTTTCTATCATTATTTTAATGTGAACTTTCCCTACAGTGGTTAAGAGCTACAGCTGCTAACCAAAAGGTTGGCAGTTCAAATCCACCAGCTGCTCCTCAGAAACCTTATAGGGCAGTTCTGCTTTGTCCTATAGGGTCACTATTAGTCAGAATCAACTTGCTGGCAACAGCTTTGGTTTTTGGTTTGTTTCCCTACTTACAAATTAAAAGTTTATTGTATAACAGTGTATGCTTCGACTCATAGGCAGCAGCATCCCATCTCATATATCTTGTGTCTCTTGAGTATTGTAGTGTTGTCTCTCTGTTTAATTTTATTTTAAAATATTACTGTGAAATGCATCATGGATTCCCAAAGCAGCAAAACCAGTGCTAGTGATAGCAGCAGTATCCCATATAGCTTTGCTAAGTATATAATATGGTGTCTGCATAATGTCCAAATCGTATAACATCCTATTTCATGGAAAGTATCATGGGTGTTAAGTGACACATGACTGTATTGCTATTTATTTTCTCTAATTATTTTGAAGATTCTTTGAGGGCAGAGATTTCTATCACTTTGAATTTCCTCCTTTCCTTTTAGACAGTAGGAATAGAGAATTCACTTTTTAAAATACAGTAATATAGTACTTTCTTAGTTAAGAGGTTGGGGGCTATATTTCTCTGGTAATGATTCTCTATCACTTTTTATTATAGGGTATGCTTATTGAAGGCCCACCAGGGCCAGCAGGACCTGCGGTATGTAAATGTTTTAAAGTTCTTTCGGCTTCAATTTTTTTTTATATTTATATAAGAGTGCCATTACAGCATTGAATTCATATATTTTAGACTAATTAGAATATAGCATTATAGAGGCAAGCATCTCTTCAGGGAAGCTGGTGGCCTTGATCTCCCTTCTTCACATTTGGCCGTCAAACTGACACTCTTTTGAGTGATCTGGAGTTAAATTTTGTTTTAAATATTTTTTGTAGCCTAAATATCTCTGCATCTTTTAGCATCATTTTTAACTTTCTACTGAAAATTCTGAAAGTAAAGAAAAGACATCCTTATTTTTATAAAAAAGGTATAGATATATGTCTATGTAAGAATGGGATTGAGAGTTCTAGGTTGATTATAAGGGAGCCCTGGTGACACAATAGTTAAGTATTTGGCTGTTAACCAGAAGGTCAGCAATTTGAACCCACTAAGCGGCTCTGAGGGAGAAAAAACCTGGCGATCTGCTCTTGTAAGGATTACAGCCTAGGAGACCCTATGGGGCAGTTGTACGGTGTTCTGTAGGGTTGCTATGAATCAGAATTGACATGAAGGCACACAACAACAACAGTTTGACTGTAGCTGTGTTATCTGTACTAATTTATTTTCCATTGCCGTTTCTTAGTAAGGCAATGTCACTTAGTATGTCTTTATTCAAACTAGTTGTACTGATCTGACCTTATAAAAAAATTCCTCTCTCTTTTGTGGAATTAAATTCTTGTCATCTGAAGTAATATATGATGCTGATGCCTTTAAATCTTTGCTATCCATAAAAGAAAATGTAAAAATGCCTTCAAGCTAAATGATTTCCATTTTTTCAACTTTGCTCTCACATTTTTGAGGTCTAGTTTTATGAGTAAACCATTTTTTCAGTGAGAACTGGGAACCGACTTCTACCTTGGGGACTTTATATTGGCACACCCTCCTTTCCTGCTTTTCCTTGGAATGTCTGCCTCCTCCCTGAGAGCAGCTTCATAGAGGAACAATGGAGCTAGCCATAAAGTGGTTCCTATATGTTGTCTTTTCACAGAGAGGTAAATAGGGCAATTGTTTGGGAGACAAGTGTATATTTATGAAACACAAATGAGCTCTTCTTTGATTTTAATGGGACAAATTTTCTTGAATACTAATGAGGTTAGGAACCTGACTCAGATCATGGCTTATTTCTCCATAGGGTCTTATGGGTCCTCCAGGTCTACAAGGCCCCACTGGACCTCCTGGTGACCCTGGTGACAGGGTAAGTGAAGTATTACCTCATTACAAAAACATGTAATACAGAATAAAAGAATTAAAAAGTATTCTAGAAGTTTAACATGTTATCCTTCTGGGCGGGGGGAAATGTCTATTAATTCCCTGTTGTATAACTTTTTAGTTAGTTTTTCTAGCTATAATTTTAATAGAAAGATTAAAGAATGTGCATTTATCTGCGCTATAATTAATAAGCAAACTTTTATTCTCACTCATTTTCCAATGTGATAGGAATCCTTTACATTAGATTCAGTCCTTCAAATCCAAATCCCACGTATGTTCCTGAAACTCTCGTAGGTATTTAATTAGATGCTGATAGAATGAATTAATAAGCCTGAAATTCTGATTTGAAGATCAATTCCTAGGTCACATGGTGAAACAGGTCAAGTTTTCATTAAGTCTCTCCAGTCTCTTCTTGTAAAAGCCTTAAAGCCTTTTCCCATTTCTATTGTGCTTTGCTTTTTTTCTTCCCTCTTTTTCCCCATCCTTGAATAGCCAATATATTCGTGGATTTTTGTTTTTGCTTTTACCCTTTTTAAAATAGTGCTTAGAAAGGGTCAGACATGTAAATGACTGATAATTTTTATACGTTTACAATTAAAAGGCAAACCCTCTTTTTAGTTTAGGCTCAATGAATACAAGATTTTATCATATTTCAGGAAGTCTGACCTGGATGGTAGCTATTTAAGGTCAGAGGGCATAAGCAATGTACTATGAAAATGTGACTTCTTACATGATCTCACTTAATCTGGAATGTCCAGTTTGGTGTAGACATTTATTTGTAACCAGTCACCTTAATTAATATTTTCGTTTGTAAATTCTTTAATAATTTTTTAAGAAATTTTGCAGTATAACTTACTGACTTTAAAACTCTATTCCAGGTTATAAATTTATATCTTTACACTGTTCCTTAAAAATACAGACATATAAATGAGCAAAAAAAAAAGAGACAATGTTTTATGAAGGAGAATTTATACCTATCAACCTAGATTTGTTAGGATTTGAAGTAATGATTTGCTTATAGAAGCAGGTGTTTTACCTTTCTGTGAAAGTTTTTAAAGCTTATAGAGAACCTATTTAGTTTATATTAGAAATGAAATAGAATCCTGTCAATCTAGAGACAATGTTATAGTCAAGATGTGTTAACTTTTATAAGAAATTAACATTTGAAAAGTGTTGCTGCAGAGCTTTTATATTGAGTGCATGGTTTGAGTTGTATCTTTTGTATCTATTTATTAAGTTTAGAATTTACCACCCCCAAGTAGGACTGGATTGTCAAAAAATAAGCCTACTTATATTGAAAGCTTATGAACATATATTTTGTAACTATGAGTCACCCTACTCATGTATAGATGCATATATATTTCATATTCTGTATAATGATAGATATGTTTTGTGTTTCTAAACAGATACCACAGTCATATATAAACTACATGTGCAATATCTCATCAAGCATTCAAAATAAATTATTAATTATTTATATTGTAAAGAATACTTAAATATATTTTAAATAAATCTTTTATCATTTACTTTGGACTCTGTCTTATCTAACTGCAAGATCCAAACTTGAATCACTCACTTGATTCTCAAGTGCTGATTCTCCCCAAAATATACATGAACTTTGTATCTTATATAGTTTGAGGCTCTGAATAAACTCAGAGCAAAATTCTTATCTTAATTGGATTATGCATTAATAATCAGACATTATTAAAATCACCTAAAACTAGTGCAATAAAATACAACCCTTTCTAGGTATATTTTCTTGAAGAAGATTAACCAAGATGGAGCGAGCAAATGCAAAGTAAATTGTATAGAATTATGTTAATAAAAGTTATTCTACTTGTAATAAATGTTGATTATTTTATTATTTATTTAATTATGCCATTTACTTTCCTAGGGCCTACCAGGACGTCCTGGCTTGCCAGGGGCTGATGGTCTGCCTGGCCCTCCTGGTACCATGTTAATGTTACCGGTAGGTCCTTTTATTATTATAAAGATGACTTGATATTTTGCCACCTTGTTCCTGAAAATATTGTTGAACCATATTACAGAACAATCATCTAAAAACCATTCTATGAGGTAGAGATACTGGAAAGCAATCTGATTGTAGGAAATTAAGGGAAATTTTACTAAACAATAAAATTCTAATAAATATCATTATTTGCATTAGAATCAAGGTTACATTATTTGATTTGACTCCTGGTAACAAAGGTTAGAGGTTTTTAAAAAAATATTTCCAATCATGCGGTTTATCCTGATTCTTATCATTGACATACATTTCAAATGTTACTTAAAGTAATATTAATATAATATTTATCACCATATACACTATAATTGAAACTGTCTAAAGATATGTCATTATCCATTATTCAACACTTATTCAGTGAAAGATTCCTTTTTAAGGTTATTTGACCCAGTGATCTGAAAAAAATTGTATTTGATTTATCAAGGTAAACATAGTAAAGTTTTAAGAAATGAATACTTAGAGTGAAAAATTGACTCATAATTCATTTTGGCTTGAAATTAAAACAGAGTTTTAGAAATTTTTGGAGGAGTATTAAGGTGGATCACTTTTCCAGTAGAATTACTTGAGAACAGGTAAACAAAATGAATATATATCAAGGATAATTTTCTCTATATTCATGGTGAGTCTAAAAGTTTTGCTCAACTAAATAATGACTGATCTATAACCACTGTCAAACTTAGTACATTAAAAATTTTTACAAATGAATGAAGGAGTATTTTCTTATATATGTAAAAAAATGAAAAATGGTTTATTTCAGAGTTTTTAGAGATTATAGAATTTAGAATTAGAAAGGAGTCTCTAATATGTTCCCGCTACAAGTGGTGAATTGTGGCCTAGAGATTTTTCACAAGGGGCAGAAGGAGAATTTAAAAAAAAAAAAAAAAAATTCCAGATCTTATAACTCAGTATGGTTTCCTTGGACTTTTGTAAAATCCCAATATTTTAAGTAAATGGTTTTCTTCTAGTAATCATGACATCTAAATCCAACATATTTGGCAAAGGCTAATTTTGAGTTTGTCGTGTCATCTCTTCTTAGTTTCGTTATGGTGGGGATAGTTCCAAAGGACCAACTATCTCTGCTCAGGAAGCTCAGGCTCAGGCAATTCTTCAGCAGGCTCGGGTAAGAAAGGACAAACAAGTCTTCCCATATCATAACCTAATTCTGTCAAGCCTGTGCTCTGTCTATGTGTTTGTGTGTCTGTGTGTGTGTGTCTGCTCATGGGATATGCTTACAGAATACTTACTCTGAGTAATATATTGAATTTAGGTGGAAAGAATAACAAAATTATATTTTTTCCCAGTAGTGACATTTTCTTTACTTAAATATTACAGTTTAATAAACTGACTACAATATTGCCATCTATAATTCTGGCTGCCTACCACAATAACACAAATTTTCTATTTTTATTCAAAGAATATTGATGGATTAGAACTTAGCACTGCATGTTTTTTACATCCAGTTATTTTCCTCCTGTAAAGTGTAAGTCAATGATTGGTGGATAGAATTAAGAGAATAACATTTGAAATAAACTTTTTGCCCCTTAATTTTCTGGATTCTGGACATCTCAAATAATCCACAAAATTAAGTTTCTTAGACATTCTTTTGTATGAAAGAAATAAACCTTGAAATATGTATCCAAGGTATAATTTTATAATATTTTTTAAAAAGCTATTAAATATGAACTCATCTTCAGTTTATAATCCTTTATAAATTAAGAATTACCATTATCTGTAGGCTTGTAAGTAGCCCTGGTGGCGCAGTGGTTAAGTGTTTGGCTATTAACTTAAAGGTCAGTAGTTCCAATCCATCAGCCACTCCTTGGAAACCATATGGGGTGGTGCTACTCTATTCTATAGGGTCACTGTGAGTCAGAATCTACTCGATGGCAATGGGTTTGGTAGACTTATAAAACATATAATTACGTTTTTTTAAATTAGACACACTGCACTTAAAATATGTATAAGAAAATCAGAAGAATATATCAGAAAAGAATTGGAAATTATATAATATTTTTATTCCTAGTAATTGATTTTCTTTTTAAGGAAAGGAAATAAAGGCTTATGGTTGATATGCATATGGTACCCACTTCCTAACTGATATAATTTAGTCTGTGGTAACATTTTATTAATAATCACAAATTTATATGTATATACCATACTTGAAAACATAAGTGAAAGTTGTAATCCATTCTTAATATTTGTTTACATATTTCTTAAGTCTGTTAATCTGTAAAGATGTCATTCTTTGGTTACATCATATATAAAGGTAGTAAAAAATTTAAATATTTATTAGATCTTGGGATAATACAAATCTAAATTATTTTTAAAATTATTAATTATTCCTACAATTTATCCTATAAATTATTTTACTTTGAACAAATTTAAGGTACTTATTTGAGCTTAAATATTTTATGAGGTTGTCGAATTCCTCAGTTTATTAGTCCTCCTACCCTACTTGAAAAATAGGTAGCAAGCATTATAATTCCAATTTTTCAGATATTTAATCTCAAGAATTAAGAAGTATATTGCAAAATCTCATGGTGAGTCAGTAGTGGAACTTTGGGGATTCTACTGTTTTCATCTTGTGCACTTTTCTAATATAATTGTGCATATTATTTCTATTACAGCATTATTATTTTTGATGACTGTTACCATGATAAATGTAAATATTCATCTGTCAGACACACTAATATTAAAAAATAGCACATCATACTAATTTAACATCTATCAAATTTTTATTCCTTGTATTCTAAGTGATCCAGCTTTTCAAGTATGCTAATTTCACATTTCTAATATTCACTGTAACAGTAGTGCATGTAATCATTCCATTATACCTATGATTATGCAAAATAAGTGTATTTTTCTATATAGCATTAAATTTCAAAAATTTGAGATTTGTTAAAAGAAATGTATTATCATAACACTCCCTGATCAGTTTTGCTTTTTACTGTATGGTTTTAATTATCATAGTTTTTCCTAAAATGTTGCTGGAAAAAATTTTATTCAAAGCATGTCAAATTCATCACCACTAAAAATATTTTCAGTGAGAATTGTACCTATGTATTTAAGAGCAGAAGTCTGTACATTATTATGAAGTACACTTCAGAAGAGTAAATTATCATGTGTTACATTTCTTGTTTTGAAATCTACTTCAATTTTTATAATTGAATAAGTCATTATAATATATAGTACAGATTGTATATGAGTTAACAACTACTTAAAAAATTTCTGATACTTATGTAGGACTTTTGTCATTCTAAAAACTTGCAATTTTTTAGTAACCTGGCACTCCTTCTAGCATGTAGCTGTTACATCTGTGTTGATCATGCATTACTTTGGGGTAGCTTGTGTAAATGAATATTGTGTTTTAATATGTTCTTCCAGTAAAGCATCCCTGAACTTGATATATTTTGTTTTCTAGATTGCTCTGAGAGGCCCACCTGGTCCAATGGGTCTAACTGGAAGACCAGGTCCTGTGGTAGGTTACTGAAAAAGATAACATATGTTAAAATTCCCATAGTGCCAATTTCCTGGGCAGCTCCTGCCAGGCATTGTTCATATCTCTGTCTGGTGAAAGCAGGGTATATATACCTACTTATGTCTTATTTTGAGTCCATTTAAAAGTCTATTTCAATTCAGTCTTCTGTAAATTTCCACGAAAAGGTTTTCAATGAAAAAATGTTAAATAAATAAAATGAACCATATAATTGAGACATATATCCAACTATTAATTTCTCAAACTATAAATACGATAATTGATTTGCATAATATTCAGAGTTACTAAAATTCAGTTTTACATTAAACAGAATTTCACATCAAACAAAGAAAAGAAGTATTGGGGTCCAGTGAAAATTGTTACATAGTCTTAGTGCCAAGAAGGATACTTGATTTAAACTACAGGCTGCCTCCAGTATTCCACAGGTGCTTCAGATATTAGAGAAATTCTTTTCTTTTTTAGATACTCTTGGAATGTAACAGTGTTTGTAGAATACATACTAAGATGCTCCTAATTGTTCTTCTAAAATTTGTTTATTATTTTTTTTAATTTACCAAATTTTAAGCAGTGTAGCAATTGACAAAAATCATGAAGATAATTTCCCAATCATGATTTTCTCTTTAACTGAAAACTGCAGGATTCAATACAAAGTTCTCATTAATTTCAGAATTAATAGAATAAATACTTAATTTCTATTTCACGTATTTGTTTTTCAACATATAAAATTCTCTCATATGATTTCATCTGCTTTTGATATGCTTTTTTGAAATAAAGCTATGTATAGAATTTGTTACTCTGAAAGTTAAAATCTTATCTTTGATGTACTTAGTAGACAACTTATAGGAAAAGAGTTTTTATTTGATTTTGAATCAAGTGATTAGTGTTCTAATTATTTAATTGTTTCAGTAATCAGATTTGGATTACAGATAGTTTTCTTCATGAATTTTATTCAGTAGTTCATTTTGTAGTTTTATACAAAGTTATATGTTTCTTATTCAAACTTGAAATTTCCCAAAACTTTATGTATTTTGAAGGGCTGTACATTGAATCATATGCGCTCATGTGGAACATGTATTCTAGTGATATGTTCCACAGAATTGATACCATATACATGTGTAAATACATTATCAAGAGTTTATCATGTATTTTTCCTTTTCTGCCTTTCAAAAAAAACAGTAAGAAATATGGAAGCGCCCTGATGGCCTAACAGTTAGTTAAGTGCTTGGCTGCAAACCAAAAGGTTGGCGGTTCAAACCTACTCAGTGGCTCCACAGGATAAAGACCTGGCAATCTGTTTCCCTTAGATTACAACCAAGAAAACTCTATTGGACAGTTCTACTCTGTCACATGGTTTCACTATGAGTTGGAATCAACTCAAAGGCACACAACAACAGCCACATGGCCTATATCAATTTATAAAGGAGGAGATAGAGTTAGTATTCAGTGGATTGTTAGTGATAGATCAAATTTACATGGCTGAGAAACTTCATCATTACGCTACTGTTTCAGCAGCTTTGGGGCAGAAGAATTCCTAGGTATTTTATTAAAAGTAAAAGTTCCTGGGACTGCCAGCAACATGGCACTCTAGGCAGAAGCACTACACCATCCCTCCACAGCAAAGATCTGAAAAACTAAGCCAAACAGAGAAAACAGCAATCTGAAACCCTAAAACATCAAATAAAGAGGTAAAGAACTTAGCCAAGCCCCAAATGGAGTGAGAAGCTCAGAGAGAACAGAGAGCAAGGAGAGATTCATGCAGAGGTCCCCTATCAGCTAACGCAGCACAGATCCACCATCTTGGACTCCTATCAGAGACCAGCAAATAGGGGGTACAAGAAAGCAGCTTCACGGAGCTTCCAGCAGGTCACAGAACAACCGGTAACTGGCAATATATGCTTTCCCACCCTCCACCCTTCTTCACCCCCATTCGGCCTCCTCTGCTTCCCACGGCCACAGTCTCTTGGCCGGGAAGCAACAGCTGCTTGGATTCCACCCACCTGCACTGGCCGACTCCCTGAGTGCCATTTGTTGGCTGCTGGTGTTGCTTTTTTCCACTTCTTTTGATTTCTTCCTTACCTCTCATGACCTCCCCCACCTTTCGCTGAAATACCTGGCTCCCTGCCCCATCTTTGTTTCTTCCTGGGGGGCTGCGGAGCTCTGTTCAAGTGTGGAACTGCTTCCCGGTCCATGCTGCCATGCTGATGGGATCCTGGGGCTTTTTTAATGTTTGTTTGTTTTCGATTGTTTGTTGGTTTTCTTTTTCTTTTCTTGACTTGAGTGCTGGTTCTGGCCAGGTGGTGCTCTGCAGCTTGGGACCTACCCTTCGGCTTGCGCAGAAACGCAGAGGGATCCCTGAGGACATTTCTTTTTTTGTGATTTTTTTTTCCCTGCTTTTTGGGGGCTTTTCTTGTTCTTTTTTTTTTTTTTTTATTTGTTTTGTTTTCTTTTCCCTCTTTTTCCCTTTTTGCATTTCTTCATTACTCAGTTTCTCGTCTCTCTATATCTTCTTTCTCTTCCTGTCCGCTAAATACCTGGTGCTGAATACCTCTACACCTTCTAGCCAGGCTGAACTTCAACACCTGGGAACAACTTCCCCAGACCTCATAGCTGCACCAGTGGTTTCCCAGGGAGCTTTGCTATTCTTTTTTCTTCCCAATTTTTATTTATTCATCCTTTTCTTCTTCCCTTTTTTGTTTTTCTCCGTTTCATAGTGTCTCATCGCTCCACTCCAACGGCAAGCTCCTCTAGCACTCTTTTTTGTTTGTTTGTATGTTTTTGGCTCCTGTTCCTCTCTCCTCTCTCCCATACCCATCTTAGCTCCACACATCACAGTCTCCCCCCTCCATCCTGCCTACCTGCACTGAGCGCTTAACATCACACCACCAAGCAGCACGGGCACGGCCTACTAGAACCTGCCCTGTACTGATTACTGACCCACCCTGGTGGCTGTAATAAGTGCCACAAACAACCCATCCCAGCAACTCCTCATCAGCTAGACCTGCCCTGCTGCAGCATATCTGAGCGACTGACCCTGCCAATTGGAGAAGGAGGTGAAAAGTATTATCCCCACCGATGAGCAGACAACAAAGAACGAACAGCCCACCTGCTCAGACATAGCCAAATAAAAAAAAAGGATGAAACAAACAAATCTATAATCAATAAACGAGAAAAATAACTACTAAATGCCCCGAAGACAGCAGAAAATATCAAAACATTT
>NW_004444080.1:4584657-4637757 GCF_000243295.1 Trichechus manatus latirostris | reverse complement strand
AGATGGAAAAACTAATCATTAACTTTATATGGAAAGGGAAGAAGCCCCAAATAAGTAAAGCACTACTGAAGAAGAAGAATAAAGTTGGAGGACTCATACTACCTGACTTCAGAACCTACTATACAGCTACGGTAGTCAGAACAGCCTGGTACTGGTACAATGACAGATACATTGACCAATGGAACAGAATTGAGAACCCAGATATAAATCCATCCACCTATGGTAACCTTATCTTTGACAAGGGCCCAAAGTCCATCAAATGGGGAAAAGGCAGTCTTTTTAACAAATGGTGCTGGTAAAACTTGATATCCATCTGCAAAAAAAGAAACAAGACCCATACCTCACACCATATACAAAAACTAATTCAAAATGGATGAAAGACCTAAATATAAAGCCAAAAACTATTAAATTCATAAAAGAAAAAATAGGACCTACACTACAGGCCCTAATACACGGCATTAACAGGATACAAACCATAACCATCAACACACAAACCCCAGAAGATAAGCTAGATAACTGTGATCTTCTAAAAACCAAACACTTATGCTCTTCAAAAGACTTCATCAAAAGAGGAAAAAGAGAACCTACAGACTGGGAGAAAAATTTTGGACAGTACAAGTCAGACAAAGGTCTAATCTCCACAATCTTCAAGAAAGCCCAACACCTCTACAACAAAAAGACAAGTAACCCTATTTAAAAAATGGGGAAAGGAAATGAACAGCCACTTCACCAAAGAAGACATTCAAACAGCGAACAGACACATGAGGAAATGCTCAGGATCACTAGCCATTAGAGAAATGCAAATTAAAACCACAATGAGATACTATCTCACCCTGGCATTACTGTCACCAATCAAAAACATTGCAAATAACAAATGTTGGAGGGGCTGCGGGGAGATCGGAACTCTTATGCACTGCTGGTGGGAATGCAAAATGATACAGCCATTTTGGAAAATGATATGGAGCTTCCTTAGAAAGCTAGAAATAGAAATACCATACGATCCAGCAATCCCATTCCTAGGAATATATCCTAGAGAAATAAGAGTCATCCCTGGAATAGACATATGCACACCTATGTTCATGGCAGCAGTGTTCACAATAGCAAAAAGATGGAAACAATCTAGAAGCTCATCAACAGATGAATAGATGAACTATGGTACATATACACAATGGAGTACTAAGCAACGATAAAGAACAATGATGAATCTGTGAAGCATCTCATAACATGGATGAAACTGGAAGAAATTATTCTGAGTGAAATAAGTCAATCACAAAAGGACAAATATTGTATGAGACCTTTATTGTAAACACCCATGAAAAAGTTTACACACAAAAAGTAACAATCTTTGTTGGTTACGACGGATGGGAGGGGTGGGGGGGAAATACTCAATAGGCAATAAATAAGTGGTATCTTTGGTGAAGGGTGAGACACTACACAGTACTGGGGTACCCAGCACAACTTGTACAAGGAAAGGTCATGGAAGCTCCCTAGACTCTTCCAAACTCCTTGAGGGACTGAATTGCTGGGCAGAGGGCTGTGGAGACCGTAGTCTCGGGGAACATCTAGGTCAATTGGCATAACACAGTTTATAAAGACAATGTTCTACATTCTACCTCAGTGAGTAACATCTGGAGTCTTTAAAATCCTGTGAGCAACCATCTAAGGTACTCCACTGGTCTCATCCCTTTGGGAGCAAGGGAGAATGAAGAGAACAAGATACAAGGAAAAGATTAGTCCGAAGGACTAATGGACCACAGCTACCAAGGCCTCCACCAGACTGAGTCCAGTACAGTTAGATGGTGCTTGGCTACCACCACTGACTGCTCTCACTAGGATCATAACAGAGGGTTCTGGACAGATCTGGAGAAGGATGTGGAACAAAATTCTAACACACACAAAAAAAGACCAGATTTACAGGCCTGACAGATTCTGGAGAAACCCCGAGAGTATGGTCCCCAGACACCCTTTTAGCTCAGTGATGAAGTCACTTCCGAGGGTCACCATTCAGCCGGAGATTGGACAGCCTCATAAAACAAAATGGGACTAATGAGGCACAGCAGTCCAGGCACAAGGACTAGAAGGTAGAAGGGGATAGGAAAGCAGATGATAGGGAACCCAAGTTTGAGTAAGAACAGTGTTGACATGCAGTGGTGTTGTTAACTGTTGTCATAGGGCAACACGTGTACTGATGATTAATGAGAAACTATTTTGTTCTGTAAACCTGCATCTAAAGTGAAAATAGCAGCACAACTGGAAGAACGTAATCGAAGTCACTGAACTTTGCATGTAGAAATTTTTGAAATGGTGTATCTTTGGCTATGTATATTTTCACAAAAAAAAGGTCAAGAAGGGAGAGGGTTGACATGTCATGGGTTTGTGAATCAATGTCATAAAACAATATGTGTACTGACTGTTTAATGAGAAACTATTTGTTCTGTAAACCTTCACCTGAAATACAATTAAAAAAAAAAAAAGGAAAAGTTCCTGGAGCCCTGAACTTGAGACTCTTTGTGATGTTAAGTCCTGTATGGGTACCTGCAAACTATATTTTCAGTGAGTGTACAAGGCTGATTCCTATGGTAAACACATTTGGGAAACACTGCTGTTACTATTTAAGTAATTAGTCTAGAATCATTGAAACGGTGTTATCCAAAGAAATTTTCCTGCTTATCACTTTAAGAAACACAAGCCTGGTGTATCTGTGGAAGGTGAGGGCAATGGAGCAGAACCAATCAAAACATGTTACATTAGGAGTTTCTGTTTTCACCAGGTCTTAGGGGTCAGTCATTCTTTCAAGACATGTTGGCAAAGAGAAACCATTGATAATCATGTACAGATCCTCAGTGGCATATCCAAGATTAATTAATTTACTTTCCTCTATGTTATATTAAGTTTTAGCCTCCTAAATATTAAAGATTGGTATTGAGGGAGAAAAAAAAGATACTGTTCCTTTTTGTAATTTTCTCTTTTATTATCCTTTACTCCATACTATCAAATGATAATAGACTTTTGAGTGTCTGTTAGTTCTAAAGTTTAAAAAGGTATTTTTTTACATTATGATTTAGAAAAATAACAGTCTACAGCAATATTCTGAGGCATAAATATGTATATATTCTTCCAATGAAAAAGTCTTATAGACAAATGAAGCTCTATATTATATAGCAGGCAGGAAATGCAGAAGTATTTTTTCCTGTTCTGTTACTGTCAAATATCGTGTGACAATTTTGGAGTAAGTATTTGGGCAAAGTAATTATAATCTGTTGAGTAGTAATTGCTTATATTCAGACGATATAGTACAGTAAATTAAAAATATATAGGCTGCTCTATAATGGTGTTCAGTTTAGTGATTAACAATCTGATTAATGCAGAACCTCAGTTTTCCTCTTGGAGAAATTTTTTTGCAAGAATTTTTAATTATAAGATTGAAAGTCATCATTTTTGTAATTTTCAACATTAAAATATTCATGTTTCTTGACTTAGTATGTTTCTCGGGAGTCATATGAATAGTTATTTTCCCTTGGAGCCACCAGGAGGCTCTAGATATCTAACATTTTCAGATTTAGCTTAATTCTTAATCTTAGTTGTACTTCAGTATACTATTTATTTGAATATGTATTGATTTAAATAAACTAGAAAATTCTTAAATGCACCAAATGTACTTTGTCATTAAATAACTAATTATCATGTTCAATTTAATATTCTAAAGCTTTCTGCAAGGGATAAATGGCCTAGTATTTATATTTTTAAACTAATTTCACCTATATAAAGCAAGCTTAAGTTTTTGTTTTGTTTTTTTCCTGTTTATGTGCCAGATTTTTGTGCACTTTTTGAATTATGTAAAAATTTATAAGAAGTGTTTGTCATAAGTGCTTGTTCTCAAGGGAAAAGAGACAAATTAGTCTGGAAAAATGTACTTGGACATTAGGACATTTATAATGATAACAGTATCATCTATTCTTGGCATTTCATTGCTCCAGAATTCAGTGTCTGAGAAATTTCTAAGTGTAAAAACAGTAGTATTTTGCCAAGTTCTTGCTGTGTAAATGGATTCAGTGTATACTGGATTCAGTAAAAATGTGTTGCTTCTAATACTGTATCACGGTAGAGTGTCTTGTATAACATTACAAGTGCTCTGATGGTGCACACATTAAGGAAAATTTCAGTGTGATTTTATGAGGTTGGCTTCATGAAAAAATATTCCTACAGATAAATAGAATATGTTGACCTTCCTTTTTCTTTTGTCTTATTTCCTTCCTTCCTTGGATTGCTTTTGTGTAGTCGTATCAAATACAGACATTTAAATATAGTTCACATGCTGGAATACAATCAATATGCTAAGAACCGGATGTACATCAATCAAAGGACTTGAATGTTTTGTTGTATTATCTAATAAAATCATACTTTTTGTATGAAATATATTTTGAATAATATTTAGTTATTTCAGGAAGAAATGGTAGGACAGAAGGGGTAGGGAATTGCTAAATGGAAAGAATTATATACTCACTTTTTCTCTACAGGGGGGGCCTGGTTCATCTGGGGTGAAAGGTGAGAGTGGTGATCCAGGTCCTCAGGTAAAGAAACATAATTTGTTTATTTCACTTATGATTTTTACTTTATGTTATTGAATAAGATGTTTGAAATATCTACCATTTGTTCGAAAAGTAAAGAAATGACTTACATCACCTTTAAGCTTATGTCATCTATTTTAATTGAAAAATCCTTAGTGGCTGTGACTCATTAGTGGCATGACTAATTTTAAAAAAAAGACTAAATTGCATTTTGTAGATGATTGAAGAAATATATACCAGGCATTGTGCAGAGTTGTAGGAATATATGGTGAAATAGATAGTCCAAGAACTCATCAGTTAACCATCTAATGGGGAATTCATCTATGAGAAAAAGCACTTTCAAGACAATGCTGTAAGTGCAAGGAAAGAACACATATCTAGGAAAGGACATCCAAAAGATGAAGGAAAAGGTGAAGGAATAGGGATTAGAAAGAGGAGAGGACTAAATGGATCACTAAGAGTTTTCAGCTAAAGGAAATGTAAAACCCCATGGTTTTAAGAATAAAATAAGTAATCAAGGATGTTTTTAGGTTTAAAAAGTCACATTTTATTTCTTTTGTTTAAATATAATCGTGTGTCTACATATAAACTTAAAAAAATAATAGGACTTTTTTTTTTTTTGGCAAGAAGCCATTTAGAAAAATTGATTTTCTTATCTTCTGCTTTATCTGAATTTTTACATAAGACATAATTTCCCTGTGTTTAAATGAATAGTTAAATGTGCATGAAAGCAAAGGTAGAGCTGAGAGGATCTTAATTTCTAAAACTATCTTTGTCGATATGATTGACCTCACTGATCAAGAATCCTATACAATGAATTAATTATGACGTTTTGATACAGGGCCCTCGAGGTATCCAAGGCCTTCCTGGTCCAACGGGAAAACCTGGAAAAAGGGTATGGCTGATCTTCATTGTGGATTTTGAGAGCATCTGAATGGATCAGTTGTCTTGTTTTCTTTTACTCTGTGCCAGTAGGAGTATCTATTGCTTAATCTTGTCCTTGGCATTATTAGGGTCGTCCGGGTGCTGATGGAGGAAGAGGAATGCCAGGAGAACCTGGGCCAAAGGTCAGGCATTTCTACGTTTGTACATTCAGATCTTACATGTCAGTTCACCTCTGAAATTTTTATATTTTAACATATAATTTCTTGATAGGCAAGAATATCTTACATTCAAATTTTAGTACAGATCTAGTCTGGAAATGCACATGATAATGATGATGATGATGATGATGATGATGTTGATGATAATTTTACAGGGAGATCGAGGATTTGATGGACTTCCAGGTCTACCAGGTGACAAAGGTCACAGGGTAAGATATATCATTAAGTTACTTTTCATAAAGGGATAACTGGACTTTTATGAAATATTTTGGAATTGATACACTTTAGGAAATCAGAAGAAGAGAGCTAATAGGAAGTATTTGTAAACCCATTTAATAAATTATTGCATCCGATAGATTTTTGAAGAAAGATAGGTAAAATTTTATATGTGACATCAGTGTAAGTTCTCTAATTGTTTTTAGATGTTAAAATATTTCTTGTATGCAAACAAATTGAAATGGAGCTTACATGTATACATATTTGAAAAAAAATCACATTAATAGAAGAGCAAATTTTGGAGATTTAATATTGTCTCTAATTTTTTTTTGTAATTGCCTGAATTTTCCTCTTACCATTTTTGTATGGCAATATACTCAAAGAAGACATCTGTAGGCAGTCTACCAATGATGGTATTCTAGGCACTATGCTTTATTATAGTCAATTAGATGGCTCAAGTAGCTATAGACCACAAACTATTACCTTGTGATGATATGAGCTCTCAATCCAATGTAAGAGTTTATAATTTTCCAAAGCCATGTAAACCAGTATACTGAATGGCAAACCACTAGATATGTTTATTGGAAAACTAAGCAAAGAGATACTCTCTCCAAAAAATAATCAGCTTTGAATGGTTGCATTTAGGACTGAGGATAGCTAACCTTAAGGTAAATGGGAGAAGAAAAAAAAAGATAGATCTCTATGAATGTCTAGCAAAATTTAGTGCGTGCCTAGCATGTACAAAGTTAAATATATAATTTTATATTTTAAAAACCTCAACATTGCTTTAGTCCTCTAAGAGTTGTGCTATATTAATATAAATTATTCTAGAAGCAGGAAAAAAATGAAGTTACATTAAAATCAGCAAAGTGTATACATGTTTAAAAACAATGTTTAGCCTAATGATTTCTTAAATGGTTTAGCTTTTAATGATTACACGTCTGAAAATCATTTTAGGTATTTTACTTAAACTCTTTTTATGTTTAAAATTATGGGAACTTTTTTTTTCTAGCATGCTTCTATGTAAAGCCAGTTAACATTGTGAAGTTGTGATTTACCTATGAAGTGATCTGAGGAAGGCAAAGGAAGCATGTATTTTCCCTGCAAATGCCCTGTTATATTTGGTTAGGATGGCTATCTCATAGATTTGTAACTATTCTGTTTGACATCCTATTCTAACCATAGTGGTATTTATTTAACAGGGTGAACGAGGTCCTCAAGGCCTACCTGGTGCTCCTGGAGAAGATGGAATGAGGGTATAGTATTTAAAATTGAAACATAAGGGAACCAAGTCATGTTGAAATATGACTAACTGCATTACCCTCACATTCATTTTGTCAATGACAGGGAGAAGATGGAGAAATAGGACCAAGGGGTCTCCCAGGTGAAGCTGTAAGTAACTTTCTTTTTCTTTTTATAATAGCCTGTTTTTGACCAATAGCGTCTAGTGTTACACATATAAATAAAGTCAATAATAAACTCAGGTAAATACTGTGGTATTATCTAAGCTAACCAAGTAATTTTCATGTAAAGAAAACAAAGAATATTTAGTGCTTTTTTTTTGTTGTTGTTATATAGAAAATCTTAACGGGTCAACTTTGGTGAAGGGAAGGACACCACACAACATAGGGGAAGTGAGCACAACTGGAGAAAAAAAAGAAAAAAAGAAAATCTTAGATAATTGAGAGAACAAAAAGTGGAATATAACATTTTGCCAGCTACAAGAATTTCCAATTTTTTTTTTTAATATTATCAATAACTCCAGAATCTGTTTCTATGTTTAGGATAAATGAATCTTACTGCCAGAATAAAAAAAAAAAAAAAAGAATGAGATAATTACTATATAAAAATATAAGGATACAATATACTAGATTATATCATTTTTCTCCACCACATTTTATAAATGCTAGTTTTAAAACAAATCAGACTAGAAGGGGGCCTCCTAATTTCAGTCCTATTTTGATAAATTACAAAGTTTGTCTAGGCAAATCTCATAGTTCAAGCAAATAGGAGAGACAATAAATTGTGGTATTGATTTTTCTGCAGAAAAAAAAAGGAGTAGCAGATGGAGAATGGGGAGGAAGAAGAGAAAGAGAAAATAATAATAGTAAAACTTCCCTCAGAGAAATGATTCCTATAGTCTTGCATATTTAGTTATTCAGCTGTTTGTTTCTTTGCTTAAGTGAATACTCTTTCTCAAGATGATATTTACCTAAATGTAAAATAAATGAGAATCAGGGGTCTTATATTTGTGTAGTCTGTCTGATCGAATAATAAGGTTCAGTGTTGCCATTCAGATTAGAAAAAAGATACAAAAGTGACTTATGTAAAGTATTAAACTATTTCCTATTTTAAAAATTTCCCAAGTGATTTATATATAAATTTATGGAATCAGAGATACACAGTTTCTCTACTAAAAACTCACAGTTATCCATTCTGGCTTCTGGATTGGTATGAACACTTGATATTTATGTTAGATAAAAATGGTATTTTAAACACCACTTTCTATGGAAGAGTTGTGCTTGGAAGCCTTTTTCTTTTTTCCCCCCTTCTAGGGTCCACGAGGTTTGCTGGGACCAAGGGGAACGCCAGGACCTACAGGGCAGCCTGTATGTATTGGTGAAAACATTTAGAATTTTCTATGGGAAATATGTTTACAGACTGTATAAACTCTGAAGGTCATGAAAGCTTCAGTAGACAGTCAAATGTTTACTGCTTTATTATATTCTAAGATCTAATGTTCATGATGCTGCCTATCAGTTTCCGTGATCTTTCCTCACCCCACCCTTCTTCTTTTTTTTTTTTTTTAACCTCCTTTTTGATTTATTTATTTCGTCTTCATGCCAGTTTCCCAACACTCAGTAGAAAATGCTACTGAAATGGATTAGGAGAGCATAGGCCTTATCTTTTACCTGTTTTCCATTAAATACTAAAATGATTTTAAGTCATCCTAGGCTAGTGGGTATCATGCTATTAGGTTAGCATTTTTCACTTTTTACTGTAGCATCTAAACTTATCTATACATATTTTTTTTTCTTTATTGAAGGGTATCCCAGGTGTAGATGGTCCCCAAGGTCCAAAAGGGAACATGGTATGTAGAAAACATCCATAAAATAACTTATCTTTGTAATCTGAGCTTTAACAAACCATTTCTGTTGCTGAATCTAAAGTAAAGATTTCTTATAATATTTTGCTAAGTAGTTTTTGCTATCATTAATAATTTGCAAGAATTTTCCAGTTTCTCTAGAGGGAAAATTGATTTGAGGGCTATTCTTCAATTTAGAAAAAAAAAAAAAAACCTATTATGCAAAACAACCCTATTAAAGACTCTATGTTTTCCTATGGCAGGGTCCTCAAGGGGAGCCTGGACCACCAGGTCAGCAAGGAAATCCTGGACCTCAAGTAAGTCTAAGTGACTGCAGCTCCTTTGAGATAATGGGATAAGATGGTATCTTTTTACAGGAAAATTGACAGCCTGAGAATTTTCTATATAAACCTACAAATATTTAAAACGTGATTGTAGGAAGATTTTTTTTTTTAATTTAAATACACTTGCAGAGGCCCCTTTTTTCCAAGAGAAAAATGAGTCATTCAGTGTTCATGGAATGCCAGCAGGAACAGCCACACCTTCAGGAGGGTTCTGAATAGGATCACGTTACAGTCCCATTGCCAAAAGAGTAGCTTGTGCAAAACTTCTCATGCTGTCGCGCTGTTTCAAAACTTTCGGGGGGTGAGGGAAAATATATTTATATATATATCCTCATAATTCATTTACTGCAAAACAAAAGTCTAATTGCTATTTAAAAGCATATTCTTGTGATGTGATTCCTGACCTGTGAAATAAATTCTTTTAAAATAGGGTCTTCCTGGTCCACAAGGTCCGATTGGTCCTCCTGGTGAAAAAGTAAGTTACTCTGTTGTTTGAGTGAAGTCTGGTGAACAAATTTGGGATAACAGCCATAGGCAGGTGTAAGGCCTGCCTTCTGTTTTGGTAAGATAACTAGATGGCTCAGCACATAAGGAATTAATCTGGAGTTAAACCATGAGAGTACAGTGTTGGAGAATTCATTCATTCATTTCTGAATTGTGAATGATAAAATGTTGCAGAGCTTCCATTTGCACAGCTTCCAAATGTGACATTCTCAGCTATATTAATTTCAGAAACATATTAGTATGAGTGAATGTTTTCTCTTTACTTTGGTTCTCCTTTTCATTCTTGTTATTTTAAAAAAATGTAATTAGGTTTGCTTGTGACAAAGGATTTTTAGCAAGATCTGATTAAGGGAAAATTGTGAAGTTGTCATTACCACCATTACTCATGTATAAATGGAAAATGATGTTCTTGTTAATAACTCAGTGTCTGAATCAAAACAAGAACAAATTTTTAATTAAAGAGATGTCTTTTTCCCTGATCTCCTCTGCCAAGTTCCCCAAGAAATATTTCTTGTCCCTGTAGTCACAATGCAATTGTTAGCTGATTCTTTCTAACATCTTTTTAAATTTCTTATTTTTGATGATTTTTATGAACGTATTTTTTTTAATTAATAGCTTTAGTGAGGTATAATTTGCATATCATAAAAATTCATTTGATGTGTACAACTCAATAATTTTTAGTACATTTATAGTGTTGTAAAACCTTCACCACAATCTAATTTTAGAACATTTACAGCACCCCAGAAAGAAACATCATGTCAATTTATAGTCACTCCCCTTTTCCACCCCCAGACCTAGACAACCATAGATCCGCTTTCTGTCATTATAGGTTTGCGTTTTATGAACATTTCATATGAATGAAATCATATAATATGTGGCTTTCGCGTCTGGCTTCTTTCATTTTACGTAAT
The DNA here is from genome assembly GCF_000243295.1 of Trichechus manatus latirostris. Lineage (NCBI taxonomy): Eukaryota > Metazoa > Chordata > Mammalia > Sirenia > Trichechidae > Trichechus > Trichechus manatus. The sequence goes on along the minus strand of NW_004444080.1, from coordinate 4,627,026 downwards.
GTTTTTGAGGTTTATTTGTGTTCCAACATATATCAGTACTTTGTTCCTTTTTATTGCTGAATAGTATTCCTTTGATTGGATATACTACATTTTGTTCTTCTGTTCTCCAGTTGACAAGACATGTGGGTTGTTTCCACTTTTTGGCTATTATTAATAGTGCTGACATGAATATTTGCATATAAGTCTTAGTGTAGACATGTAGAAGTGGAATTTCTGGGTCATATGATACATTTATGTTTAACATTTTGAGAAGCTCTCAAATTGTTTTCAAAAGTGGTTGTTCCATTTTTCCTTCCCACCAGCAATGCATGAGGTTTCAGTTTCCCCACCGCTTCACCACTACTTGTTATTGCCTCTCTTTTTAATTATGGTCTTTCTTGTTTGCGTGAAGTTGGTAGCTCATTGTGGTTTTAATTTTCATGTCCTTAATAACTAATGATGTTCACCATCTTCGCATGTACTTGTTGGCCATTGCTGTGTTTTATTTGGTCAAATATCTGCTCATATCTGTTGGCCATTTTTTAATTGAGTTTTTTATCTTTTTACTATTGAGGAGTAAGAGTTGAACATACAAGATTTAAGTGGTCTTTAAAGTACTTTTTTCTGTGTATGCTTTCTATATGGTTGCCTACATGGGAGTACTATTGGAAAATGGCCCATGTATTTAGGATGTTAGGCCCCAAACGTCATTTTCAAACTTTACTTTGGATCAGAGATTCTGATCTGGGCCACTCTTATATTTTGGTTCAGCCTGTTATACACGTACTATATTTACTGTAAATTGAACTGGAAGGATGTCACTATAAAACTTCTAGCATGATTTTATCATTTATGCGCTGAGCTCCTAAGAGGAATGTGCTCTTAAAGGAAATTGGCATATCTGCATTCCTTTTGTTGAGGCAAAGGTAAAACACAGGATCTAGTTCATTTCACTTCTAATGGTAAGAACAGAGCTGTCTTAAGTACATGCTGCCTCTGTCTCACCTCTGAACTTTTTACATATCCAGTCAAAGGTACAAAGACAATTTCTTTTAACCAGAATTAGAAAGAACTCAAGGCACGACGAAGACTTGTTTTGTTTATATTGCATCTGTAGTAATGTATATTTTATATTGCATCTCCAGTATTGTTAATTCTATATTGCATCAATATTACCTTTTTTTCTTTTTAGTATACTGTTATCTGTTTATTCTGGCTCAGCAGCCTTATTGCCAAAACTTTAGTGAATAATAAATTTTTAGTTGAATCATACTGCTACCTTACACTTAAGAGAATTAACTAAGGCTATATATTTCTAATTTCTAAAAACTTTGATATTTTTGCAAAGTTATTATTGCCTGTGCTTTTATTACATTGGCTATAAAAATACTTTATAAAGTTTGACTATATTGTTTTCTCTGACATTTTGATGATAATATACTGAATATTTCCTTTTATTTATGAGTTTAGAATTTATATCACAGATCAATTACTTTAAAGAAAACAAATGGTATTGTATTCCTCAATGAGCTCAGTATAAAATAGCAAGACACAAAATAATTATTAGTTTAAGAGAGGAGCTTTGGAAACATGGATAAGGACCTGAGTTCAGATTCCCACTGGCTAATTTAACCAAATACTGTGAGGATGATGTTTCAAAGAACTAACACTTAAAGTGGGTAACATATAAATCACTAGCATAGTGCATATAAGCACTCAATACATTTTAATTACTTTATTAAAATCTGAAGTCCCTCAATGGAGCAAAGTATTTGACTACTAACCGAAAGGTTGGTGGTTTGAACTCACCCATAGGTGCCTCAAAAGAAAGGCCTGGTGATCTGCTTCTAAAAGGTCACAGCCTTGAAAATCCTGTGGAGTGCTGTTCTACTCTGACACACATGGGGTCACCCTGAGTTGCAATCCGTTTAACAGCAACTGCTAGGGTTTTTGGTTTACTAAAATCTGAGAAATATGACATTCATTCATTCAAATTTATTTCCTCCCTTGGAAAACAGTAAGCAGTTAGGGAAACAGGCAAAAACTTTCTGCTCTCATAGATCTTTCATTCTAAAAGAGAAGGATTTATTATAACTTGATTTGAAAAATCATTTGGTTTTAATATTTCTCTTCTACCCTCAAATATGTAGCAACAAAAATAATCTATTCAGTATTTTCAGCAAAGTCATTGCCATATAAATATTACACCTGTTGATAATAATAATAAACGGAGTAGTTCTGTGTTCATGCTATATATTTTGTTTTGAAGAAATAAGACCACTCTTTTAAGAGCAAGAGATAATTTAAGTGACAAATATTACCACAAAAACTTTTAGTATTTTATAATAATTGTTACATAATGTTAAACTACTTGACTAAATATTTTTTCAGAGGGATGAAGGGGATTGCAGTTTCTAAATATTTTAAATTAGATACAAATAATCTCAGTTGTAAAGTGTAAATAAACCAAAAACCAAACCCGTTGCTGTTGAGTCAATTCCGACTCATAGCAATCTTATAGGACAGAGTAAAACTGCCCTATAGGATTTCCAAGGAGCGCCTGGTGGATTCGAACTGCCAACCTTTTGGATTCGAACTGCTGACCTTTTGGTTAGGAGCCGTAGCTCTTAACCACTATGCCACCAGAGTTTCCAAAGTATAAATAGTTCAATATAAAGAAGTATAGTGATTTAAGTGAGGCTTTCTCATAAAAACCTGTAATGTCACTCAGTGTAAATACAATGTTTATCCTAAATACTCTCTGAGAACAGAAAACCCAAAAAAATATGTCCATCATCTAGGCTTGCTGATGTATCTTTGCTCTTTCAATTGTTTCTAAATTCTGGGTAATTATTGACAAGTAAACATTAACTGGTTTATTCTCTGAAGATGTAACAATTATTCTCAAGAGAATGATTTTTTCCTCCTCGGAAAGGGCCTATTCCTTGCAATAAAATAGTGACTTTTACCATGTTCCAGATTTAGCAATGGTCAAATTAAATAAGATTTTAAACCTCCTGTGATTATGCCTAGATTAGAGAAATATGTTGAATAACTAGGTATTTTGTCATTATTTAATAGTTTCCTATTAGGTTGTGCTTTTTTTACTTCAGAATATCAGATTTATTTTTCTTCATTTCCTATGTTACACTATAACTTGTATTTCTTAAAATATTTTAATGACTTTTAGTGTTTTATTCATGTTACTTAGTAAGTTTTTGAATTGTCACCTACTATTGATGAAAATATCCAATGCTTACTTCTTTAATTATATAAATCAATTTATTCCAAACTTATATTGTTTCCCTTTTTATCATCTAAGTTTGAGCTTATTGTGGTAATCAAAAACTAATCTATTAATTTAAAAAAGACACGTTTAGAACTGTTAACTTGGACAAAACCTAGCATGTTTTGACATCTATTAAATTTGGTTTTGTTTATGTTCATGCATTATTTGTTCCGGTTAATCTGTTAAAAGGTTATTTAAATGCTTTTTACTTATAGCTAAAAGGCAGTAACTCAAGAATTTTATTAGTTGACTATTCCTACATGTACGAAGTCAGAGTTTTTCGTATTTTCTTTTTTTAAATAAAATATTCTCTTTTTATGTTTGATTAGGGACCACAAGGAAAACCTGGGCTTGCTGGACTTGCTGGTGCTGATGGGCCTCCTGTAAGTAACAATTACCTGGTCATTAAAATGTCTACATCTTTTTTTCAAATATCAATTTTACATGTGTTTTAGGAATAATTAAATGCAGTCATTATTAAAAGCAGATTTAGCTAGTAATTAAACATCGATCTCTTTAAAACTTTTTCATCGTGTCACTTCAATATTGCAAAACATTTAATGAGCTCGCAGTGGCCTTTGGATAAACTCATTCCGGCACTCTAGGCCAGACTTCCCTAGAACCTCATATTTTCCTATTTCCTCATGAACCATCAGCAAACTGATTTCCTAACTTTTCTTTCAGCATGCTCTAAACTTTTCCATCTCTGTGCCTTTCCTATGTCCTTTGTTTCAGAGAACATTTTACCATCGTCTCTTTTTCAAACTACACGTTTTTTACGAGTCCGGGTAAATCTTCTCATCGTTCATAAATCTCCTCAGACATCTTTCATGGTAATTCCTCAGCCTGCAGGGATTTCCTCCTTCTCTGGAAAAATGGAACCCATTAATATTTAAAGCATTCTTCAGGTAGTCATAAATAATACAATTATTAAATACCCACAGTTGTTTTTAAAAATTTTATTGATTTTTTTTTTTTGCTTCAAACCATTTTATCAGATTTTTGAGGGCCAGGGTACAGGAATTCTCATCTGCCTCTACTTATTTTCGTTGAGTGTAATTGTGGTATAGCTGTACATTTCTACTTACTGAATCTCAATAACTTGATTATTAACATTATTAGTATTTATGATCTTGCTATATTTTCAGATGTCCCATTCACACAGCTGTCTTTTGAAGAGGCATGTATGATCATTAGATCAATATGCAAAATAGAAGTCAATTTAAATATACTCATGTAAGACCCTATTTGAGGCTGGGGTTACATTGTTAATGCACAGTAATGCATATTGATTTATTTGCTTTTCCCAAGTTCTGTCATATTTGATGAACTTACATCTATCGAATATGAGATTATTATATTTCCTTCCAAGGGCCACAGCTTCCAATGCTATTTACAACCATATACATTGATGCAATAAGTTTCAATCATTTTTAAAACACAAAGAGTAAGATCTCAATAGATTTGAAAAAAAAATTTCATAGTGTTATAAATGCTACCATTAATATTGCACCTAACCAGTATGTATTTTTGCTAAACATAGGGTCACCCTGGAAAAGAAGGCCAGTCTGGAGAAAAGGGTGCTCTGGTATGTTACAGCGTATCTCTTTACACGTGCTACTAGTTTATTGCCAAGACACAACGCTTTAATTTGGTCATCTCTATATTCTTCTCAGTTTATTTAGGGCATGAGTATTAGAAAATAAGTACCAGAAAATAGTCCATCTTTACTTGTAAATATTTGTTTACTTTCTAAAGAATTTTTGCTAATTTTAAATATAGTATCTCTATAGTTATTTTTTCTTTAGTGTATAAGAAATAGGTGGGTCTTAGATTACTTTTAATTCTGTATTAGCAGTTTTATACATTAGACTGTTTTTTAAAAATATTTTTATGGCCAGGGCTAGATGCACATTCTCATATGTAGTGTATGTGGAATGAGTGAACATTTATGATAACAATGAAATAGAACAAGAATTACTGAGTGTCAGTTAAAATGTGTATGTTACCCCAGTTTTATCTTCACTTATTTCTGGTAATCTTTAACTAAGAGGAACATACATTTAATAGCCACGATTACCAATATGTCTAAATAAAATACCAAAATAAAAACTTATTCAATGCTGATACTGTTTTCAGTTGAAACAACAGGGTAAGATCATTTTTGTTTAGAGTTGCTAGTTTTACATACTTATTAAAATAGTACTAAAGTTCTCAGCATTACTGTAGAAACTAGAAATTATATTCTATATATTTATTTCTTTAGGTAAATGAGTGAAATAAAGCCAAGTGTGGAAAATATATAATTTTGATCATATTCTTAATGATGTGAACGCTATGAATTTATACAAGGTTTCTATGAAAAATTACTGAACCTAATGTTTATGATTATTGATTGTAGACATTGAGCACTCTATGTTTAGTTTTAGAAAATTAGATAGTAGTTATCTGATGGTTTACATTATATTATATAGTTTTAACATTTACCTTATTGCCCATTTAAGGTATCTTATTTTGAACATGAATACATAATAAGTTTCAATTGGGTAGTACTGGTCAGATATTTTGTTTCCTATATCTAGAAACGATAAACTACCCAAGAAATCTTTACCAAATATTAATAGTAGAAATATACCATGTTCTTATAGATTATTTAGTAAACTTACACTATGTGAATGAGTAACATTTTCAATGTAATTTACATATAAACTGCAATGGGTATTTTTCAGGGTCCTCCTGGTCCACAGGGCCCTCTTGGTTACCCTGGTCCTCGAGGAGTAAAGGTAAATGTTAACTTTTTTCACATTTTTTAAGGTCAGTGTGAAATGTTATAGTCATTAAATCCTTCTATTTTATTCCTCAGGGAGCAGATGGTGTCAGAGGTCTCAAAGGCTCTAAAGGTGAAAAGGTAAAATATAAACATCTAGGTGATTTTAATTTGCTATACATCTATTATAATTAAAATTTAAATTTATTCAACAGATACCTTATTTATCAAACACATACTGAGTGATTACTACATACCAGACAATGCTAGTCTAACTTTGTGTCACATATCCTAGAAACTTTTTTTTTTAAATAATGTCCTGTATCGTGGGGTGAGGGCTGAATTATAGAACAAAAGTGAGAGTATGTCATGAACAGATTTAGTCTTGCATCCCTTTTTTTCTTACATGTGTTTAGCTTATGTAAGTCATAGCGTTGGCCTCATGAATGATTTGATAGAGGAGATGAACAATATTTAGATGTATGCATATCAGAGGAATATTTATTCCCTTTTTTTTTTACTGAAATCCCCCCAAATTCATAACTTGAAATGCAGTGCAAAGCATGAAACTTAGAACTTCAATTGGGGGATGAAGAAGTCTTCCAATGTGGTATTGCATGTAAAGCAAAAGAATTAATAAGAAGGAAATAAGGGTTAAAACCAGGCAGAGCTCTAAAAGAATGTCTTATACTCTGAATAAATATGGCATATTTTATAGGGTAGCTTATAGTTTAATTGCCATTGAATGAAGAACATGAAATTCAGATGTCTTCATAAAAATGTTTAATATGAGCGTAGACCCCCCAAATCCTTCAAAGATTATGTTGAAATGCAAAGAGAATGGCATTACTCAGAATTAGTATTAGATTAATTCTTACTATGAAATTATGTTAAACAATAAAAAGCAAAACAAAAGGTTTATCTTATGAAAAATTTGTAGATCTGGTGAGCTATATATGGAATATTAACTACTGATTTCAAGCATAACTGTTTATTTCTATAGTCCATAATATAATCAAAAGCATCTTAAGTGAGTTTGGTACCAATAAGGAATGAAAAACAAAATGGGATGGATTTATTATATCCATTATAATTTATTTTTTCTGGGAAAAAACACGTAAACTACTGTGACACCATAAAGGTATGCAGCTGTATTTTCAGTTCTACTGTATGAAACATCAGTGGTGCATTTTGAATTAATTTAGCTACTTTGCTAATAATCCCAGTTCTTTCTGATCATCACAGATGAACTTCAGGGTAGATAGTGGCTTGCTGAATTGACAGCTGATCTCAGTGATGGTTCAGAGGTATTGAACTTGTAATCATTTGCAGGTTGCCTGTGCTAAAAAGTATTGTTTTAGGTTGGATTTTTTGTTAAGATGTTTAAGTATCTTGTTTGCTCCAGAGTTAAAGCCCACTAAGGATTTCTCTTTTTTTTTTTTTTTTTCGGGGTTGTGGGGAGGGATGCATTTACAAAAAGGAATTTAATTGGAGTTGGCATGTTGTGATCGGCTGGAAGGAGGGCTAGTTGCAGAGTGACAATAGTATGTAAAATTACAGTTAACCTTTAAATGGATAAATTACTATTATTATTTATGGAATTTTTTGGTGATGCTGTTTTTTCCCTAATGGAATGGATGCTGAATCATTATTTGTTGGTAGTTTTTTTTTATTATTTGAAAAAATGGGATGCTAATTGTCAGCAGGACATATGAGACCCATGTTCCATGAAACACATCACACACACAGGACATATGAGCCCCATGGTGCATCCCACTTCCTGGCTATACTTGAGTCATAAAATATCTTACTCAACTTTCCAAAAATACATCCAAAATACTAAATAAATAAACATTGCACTTGCTGCACATAATTGTTATCAGTTTGATTTAGAGTGGGCCATACTGGTATCCTGTTCCATGAAGCACACCACATCAGGCGGGACATATCAGTCCCAGGGCCCAGGAAGTGTATCATGAACTGTTTTCACCCCAAAAATTACTCATTTACTCAAATATTTCTGACTATGAGTAATTATACCTTCCCAATAACACAAAGGAAATGGTAAACATACTTGTAAGCCTTATCTCGCTGTACAGAAGCCAGAAGACACAAAAGTTTCACACAATCACTCCTGCAGGAAGCAACCCTCATATGAATAGCTCTCAACACTCAAATGCAGTACAGACCAACTTCCTTGTTTTTTTAGGCAGTTGCATCAGTATCCACAATGACCCCAGACCATATTAAAGTGTCTCAAATGCCTGCTAAATAAACCTCCGGGGGCGGAAAATGTAACACCTGCATATATTTCCCGTGGTCCATGAGAGGGTTAAGGAGAAACATGTGAGGAGAAAACCATGCAGGAAAAAAAAAAAAATTAAAGTATATTGCTTATGTGTAGGAAAGCTTGAGTTTATTTGTTGTCTTGAATTGCATATAGTCTCAGGAGAGATAAGTAGATATAGAAAAAAAGTAAAATTTTAAATTGGGACTCAAAAGTTTTGGATTCTAGTTCTTATCCTAACCAGGTATACAAACAGAAGAGGATGGTTCACTTTCTCTGAGCCTCATTTTAAGTCTGTAAAATAAGAAGATTGTCCAAAAATATCAATAAGGTATTCTTCAGCTATAACTTTTATTCCACCCAGTATACCGATCAAGTAGTATATTACTTATACAAATTTAGAGAAATTCTATATAAATGCTAATGGAAGCTTCTTTTTTTTAATGATAAGAATTTTCCATATTTTCAAACTCTGTGAAGGATCATTAAATCCTCATGAATTTTTAATGCACATTATTTAGTTTATTTTTCTGAGTATGCATTATAATTGACCATTTATCTCATGGGAGATAAAGAAGGAAGTTAAAACTCTTTTTTCCCTTTTATATATAATAACATTACATTGTTAACCAAAGGTGAAATAGCTAGTTGGTACATTGGCTAGGATTAATATTCTCCATTTTTTAAGACTCAGATTTGTTCCTTAGACTTCAAACCACCCAATAAACTCAGTGGTGTAGGTGAATTCCTCTTTTACTTATATATCTTCTAAAACTGTCTCCTTTTTTTTTAAAGACTAATTGAAATCTGATAATATAGAACTGAAAGCTGAGTAACTTGATAGTGTTACTTGTTTTTAAAAAATGCCATTTATTGAGAGGATATACCTAATAAATTTAAGAGTCACCTAATTTCTTTCTTTAATTATGATTGTACTGAAAACAATAGCTTGACAGAAATAGTGTCCGGTTCACTGAGTTCTCTTTCTTAAGAAAATAAATAAATAACCTCTGCCTGAAACAATCCGAAAAATGGTTACTGATTTTTGGATATAGAGTGAAGTATTCTTTAAACTAAAGTTGGCAACTGTGTAATTACCTTTCTCACAAGGGAGAAGGTAATGAAGACAATAGTCAATAGGAAGTTAAGTGGTCATTTTCAGCTGTTAAAGCTCTACCATTGCCCGATTACTCAGTACGGAGAGAATCCTACTCCCTACAAGGCCTCTTTACTCAGAGACTTTTGGAATATGCTTGTTTGTCTTGACGAAAATTTCTTGGCTTGTCAGAATCATTAGGGGTAGGCAAGATATGAGTTTGGATCCCTTTTTCAGGTTTAGGCTTCACACTTCATAATTACAGGTACTTTCCGGACCTTAACAAACTCACGCTGAGGAATGAATGATTTACAAATGTTCGTTTTGTAAAAGTTTGTTGAATAACATGGTTATCGAGGGTCAAAAATGTACTAGGCACTGGAGATACAGAGGGGCGGGCTCGCAGTGCAGTGGTTAAAGCACTCGGCTGCTAACCGAAAGGTTGGCAGTTCAAACCCACCAGCCACTCTGCAGGAGGAAGATGTGGCAGTCTGCTGCCGTAGAAGATTTATAGCCTTGGAAACCCCGTGAGTTAGTTATACTCTGTCCTGTAGGGTCACTATGAGTCAGAATCAACTCAATGGCAACGGTTTGGAGATACAGAAGTTAATTAGGCATGACCCTTTCCTTCTACATTTAGTAGGAAAAAAAAAAAGAGAACTATGATCTACTAGGATCCCTGGTGGCGCAGTGGTTAAGAGCTTGGCTGCTAACTAAAAGGTTGGCAGTTTGAATCCACGATCCACGAGCTGCTCCTTGGAAACCCTAGGGGGCAGTTCTGCTCTGTCCTATGAGTCAGAATCAACCGCAATGGGTTAATGACCTACTAAGTGCAGGATGGCACCTTGTTTCAATAATAAATATTTAATGGGACCAAATACAATGGAGAATTTAATTTTAGGAGGAGAAGACTAAAGTCAGGCAGAACTTTACAGCACAATTATGAGCTGAATCATAAAAGAAGAGTCAAGTCTCTCCAGGTGGACAAAGATGGAAAGGGTTTGCTGATTGTGGGTGAGTGGGTGGAGTAACCGACACAAGAGATACCAATATAAATACAAGTAATTCAGTTTGCTAGAACTCAATCGTAGGGTCTTGGATGGGAAGTTAGAGTCAAACTTCATTAGAAAAGATAAGACTGCTGAGATTAACTAGGGCTAGACCATGAGGGTCCTTCCAGCTATCGTTAGCAATTGGGAACTATTGAAATACTTGAAAGTAAAAGCTGATGTGTGATCAGTTTCATATTTTAGAGTGGTCATTCTGGTAGAAGGGTATGGAAGTAATGGGCCCATCATTTCTAGGTCTGTTCTCATACTCAGCCTGAAATGTTCTTTCCTCAAACTCTGCAAGTCATATATCCATTCACCAACTACCAAATGAAATACCAACTCTCCCATCACACCTTCTCTCATTCACTTCTTGCCTCACATGCTTCAGACAAAATCATCATCATCATCATCTCTTTCTTCTCTGAATACCCATTCCACTTAATTAGTACAAATGTTCTACCTTCAGTTCTAATTGGTAAAACAAAAATCTCAAAACTCTTTCCAGTACTTTGAACAGACTAATTGCTCAGTTAATGCTATTCCATACATGAATAATCAGTCCTTAGAAATTTAATTTTTTCTGGAAACTAAGATAAAGTTCTTGCTAACTGGTGCCTCATTTCCAACATCACTGTTCTGTGCATATGATATCATGATGGAAAATGTCTATTTACTTATAAAGGGTAATATCTGATTTGCTTATTCTTCATCTGAAAAGAGATTACAATATAGAGTACTTGAGCTAATAAAATGTATGTAAAATGCATGATATAAAATTTTTAGGTATAAATTAGTAAATTAAGGGTAAAAATATTAGTAACCGAAAGCATGTGTAAAATTAAAATGATAATTATTTACATATTAATTTTATTTATTTGTTCAAATATATAACATACATGTTATTGTAAAAGAATGGCTATTTCCACCATAAGATGAAGAATATTTAATGAACCCATTTATGAAAAATTTCCTAGAATAACTTATAGCTAATAATTGAGAAAAAATGGGGGGATGCTGTGATAAGGGTATGAGGGGAAGGTTGGAGTAAGGGGTAAGAGGTTTCACAACTAGGATTCACATTTCTCATAACAATTTTCCTAAATTATCTGTGCTCATATTTTATAGAGCCAGATTTTAGACTGATTGTCTACTCTATTACTATATTTTTTAGGGTGAAGATGGTTTTCCAGGATTCAAAGGTGACATGGGTCTTAAAGGTGACAGAGTAAGTAAAAAGCAAATTTGCACTAATTCATGCATAAATCAGTATATGTATATATTCTTCTCTTATCTTTAAATACAGCAAGCAAAGGATAAATAAAATGTTTATACAGCCAGAGAGTTTGCTCACCTAGGTTTTTATATGAATATTAGGAGTTTATTTTTGTGGAGATTATGTATTGTCAGTTGTCTTTTAGATTTTATATTAAATTTGTCTTTTAAATTTTATATTACATTTCCACATGTCCCATTTTAGATAGATACAGGTGCATGATGTTTACTGATACAATTGTAGAAAATGATGCAATTAAAAGAAGTAATTTGATAGGTTTGTTTTAAATTTTGTCATATGTAATGAGCTATGCATAATTAGCTATACTGACTGGAAACTATATGTTTGCAACTTTCATGGATTTTCATTATATGATGGTCTTGAATTTTTGAGTGTAATAATAGTATATTTCTTTTCTGATGAAAGGTATCTATAAAACTAAGAAAAATATGAGTTGTCTAAAGCAAAGTAAACATTTTATTGGGAATAGTTATTCCCAATAAATAATAACCAAAACCAAATTCTGACTCACAATAGTACCTAATAAATCTAAGAAAAAAAAAAAAGACAATACTTCAGAATATCTTTGTTTCCCTAAAATGCACATTAAGTCTGCACACAGTATCAGAACAATAATTTACATATTCTGGTATCTGAGCAACTGGACCAATAAGCAACATCATAACAAGCAAGAAAATATTGAAATTGTCAAGGATTTTTTACTTGTATCCATAAACAATGCCCATGGAAGCAGCAGTCAGGAGATCAAACAACATATTGCCTTGGGCAAATCTGCTGCAAAATACCTCTTTAAAGTGTTAAAAAGCAAAGATGTCACTTTGAGGACTAAGGTGTGCCTAACCCAAGCCATGGTATTTGTAATTGCCTCATATGCATGCAAAAGCTGGACAATGAATAAGGAAGACCGAAGAAGAATTGATGATTTGAATTATGGTGTTGGCGAAGAATATTTAGTATACTAAGGACTACCAAAAGAATGAACAAATCTTTCTTGGAAGAAGTACAGCCAGAATGCTCCTTAGCAGTGAGGATAGTGAGACTTCGTCTCACATACTTTGGACATGTTATCAGGAGGGGTAGTTCCTGGAGGAGGACATCATGCTTGGTAAAGTAGAGGATCAGCAAAAAAGAGAAAGACCCTCAACGAGATGGACTGACAACAGTGGGTGCAACAATGGGGTCAAGCATAACAACAATTGTGAGGATGGTTTAGGACCGGGCAGTGTTTCATTCTGTTGTACATAGGGTTGCTATGAGTCGGAACGGCATCTAACAATAATAACAGCAACAATACCTTGAAGTCTAAAATAGAGACTTTTTTCTTGTCTTCCAAACACTGATTTCCAAAGATACTATCTAATCTTGATTCTTATTTTTATCTGTCTCTATGCAACACAGATACATTAAAAACAATTTAATTTGATACATGGTAGCATCTGGCTTCTGTAGGTTTTCAAAATGTCAGACTGTATTCAGTTGTTTAGTCAGTAAGGAAATGATTGATGAAGTCAAACACTTTTAAGTTCCTGTCATAAAAAGAATGAGTAAACAAACCAGGAGTTGAAGAATGTGACTTTTTGATAAACTCTAATCTCTGCCACTCGGTCTCCAAATATGTTATAAACTACAGAATATTGGTACTCCGTGTTTCAGGGAGAAGTCGGTCAAGTAGGTCCAAGAGGAGAAGATGGCCCTGAAGGCCCCAAAGGTCGAGCAGGTCCAACTGGAGACCCTGGTCCTTCTGGTCAAGCTGGAGAGAAGGTTAGTAAATAACTGTAAATTCACAGGTCCTGTTGAAGATGATGCTTTTTTGTCATTTTTAAATATATTAATCACCCATGTCAGAAATCTAGAGATTTCTATCAAATTTGAAGCATTTCCATGTAGTTTTCTTATTTTCTAGCCCCCTCTGCTCTCCTTGTCCACACAGGATCAGCCGCTTAAAGCTCTTCCATGTTAAACTGCTAATCAGTTGCCACCTAGTTGATCCAGACTCACGGCAATCCCATGTGTGTCAGAGTAGAACTGCACTATAGGATTTTCAATCGCTAATTTTTTGGAAGTAGGTCTGCAGGCTTTTCTTCCTAGACACCTCTGGGTAGACTTGAACCACCAGCCTTTCAGTTAGCAGCTGAATGTTTTAACTGTTTGTACTACCCATGGGCTATTCCATGTTAGATGTTGAGAATTTGAGTGTGATTATAGATAGATAAAAGAATCAATAAAAGATGGTCTATTTATTGGTTTGTAACAAACACAATCATACTTTACCCTTCAAACCATCATGTTTATTTTCTACTTTTTTCCGCATAAACATATGTTTCCACAGAAGAAATGTTTTTAAAAATAATGTTTAGCTCCAACTCCAAGAGTTTTTTTTTTTTGTTTGTTTGTTTGGGGTTGACCCAAGCATCAATATATTTAAAAACATTCTAATGTTGGTTAGATTGAGAGCCACTGGGCTACATGTATTGTGTCTATAAAAATGGCATGAGAGCAGTGTCTGACCTCCTCTAAATTCACCAGGGGGAAGGAAAGGCTGATTCCTATGAGGTGGAGGTCAGACATGCCTCCTCTCTCCACCATCTTTACCAATTCTAATACCAACCGTCCCTCCCATGGCACTCTACTTCTCTGCTGGGTTTGATAATTCATTGCAATGGCCACACAGAACTCACAGACCATACTCATGATTATGGGGTTTATTAGGGAAGTAACAGATTATAATTCAGGTTCAAGAACACTCAGAATACAATTCTTCCATCAGAATAGGCTCTTCCCAGCCATGCTCACAGGCACGCCTCTCCATGGCCCTTGGCCTCCGCCCGAAAGCACTCAGCTTTCTCTCTCTGTGAACCAGAAATCCCACCACACCATTTCCTGCTACCAGGTCTCTGCTGCTGAGTCTCTGCCACCACTTCTTGAGTTCTCTCTCTCTCTCCCTCTGTCTCCTGGTTCTAGGAGCTTCTCAGCACAGGGATCCCCGGTCCAAAGGATGTGCTGGCTCCGGGCTGTTCTTCCTTGGTGGTGGTGGGATCGTCTCTTTCCCCCCTCTAGGGTGGCTCATTTGAAGCCTAGTGGGATGGCAAAACTGACCAATCCCTTTGGTGGGCCTCAATTACCCTATCACACAGTCCCGCCCAATCACTTGGGTTGGAGTTACAAGACCACAGCTAGAAAGGCCACAGAAAAGTGATCCATGGAACCACAGTGTCGAAAAATATTATATAACCATTACATGACATTTAAATGCAATATAGGCAACTTTGAAATTATGCCTTAGTTGACTTTCAGTGATGATAAACTTTTTATAGTATACTATGAGGTTAAATTAAATACATAAATAAAATCTAGAAATTTCTATGACAAGGGCTATCCCATTCTGTACAATAAATTAGCAAAATTTAAATAATAAATATCTCTTGGTATAATTCTGGTGATTTCCTATATATATATATATATATATATATCTTTATATCTTTTAACTAAAGTTTCTATGATGAGCATGCCATTATTTTATAAAAGAAAGAAGCACCACACTATTTAAGAAAACTGTAATCACCTGCCCCCCTTACCATTCTGTCTCAAAAGGAAAATATATAGATTGTCACTAGTTGAAAAAAATAAAAACAGTAATTCCTCATGTCATTATGAATCATCTGATGTAGCAATTCTTCTTCTATAGTTTTATACTCCCAATTTCTATTTGTGAATTGATGACTAAATGAATAAGAATTGGCACAAAGCTGGTTCCTAGGAAGCTGCGGTCAAGTATATCTCAGCTTTTCCACTTCTCCATTGTCTCTGATACCAGCTGCTGCGTTCGCCATTGCACTGTATTTATCTCCTGAGTTCAGTAATTCACTGCAGCGCCACACAGAACTCACAGACTATACTTAACGGTTATATGGTTTACTAGGGTAAAGGATACCACTTATAAGTAAGGTACAAACAGGCAGGAATAACAGGAGACAACGCAGGAGTAACTTAGGAGCAACAATAAGAGGTACTTGAACAAGATTTGGAAAGGTCTCCGAAGCGGGGGCCATATCTGTCCGCAGGAAGTTCTCCTTCCAGGATTTTGTCCCTCAGAAAGCTGCTTCCAGCCTTAGTGTTTCTGGCTTTTATGCATCAGTCCACACACTCATTATTGGTTACCTCGTGGACTCCAGACTTGTTCCTACTCATCAATAGATATCCTTAGGTGTGGCCAATGTAGCCCAGCTATTCTAAGGTTTTTTTCACAGAGGCCAGGGACAAAGGCCAAACTGCTTGAGGTAAAGTGATTGACTTTTAACCCCATGATGAACAATGTCATGGTGTTTAGGTGATGGAAAGAAAAGATCAGGGGGAAACCAGGAGCTTGCAAGACCCTTAGATATCTGCATTTAAAGTACTCAATTGCCTGCAGTTTACTGTGATTCCGGGACTTCCTCTCGTCTTATCTCCACTCTATTCTGTATAAATGATCCCACAAACTTTCTGAGGCTTCTAAAGTTTAAAACTACTTCAAGATTCGTAATCTTTTATATTTCATTAGTATTTTTTATTGAAATATTGAAGTTGCATTCCACCATATTGAAAATACAAATAAATTTTCTGTCTGAATTTATTTTAAAACGACTCTGAAAATGAAAAAAAGACTATACATTCTAATGTAGTGATTAATATAGAACAAAAATAACTTTGTGATCATAATTAGGGGATTTCATTAACCTTGAAATCAATGGCATAAAACAAGCTATGATAACATACTGTATCCAAGGGGACATCATTATGCGTACGCTTCTTTGGGCTAGTTTGCATATTTTCCATCTGAAGACTGTTTACCTATACAGTGTTGATCTTGAATCATATAACTCTTTGATTCAAACTATAATAACAAGGTCATAAATTAAGTATGTTCTAAATTTCTTGCTTTGCTTTATCCAGTGAAACAATTATTTTTGCTTATAAAATACTGCTCAACTTTTAAGGCTGCATACAGTAATTTGGATTTTTTGTTTTAACCTATTTTATTTAAATATACTTTGGGAATAAGATACTATGTGTCTGCTAATGTTTAAGATTTTAGTAAATACTATTTTATATATGAAGTCTGTTTTATAAACATCGTAAGGAAAATGAGGCACAGTAAAATTTCACACTCATTTTATTTAGTTTATTCATTTATTAATTGAACTGCATGTTTGTATTCATGCTTTGTTGTGAAATAAATTTCAGAGAATTTTGTTAGTATGGAATTTTTAACTTTTTGGTATTTGCTATACATTGTTGCAATTCATTATAATTTACAACGTGTTTTTAGCACTTTCAAACTGAGGAGTAACTCCATTGCACTGGAACAAAATAGTCACATTTTCAAGTAGTCATATGCAGAAATTAACCCTCCACAAAAACCATCATTATTTAGCTATAGCTGTCAACATTTAGTGTATTTATTAACCTACATTTACCCATATATTTGTGTAAAAGAAGAAATTTTGCCCAAAATTTCGTTCAGAATTTCTTAGTATAGTTATTTAAACTTTACTTATTTTATGAGAAAAATTAAATAACTCAAGATCACTTGCTATATATTCATGTTGTAAGCAATAGCATGACTTTATCAAAAAATTACTGTAGTTGGAATAATAATATCTAAATGTAGTTCCAACTACATAAATAACTAAGCTGTATTTTAATGTTGAAAAAGTTTAGGTGTTTTATTTAGACGTGTTTTAGAGTTCACAAAGAGGGTTCTATGTCCCCAAAGAAGGCACTATAACTTATACAACAGAGGACAAGTCAGCCAACATTATAGCATTAGAAATATGTCTATATTCACCTTTTTTTTTTTTTACTATATAAATGAAGAAATATAATGAAAGTAAAGTATGGTTAAAACTAGTAAATCTTCCTTGTGAGTGTGAGAGTATATGGTTCTAACATCTAGAAAAATGACTAAAATAATTTCTGTTTAAACTTAATTCAACTTAGAATATTTACTTTACTATTATTATTTTTAACTTTAGGGGAAACTTGGTGTTCCAGGCCTACCGGGTTATCCAGGAAGACAAGGTCCAAAGGTAAAAAAATTATCTTGATTTCCGTAATTTATTTATCAACATTTTGGGTGAACTCTCAAAATTAACCACCAGTGGTTCCCTTGTAGTTATAGATGGGAATCTTGAAAATATAATATCACAAAGGATAATCATTAGGACTGTGGGTGCCCCGAGTGGAGGAAAGTCAGAGATCCTAGGTGGTAATGGATTAGAGTACTTTAGGAGACAGGGTCATAAAAGGAGGACGTAGAGTCAGGTACTACATACACTCAGTTGAAATAAGGAGTATTTCACAGATGAACCCTAGTTTATCTAGAAATTTGAAGTGGATGACAGGTATTAAATATTACCTGATTTCATTTCTAGTACCCTAAGGGTCTGAATTACCATTTGATATATTTTTAGAAAATGATTATAATACATCTTCCACCTTATTTATTGACCCTTATTCCTACCGTTTATTAGTTTCCTGTGACTGCCATAACAAATTACCAAAACTTGATGGCTTGAAACAATTTAGAAATTTATTTTATCAGAGTTCTGGAGGCCAGAAGTCTGAAAGCAAGGTGTTGACAGGGCTGTCTTGCCTCTGAAGGCTGTAGGGGAGGACACTTCCTTGTCTCTTCTAGCTTCTTCAGCTCCAGGCATTCCTTGGCTGTGGCTGTATAACTCCAGTCTCTGTCTCTATCTTTACATGGCCTTCTCCTTTGTGGGAGTGTGTTTTTTCCTCTTGTGTTTCTTATAAGGACACTTGTCATTGGTTCTAGGACCTACCCAGGTAATCCTGGATGACCTCATCTCAAGATCCTTAACTTAATTACATCTGCAAAGACTCTTTTACAGAATAAGATCACATTCACGATTCCAGGTATCTGGACATGGACATATCTTTTTGGGCGCCACTATTCAACCCACTACCCATCCAGATCCTATTTTTGACCCTTTTCAATATGCATATCATAATCATAAGGATGTATTTTTTGTTATTTGTTGCCATCTCATGGCTCTGACTCATGGCAACCCCATGTATAACAGGTGTGCCAAGGTCCGAGGTCATCACAGAAGACACAAACTACACACTCTAGCGCATGGTATAACACTTTACTCATATAAAGAAGAGACAGAGCAAAATCAGCTTCAGTTGTGGGCACTGGTCTCCTGTGGCCAACAAGTCCCCCCTCACGGCCAGTGCAGGGCAGATGTTCCATGCACACCCCTCTCATGCCTTGTCAAAGGAGAGACCCTGTTCCCTTCTCACTGGGAACAGATAGAGAAATGGGGTTGGCCAGGTGCCATATGGTACCTGCACATGAGCAAGACTCAGAGAACTTAATCGTGTGCTCAGAAAAGGGAGGAAGGCTTCTCCAGTAAGAAGGGGCCAGGAGAGAGAGAGAGAGAGAGACCCAGTTTCCAGCCTCCTTTTCAGAGAATGATCTGGGCCCAAGGCCTTTGTGTAGGCAGCTTGGACAGGAAACATAGAGGCGGACCATCCTCCCAACAATAACAGAATGAAACATTAGTTGGTCCTGTGCCATTTTCATGACCATTGGTGTGTTTGAGTCCATTGTTCCGGCTATTGAGTCCATCTCATTGAGAGTTTCCCTCATTTCCACTGACCCTCTACCACACATGATGTTTTTTTCTGTTAATCTTTCCAGATGATGTGTCCAAAGTAAGCGAGTCAAAGTCTTGCTATCCTCGCTTCTAAGGAGCATTCTGGTTGCATTTCTTCTAACTCTGATTTGTTCATTCTCTTGGCAGCCCATAGTATATTCAGTATTCTTTACCAGCACCACAGTTCAAATACATCAATTCTTTATCTGACTTCCTTTGTCACTGTCCAGCTTTCACATGCATATGAGGCAATTGAAAAGACAATGGCTTGGGTCAGGTTCACCTTAGACATAAAGGACATCTTTGCTTTTTAAAACTTCAAACAGGTCCTTTGCAGTAAATTTACCCAATGCCATATGTCATTTGATTTCTTGAGTGCTACTTCCATGAACATTGACTGTTGATTCGATTAGAGTGAGATGGCTTTAAACATGCGTGTTTATTTAAGCATACTAAATTTCCTTAAGCTAATCATAAAACGTTTTGAAGACTGCACTTATGCATTGACTAGTTATCTTAAGGTGGTTAAACGAATTAATATATAAATGCTGGTTATTCATATTAGGATAGTTAATACCATTCTTTTCATTATACATACATGAGATTATCCATGGATGGATGCATCAGTTGATCAATCCATCCAGTCGATCCATCGATCCATCCTTCAACCCATCCATCCATCTATCCATCTATCCATCCATCCATCCATCCATCCATCCATCTATCTATCTATCTATCTATCCAAGTTTGACACATTCAGGCATGACAGGTATAGTAGATAAGCTCTACTCTTAGTTTATATAATATCACCAAAAGTATACTTAATACATTTCACAGATAATCAATGGGGTATAAAAAATGTCCTACCTTCTGACAAATGTGAAGTGTACTGTACTTATATTTACTCATCATTTGATGATACTGTATTAGTCTTATTTAATTTTGTCTTATAATTTTTAAATTGATTTTCCAGTAATATCCCTTGTGTAGTGGAAGGTAAATATGTTTTGAGCACTTGCAAAATAAGATCATGTTGTTTATGATTTAAAAATAATGTAAGAATCATTTAAATTTTTATGGCTACATTCTGAACACTAATTAGAAAAGTTTACCTTCTAAATATTATCTTTAATATGCTGTACTGTCTCCCAGTTAACTTTTCTTTTAAACTTCAAGCATTTTCACAAATACTTTAAGTAAAAGAAGCCAGTCACTGCTAGACTGAAGACCTTATGCTATCCTTAGGTTATTTTACGAATTCTTGATCTACTTACTAATTTGAATTGCAGCTGTAGCGGTGTTTTGTTTTGATTTAAAAACATAGAAAACTGTTATAATATTACTTGAACAAGCCCAATTTTCTTTTATGAGTTTATTTTATATTCTGGTCTTTTTCTATTTTTCCTAAACTCTCTGATCAGTAATCTTTGAGTTTTGTTTATCAACAAAATGCAACAGAATGACTGAAGAGAAATGTTTCTTCCTGGAGGAATCAAGCATTTTCCTTACCCTTTAACATGAATATCTGAAATTTTTGTTTCTATTTATTTTTTATATTGCCTTTTTCATAACTTTTCTGTTATCAAAAAACTTTTAGGTTTCTCAGTTCTAAAACAAAAAAAATTACCGACATATCAAAGATCAGAGATAGCTCTACATTTTTTCCTATGTGGATGCCTATGAATTTTGAATATATTTAAATATTTATTGTACTAAAAGTGAAATCTGGCTACTAATCTCTTTGAAGCAGTTTAAGGACTACAATCAGATGCTATATTTTATTCACTATTATCTTAGTGATAATATAAGCCATAATGGATATTCAAAAGAAATACCACCAATGTATTATAAAATGATAGATGTTTAAAAAATAAAATCTATTTTAAGATAGGGTTTGTTTATATTTAAGACAGCATTAAAAATAATTTTGAAAGATTCACATTTATTGACTAAGCCAATTTCACCATTAACCTTTTGCTTTTTGGCATTTTTTTGTTTTTTTTTTTTTTTTTATAAAAGCAGGTAATAACTTTACATGGAAATGTATATTTTGTTGACAATCGCTTATATGGGAAAAGACAAATAATATGCCCATATATTAGAAAGTGTTTAATTAATGGGTTAAACATTTTTGTCTGTTTCCTAGCAATTTCTTAGAGCAGAAACTTTGTAAGATATAAGCTTATTATAAATAAAATTGGTAAATAAATCTGTTTAAATGGAGCCTATTTATAAATTTGATTAGTTATCTAGTCTTCTCAAGACAGAGATGAACACTTATTCCCAAATAATATTTAATAAATGTAAATGATTTCCATATCAGGTTATATTCACCTATCAAATTCTTAGGATAATCACATAGTGATACTCAATCATATGTAAGTCTGTCTGATTCTCTGAAGAGAAGGGGAAGAAACTTTGAAGTCCTTCAAAAATGTAGCTTTTGGAGACTTTTTTCCCCCCAGTACGTGGCTATTTTGTATCTTAACAATTGTTCCATGTGGATTATACAGTCAGCTCTGTAGCCCTTAATCAGAATATATTAGAAAATGAGTCATAAAAAGAAGCTTAGTAGTGCATACTTTGGATTATTATTTTGACCATAAGCTTCCGTAAGTTTTCACACACATTTTTTCTGACCTGCTTTATAGCCCTTGTGAAGGAAATATAAATTAATAGCATCCAGCCAGCCTGCTTGATATGTAATGTTGACTCCCCTCACTTTGGGACCATATGTGTCACCTGGAGAGGTCGTTAAGAATGCAGCTGCCTTGACCCCACTGCCAGACAGTCTGTTTCAGTAGGTCTGGAGTGGACGCTAATAATCCATATTTTCAGCCATCACTCCAGATGATCCTGATATAGAGGAGCCATGTATCACTTGGAGAAACATTAGGGTAGTTCAATGCAGGTGACTGGATGAAAAAGCAAAAAATGTATCCAAATCGAAGAAGACTTTGTTATATCTCCCTTAGTGAATGGGGAAGTGTGTAAAATTTGAATGCCTGTTACTCTTTGCTAGATATTTTGCACATTATTGTATTTAATCCATACAGTGATCTAAATTGGAAAAGTAAAAAAGAAGTTTGCTTACTTTTTTTTGCTAGGGTCTCATAATAAGTTGAGGAGCAATGATTTGAACCCTAATTTGCTCTAATTCGTAACACAATGATGAAGCAAACCAATCACAGTTATGATCAAAGGACTCTTTCAGCAGATGAATACCTGGATTTATGCACAAGGCAGAACAGGGGAATTTGGTTACTGGGGATTATATTATATTCCATGTGTAAAATGTGCCCATTTCTAGACTAAATGAAATAATGCTTGTGATGTGCTTATCACACTGCTAAATAATCATCATGTATTGTTATCTGTCATTATAATTGTTATATTCTGCTTTGCTTTATTCCAAACCCCACGAATTCCAAAGAACCTGTAAGATGTGTATTATTGTCCTCATTTTGTGGAAGAAAAAAAAACTACCCTCAACGAGGCTAAGTAGCGTACTCAACTTACATAGATGATGCACGATTATCATAAATCTTGAACTTACCTATTTAGAATTACAAAATTAAGAGTCTAATGCCGGACTCTCTGACTTAGACACTTAGCTAGATCTAACATATTCAAACACCAAACAAAGAAGATGAAGGAAGGTTTTTGTCTAAATGATTTGATCCCATTTTAAAGGTATAAAAATATTTAACTAAAAGCAGTTTTTCTAATGAAGTAAAATTCTGTTTACTTTTTATTATCAGTCAAATTGTGATATTTTGTGAATGATAAAAATTAAAATAATCATGCACATTGGGTTTTGGAAAAGACACAGGTAAAATATTTTAATAAATATATGAAATTTCATAATAACTAATCACATTTGAATATCCAAATGTCTTCTGAAAAAGAGATAAATATAAAAATACAATAATGTTAATTCTGTAAAAACATTTTATAAAATTTCTATTTTAATATTTGATTTTTCATACTTGCAAAAAATAGGATTTTCTTTAAAGTTGAAGCAAATGTATAGAATTGTAAGTAAAAAATATATTTTTACACAAAATACCCTTTAAATGCTAATTTCTAATAGGAGAATTATAATATTTGATTAATTATTTTATTTTTAAAGTTGAAAACTAAAATATGTTTTATCAATTCACACTTTCAATGCTTTCAGGATTTCAGATATCATGGTAAGTATGTTTTCAAATACATGAATCAAGGTTGCATGATAGCTTAAAATTATATTTTTGATTTAAATACTACCAATTCTGTCAGAATCACTGTGTTTCAAAAGAATTATAGCCTGCCACTGAAACTGTTAATCACCTCATATTTATTATCATTATTATTATTATTGTAGGGTTCCACGGGATTTCCTGGATTCCCGGGTGCTAATGGAGAGAAAGGTGCAAGGGTATGATATATAAGTATATTGTTCTGGACTAGCTAATATAAATGTTCTTGCATGAATGCCCATCTCTCAGCATCAGACCCATAATTTACCATAAAATGGTGCATACTGAAACTGTTTGAACTGTCTTTGGCAGGGTATAGCTGGCAAACCAGGCCCTCGGGGTCAGCGTGGTCCAACGGTGGGTGCTTTCATTTAAAATGATGATTAGCATTTTTTATTTTTGGATTTAGTAATTCAAGATATATATTTTTCAAATACAAAAATTGATTTCTATGCCTTGCATTTGCTTGGCACTAAATCACTTTCATCTTTTGTTCTCATATGCAGGGTCCTCGAGGTTCAAGGGGTGCAAGAGGCCCCACTGGTAAACCTGGTCCAAAGGTATCGTTGTCACTTATTCCATTCTGGGCTTTGCTGTAAGTACCTTCTTCCAGACAAAGGATTCTGTGAGAATCAATCAAATCTGATTTTTCTCTGTTTTTCTGTTGCTAGGGTACCTCAGGTGGTGATGGCCCCCCTGGCCCTCCAGGTGAAAGAGTACGTATAATACAGCCACATAATGTAAAGCAAAAATTTATATTTTGCAAGTGTTTATATTTATGAGAACAAGTACATCTGTCTGCAAATACATGTACACAGTCATCCACAAAGTCCTTATCAAAGTTAAGAAATTCCTTATTCTTTAATTTACTCCTCTGAAGAAAATACTTAATTGGTTCTGTATTATTAATTTTATTATAGAAATGAGAGAAATAGTGTGTATAATTGACCTAAATATAACTCTTAAACTCAAGCCAAAACGTTTGAAAACTATACATAAAATACCTTTGCTCTCTCCTCCATTCCTCTTGCTTTCCATATTGGTATTCATTTTGTCCAAGGAGCAGGCAGAAGCATTATGCTGGTGAAATGCAAGCTATCAGTAGCCATTAAACCACAATCGATATACATTCAAATCAAGATAAAACATCTATTCCAGTAAATAGAAAAGCTATTTAGTAAATTGATTTTCAATTGATATAAAATAAAGCTAAATACAGATGAGCAAGCATGTCCTTTTTTTGGCTTATTTGGCAAAATATAGCATTTTTGTTGCCAGATTTTTTTAAAGCTATCCTCTTGCCAGAATTTTAAATATTAAAATCTTTATTACTGTGAGACAAATCAGACTTATTTATAATATATTATAATAACTTTTCAGTAATATGCAACTTTATATTAAGATATATTTGTATATTATTTTTCAAAATTTATATTAGATATTTTAGAAAAAGAAAAAAAACACTGATGTATAACTTAAATCTGAGGATGAGTATATACATATATATATATTTTTTTGAGTAAGGAAGAATGAATCAAACTTAGTGTCTTTCTATCTGTGATACAAATGTTGGTAGGTAGGAAAATGGGACACAAGAATAAACTTTTAATTAGCGTTGTTTTAAGGCTTTGACTCATGTTTGATTAACATTACTGTAAAATAAATGGCGTGGTGGCATCTGACCTCCTCTAACTTCACAAGGCGGAGAAGAGAGAATCAAAATTGTCAGTGCAAGGCTGATGATTCCTATGAGGTAGAGGTCAAACATACCTCGACCCTCCAATACCTGCACCCTTTAACCTATTTACCAATTCTGACACCAGCTGTCCCTTCCATGGCAGTCTCTACTTCTCTGCTGTGTTCGATAATTCGTTGCAGTGGCCACACAGAACTCACAGACCATACTCACAGTTAGGGGATTTATTAGGGAAGTAACAGGTTACAACTCTGGATCAGGATCAGGAAGCATGTAGACTAAGTCTCCCTTCTTCAGTGCAGGACAGCTTTCTTTGCTCCTTTCAGACCTCTCATTTGTTAAAGTGAAACTAATTTACTTTGTAAACCTTCATCTAAAGCACAATTTAAAAAAAAAAGACAAATACTAACCAAACTGTATTACTTAATAGATTTTATTTATATTATCTCCTACTTTACATCTCTTCCTCTTAAAATATAATAACTATATTCCTAGTATATAAAGGACTATCTTTTACCAAACATTTGTTCTGTCAGCAACACAGACATTGTAATAAGGTATACTTTATGCATTTTAAAGATATGTAAATATGAGAGTTGAAAAATATAGTTAATGAAGCATCAAGCCAAGAATAGTATTATAAATATATATTTGAACTGTATGTTAATGAGGATAATTGTACAATAAGGCTCTTTTCATCTTGTCTACAAAAGAAATTTATACATGAGTAAAATTAGATATTGACATCCTCAAAAAATAATTTATTTTAAAATACAGCGATGAGTTAAAAATGATGGTCTTTTTGAGATAATCTCATATTTTTGTATCTTTCCCTTTATTTCTTTGTGACTAAAGCCAGAACATTTATAAAATTAATTTAAAAAATAATTTTTCTTTTTTGGGATTTTGGGGGTGAAATAGCCTCCTTGAAATGTTTCTAGTCAATGTTAGAAAAACTGCTGAACTTCTTGATAAATGCATGTTTTATTCATTTTAGCATTCTAAATATTTATAGTGTTCTTAAGTTAAGAATATTGGTGTTACTCAGTAAGAATATTGTGTGACAAGTACCCATTTTGCTTCGGATTAACACCAGTAATCTTGTCTCTTGCGATAGTTCTGTCATTATGGTGCAGAAGATGTATGCTATGTTGTATTTTATCAGTAGAAATAAACTGCAGTGTATGAAGATGTACCTGGTAAGGCATAGTCTTAAATTTTCCCCACGTTCTTTACTTTCAGGGCCCTCAAGGACCACAGGGCCCAGTTGGATTCCCTGGACCAAAAGGCCCTCCTGTAAGTGTCATAGTTTCTATTTTTCTTTCTTCACTTTTCAGTCTTTTCAAATTTTTGAGTCATACTTTTTATTTTAAATAATTTTTAGATATAAATATTGATAAAATCTAGACAGTAAATAGAAATTAATAATGTCAAATAGTATAGATATTTTATATTTATGAAGTTCATCAATTATTTCTGAATATAATTTAATCATGTCTTATTAAGTATTCTTTTAAAGCATATTAAACTAGAACAACATGAATATTATTCACTGTCACTGCTCTATTATAATGAATATTATTTATGGCATTAATACTTGTTACCAAACCTTAAAGACTTGGTGTCTCAGAATTTTCCCTTGATCTTCCATTCTCAAATGTATCCTTCTCCAAATATTACTTCCTAACTAAACCCCCTCTGGAGTCTCTGGGTAGTATAGTTAATGACAGTGGGTGCTAACCAGAATGTTGGAGTTTGAGTCCATCCAGAGACACCTTGGAAGAAAAGCCTGGGATGTACTTCTGAAAAATCAGCCATTGAAAACCCTATGGAGCACAGTTCTACTCTGACATACATAGGGTTGCTATGAGTCAGAATCGACTCAGCAGAAACTGATAAAAACAAAACTAAACTAAAAACCCACCAATGTTCTGATATCACATCAAAACTTTTTTCTTTTTTGCTTCTATATTGCATTCTTCTTTGAACATGAACTTATAAACCTTTTGGAATCATCTCCCTTTTATAAATTTTATTTAGAGTAATACTCTTTTGAATCTAGGCAGTCCCCAGGTTACAAACATCTGACTTATGGACAACTCCTACTTGCCCTTTATTGTTATGTAAATTTTTCCTCACTTTGAAACAACTGAACCAGCTTCTGCTTACAACAAATTCATCACAATCACCTTCACTTGCTGCATGTGCAGCTTTTAAATCATTACAAAGTCTTCACCCTTTTCTTGCAGTAAAGTAAGGCTAAATAGGAACCATATACACCTGTTTGGACTTACCTTCACATTCAACTTAAAGAGACTGTTAGGAATGGATCTTGATCGTAACCCAAGGACTGCCTGTATGGTCATCAAATATCTTCATAAAGTTAATCGAAAATCTTTATTTCATACTTAGGGGACATAGGGCATGCTCAGTTGTTTTCATTTGTTCGCAGCCCATTCCATTTCTAAGAGTTAGAATCATCCTCTCTAGGGCATTGGTTCTCAAAGTGTGGTCCCTGAACCAACAGCATCAACAGCACTTGGAACAATGTTAGAATTGTAGTCTTCGCTGCTCCCCTAACCTCCCTCCCCACCTAATCAGAACCTAATCAATGTTTTAACAAACCTTTCAGGTGGTTCTGATGCATGCTAAAGTTTTGAACCACTGACCTAGTCTAGACTAAACAATGCTACTCAAACTTAAAGTGCATATAAACCACCTTGGTATCTTGTTAAAAATGTAGATTTTTGATTCAGTAGGCCTGAGTAGTTCTTGAGACTCAACATTACTATCAAGTACCCAGGTGATGCCAGTGCTACTGGTCCATGGACCACACTTTGAGTAGCAAAGTTCTAGATTATTTTGGCAGAAAATAAAACCAACATAATTTGAGTATGTCGTATTCTTCAAGAATCTAAATGTACTTAAGATTTTCAGTTAATGATTATATGAATCTAATGTTTTTCCATCACAGAAATAAAAAGAACTAATTTCCAGTGAATCATTACTAGTATTTTTATTCACATCTTGTATATGTTTATTTAGAAGCACATTGACAATACATTTTTAAGCTGAATCTTTTGAACTGAATTTTTTGACAGAACCACAGTGTGTACCGTGAATGAGTATGTTATTTTAGTTTTTTAACATATGCCACTATTTCAAAAATTTTACAGCCTAGTTTTCTAATTTCAAGTAATTATAATCAAGTCTGATCCAATAAAGTATTTCATAAAGGAACAGTTCAGAAAAATTTCAGTATGTCAAAATATGTCAGTGTTATTTCTGGTTACATAATATTTTTAAAACTCTTGAAAATAATTTATAAGTAAATAAATATGTTCACTAATTTTAATTGATTTTGAATAGACCTCTGTTTCACTGATAAGTTTCAAATGTAGTTTTAGTTCACATCTTTAAAAACTGAATTATTTATTGTGAATAAATTGAGTTTCATTGTGTAGCTGAAATACTGACTTTATTAAATGTTAAGGCAATTTCCTTAAGACATGATGCTTACAGTATTATTTTAACACTAAACAATTTTGTATTATTACTGTAAAAATATCGAGAAAATATGTATATTATAGTGTTAAAAAGATCAATGCAAATAGCTAGTATGCAATATTGATAGAATATGTATATAATGTTGCTCACCATTACCTCAGTTGTACTCTAAATGTCACATTAAGTCTATCTGTGCAGTTTTGTAGAAGGAGAAGTGAAAACACACTTCCAATAATTATTTATGCCTAAGAATTTTTTCACAAGCCTTTTCATAAGTATTTTGAAACCATGTGCATATATCATTATGTAGCACCATAAAACCAAATGATATGTGCAACCTTAACATTATTATATCATTTATATTTGTAAATATTTTTAAGAATATCTTCGATCATGCAATATAATTTTATTGACAAAGAAAGCAGTTTGACCCATTTTTCCTCAGACTTTTTCAATCTATTCTTTCATGTAGTTTTCAACAAGTTTTGAAGCATTGATTATGCATGTATTATGTCTCTAAGAGCGATTAGAAGTATAATAAATACTTACACTTGAGAAGTATATAGTCTAGTTGGGGAGACATGACGCTGTTAAGGAGCATTGCTTTCACTGCTAAACAAAATGGTTTTTATACTCTACTTCTCTGACAAGTGAAACAGTACAGCAAAAACTAAAAGTACCTGTCATGGCTCTGGCATGCAGTTTTATGAAGTTTGTGAAAGAAATGCTTTCAACTATTTGATAAAGAAGAAATGGGGGTGGAGGGATAGAACCAAGCTCTTTCTTCAAACGAATTAGTTCATCTTCCTTGTTACCAGGAAAAAGAACAAAATTGTGTGTTTGTATATAATGGGGTTCCTAGATGGTCAAATGATTAACATGCTTGGCTGCCAATTGAGAGGTTATCAGTTCGAGTCCACTCAGAAGCACCTTGGAAGAAAGGCCTGGTGATCTACTTCCAAAAATCAGCCATTGAAACCCTATGGAGCACAGTTCTATTCTGACACATATGAGGTCACCATGAGTCAGAATCAACTCCAGTGTTACTGATTTTGTATATATAAAACAGATACACAGATATGGATCGAGTACTTGAAATGTTCACCTTTTAATTCTATTACTCTTATGTCAATGTTAACATACTTTTGAAGTACTATATTTTTATGCAAGTAACACACTACTTCTATGTTTATTTGCCAACCGCACCCTCCTCTGTGAGTTATTTTCTCAAGTGCCGCTATGCCAATTTTTTTTTACATGTTGCTGTTAAAAAAAAAAAAACAAAAAACTAGTATGGTGTGCTTATGAAAATACTTTGTGGAGGGAGGGTGCAGTTGGCAAATAAACATAGAAGACACACATTAGTTGCATTAAAATGTGATATATAGTCATTCCATTTAAGATAAAATTTTAACTTAAGGTGATTAAGATTTATAGTATTACTATTGTGGGATGCATTCTATTTATAGAAGAGGAAAAGTCAAAATTCGGTGCCAATGGGAAGTGAAAAAAGCATCCCTAACGTTTATTCATAAATATCTTTGCACAGATTGCCTTGCCATATATGTACACCCTCATTTAGATGATTTTATTTCTGCTGACCTTTACCAATTAGATCAAAGGTATAGTCTCTACTGATCAATAAAATTATTTTTAAATAAATGCCATAAAATTCTTTGGTAATTAGTCTGCTGTATTTTATTTGTTGGTAGTTTAGAGTCAACTGCTTAATTTTCAAAATACATCCTTAAGTCAAGAAAAATGATGATGACACCAATATTTATGAAGTCCCTTAACACTACTCTCTCAGACTGCCTAGGAAAGCCATTAAAGTCATGTTGTATTAATCCCAGGGTGACAACATTTAGGTCTAAGATCAGTGTTTTAAAGGATTATAACATTTTACAACAGAAATATAATCTATGCTTCTAACATTAGCAAATAGAATGTGCTGATGGTAAAACACACCATTTGAGAGGCATTTTAGTATGATGGAAAGAAAGCCAGATTCATTTTTATTATCCGTTAGCTGTCAGCCTGTCTATTTTTAGGTAAACCTGTTATTGCTGCCCCAGAATGTTAGCACATTTATTCCTGTCTGTGTCAAGATAGTGTTAAAGCCAAGAAATTGTTATTTACTCTTTTGAAATAATGAACCTAGATGAAGTCTAAACCTCCCCAAAAAAACCCAACCCACTGCCATCGAGTTGATTCTGATAGTGACTCTGTAGGACAGAGTAGGACAGAATAGAACTGTCCTATAGGTTTTGAAGGCTATAATCTTTACAGAAGCAGAGATTGCCACATCTTTCTCCCGGGAAGCGGCTGGTGGTTCAAACTGCCAACCGTTTGGTTAGCAGCCGAGCGCTTTAACTGTGGCACCACTAGTGCTCCTCTCAGATGAAATCAATTAACTGTGCACTTCTGTGTTTCACTACAAAAGTGAGCACAGAGCTACATCTTATGTTACTGTAACCTAATATCTAACCCATTGGTATGTATATGTGTTATTATTAAGTGATGTTCAAGAATGTTTTGTGCCCTTAGTTTAAAAAACCTAGTTTTGGTCTTTTGGGAAGATAGCATCAGATCCCTGAGGTGGTCCTAGAAAACATGACCAAATGTCTGAGCAAGCATTGATCCTGTGAAATATCACAGTAGTTTTAAATTAGAGTTGGTATTTCACATGGCAACTAGTGTATCTGTATGAATGAGATAGATCTACAGGTCAGAGATACTACTGGCCGTTTGAGGAAGGCTTTCTCTTGAAGTATGCCAGTCAACCTATAAAAGGCTTTCTTAGGTGGAAAAAAGCTATTTATGAACTCAGTTTTGTTTGAACTCAATTTACATTAATATATAAAAATAATTTGTATTTCAATATAGATTTATTAAATAATTAAATAGTGAGAGGTATATCTGTTGTACTAAAAGTGTTGTTATTAAAAATGATTAATTGTCCCTATGTGTCCAGTAAGCTGAGAATATTTCTGCCTATACCTATTAAACATGTTTTCATATTTGAACTTGATACTTGATAGTTTCTTAAAAAGGATGTATAATCCGTAAGGCAGTCTGAAAAAACAATCTATTTCTACTAAGTATTTAAAACATAGGAACCTCACAGAGTTATTTATTTAAAATACTTAATTGCTTCATTTATTACTTCAAATATGACAAATACAGCATGCTTTACAGAAAGCAATAGCATAGTAAATTTGCTTCCCAGTAATTAATAAGCATAGGCTTCCAAGAGGATATTTAAGAAAACCTACTGGAAAAAAATTGGTCCTGATTATTCCAGAATTGAGCATAGCATATTGTTTCCTTTATTTAAAGCTATTGAAAGGAAAAGTGCCACTGTTTTTATAAAAGTCTGTATTTTTTTCACATTCTTTTCAATTAGACGCTCAGCTTACCACTAGAGGACACTGTCTTTCTCTGTTACCCAAGTCAGAGTGCTTAGGGAATTTAATTAAGAACAGATCACCAAAAACAGGGGAGAATATTCATTTGTCAAACACCAGAGTACCAATATTTTTTGCAAAAATGAAAATACAAAGCTTTACAGATGCACTTTTATAAGACATAGATGCA
Source organism: Trichechus manatus latirostris (assembly GCF_000243295.1). Classification (NCBI taxonomy): domain Eukaryota; kingdom Metazoa; phylum Chordata; class Mammalia; order Sirenia; family Trichechidae; genus Trichechus; species Trichechus manatus. Next base: position 4,594,560 of record NW_004444080.1, on the reverse strand, counting down.
AATGAAATACATCAATTTAAATATCAAATGTTTACATAGAGTTCTACAATTTTCTCTTGGTCTCAGTAATAGGTGTACAGTGAGACTAAGGAGATACATGTGTGTATTACCATATAGAAGAGCAATGAAATATCAAAATACTGTATTTAATAGGAATATCGTTCATCATACCCTGGTGGCATAGTGGTTAAGAGCTATGGCTGCTAACCAAAAGATCGGCAGTTCAAATCCACCAGGTGCTCTTTGGAAACCCTATGGGGCAGTTACACTCTATCCTATAGGGTCGCTCTGAGTTGGAATCGACTCAACGGCAACGGGTTGGTTTTTTTTGTTTTATATTACATTTATGCTATAAAATAATTCAGGAAATATTTATGAAATGTGATGTTTAATATTTGTGATTTCAGGGACCACCTGGAAAGGATGGACTGCCCGGACACCCTGGACAACGTGGGGAGACTGTAAGTGACCTGATTCTTCCTGATAGAAATTTTCCATCTTTAATACCTCAACAGTTCACAGAAACTGCTTGATTTTTAACAGTTCAATTACATGGTTAGGGACAATGGCAGAGTTTATTCCATTAAACACCTTATTAAAATATATAAATAAATAAAGACATAAATGGACCCATGTTTGTTCCTAAATTAATATACTTGAGGAATTAGGATGTCAGATGATATAAATGCTCTTTTAATCATTGGCAGTACTTCAGGGAACGAGCTGAAGGAGATGACCCCATTATTTTCTGGGAACCTCCCCAAAGTTGTCACCTTGACCCCTTTGAAACTGCTTCACTGAAGTCTTTGTTTACAGATACATTCCACCCACTTCATAGTCTCCAAAGAAACACTATAATAAGCCATGGAGATAATATAAAATACTTATGTCCGATACTAAGGGATGAAATGGTTACCCAGATTGGAACCATAAGGCTATAATTGGTCTGGAGCAATATAAATGGATCTTCTCACCTCAAATAGGAAAATGTAAATGGGAAAATATAATTGAATTTTATTTTAAAACTTCAAGAAATATTCTTTGAAATTTTAAAATATTAAACAAACTTCAAGGCATTAAATAAATAGGTTGAACAATTTATCATGCGTAAACAATGATTTGGGCAGAGTGAGAAACTCTTCCTCCTGGCAGCTCAGTTGTTTAAGGATTGTGGTGGGTTTGTTTGTTGATTTATTTATTCTGCCACTGTGACAAAACCATGCGTCTGGCTCTCCCAGTGGGTTGTTAGTCTAATCAGAAATCATCATGAGTTGGCACGTTTCCTTGGAATCAATTCCCTGTTTTCACCATTGATTAATTTTATCCAGATTTCTTAAGGAGATCACCACACAGACAACCATTGACTATGTAGTTTAAAATCATTTTAGGGCATTCTTCCAGTGTGAGAACATATTTGAGGTTCCATTGCAGTACCTGGTGACAACTAAAAACATGATGAATTTTCTGCTGTGGGGAAAAAATCTGTCAGCACCAACCCATTTCCTGTTTCAGTCACCAAGTAATGATTTTTAGTTTAACAATTTCTTCATTTTAGTCAGATTAGAAACCTCAAAAGCAGAATCAAAAATGACTTAGTGAGACCTAAGAATGACAGGGTTTGGCTTTCCTCCTGGGCATGGAATCTTCATGAGGGGCATAAAGTAAACTCTCTAAAGAAGAATTCAGAAGGTGGGCAAGATGGCAAAGTGAATGGTTGCTCCCGTTTATTCCTCCAGCAACTAACCCACTGAACAACTAATACAAACAAGCACAGACTGAGATCTCAGAACTCTGGATAGCAGCGGAGATGCTGGAGAGGTGAGGTGAGTCCAGAAGCATGGGAAAGGAGGAGGGAAGACGGCACAGAAGCTGGGAGAAACTACCCGCTAACATCTGGAGCACTCACTCATCATAGCCATTTTGGGGCAAGGCTGGGCAACACCCCAAACAGGGAACACAGAAAGGGAGCTAATCTGAGGAAGCTGTAGCCAGTTTTTTTAAGGTGGTGCAGACTGGCTGTGGGAGTTCACAGCCATACAATTGAAAACGGCGAAGGGAGACTGGCGCTGTGAGAGAGTGCTGTTGAATCTCCCTGAGGCATGAGATGGACAAGCACTAGGACCAGGAGGAACTGTAAGGGCATCAGGGTGAATGGAATACTTTGGATGAACGAGCAACACAGAGGGAAATTGCTGGCTCCCTGCCATAGGAGAGCCTGCGCAGGGGCACCAGTGAGGGAAAGACACAGACAGCCCCTGACCTTTGCCACAGGAAAGTCAAGCTCCATCACGTATGTCAGCGCTGGGACCAGCTAAAACTCCCACATTCACAAATGTGTATTGTATTCTAGAGATCAAGCCTTCAGAATTCTTGAATCAGCACTGAAAAAAACCTAAGGATAAGAGTGACCTCTACTGGTTCTCAGGAGAAGATACCAGGCCCACTGCCACTGAGTTGATCCTGACCCATAAGACCCTGTAGGGTGGAGTGGAGCTTCCCCATGGGGTTTCCAGGGCTGTGAGTCATTGTGGAGGTGGTCTGCTGTTATTTTCTCACACGGAGCGGCTGGTTGGTGTGGACCCCAGCCTTTTCATTTGCAGCCAGGTACTTGACCGCTGCGCCACCAGGAAGCCCAATCAGAGAATTTTCCCACAAAACTCAGAATACAAAATTTAAAGAAAGAAAAAAAAAATTAATAAAATAGCCCAAGTTCAACAAAAAATAATAAAACACACAAAATCATAAGAGAAGAAGGACCAACCAAAAGCAAAATATGAAGAAGAGGAAATTTCTCCTACAGAGGCGAGACTAATGGAACAAATAGAAAATTTTCAAAGTATGGTGCTAAATATGTTTAAAGAAAGCTAAAATCACTCAAAAAGAAACGAGCAGAGATCAGGAAACAAATGGAGGGATAAGATGACAGACTTAATGAGGAAATTGAAAACATCAAACAAAGAGAACTATTGGAACTGAAGAACAAAACAAATGAATTAGAAAAAGCAAGAGAAACAGTTAATAGTAGAGTCAAAAAGACAGAAGACAGAATAAATGAAGACAAAATAAGTGAGCTTATCGAGTCTCTAGAGAAATAAGAAAGAAGAATGAAAAAAGGTGAACTAAACCAAATGGAAATACGGAATTCAATTTACAAATCTAACATTAGAATTATTGGACTCCCAGAGCACCATGACAACAATGAAAACAAAACTGTACTACAAGAGACTGAAAGAGAACTACAAAAATGGAAACACATCCTGTGCTCATGGATTGGAAGACTCAATATAGTGAAAATGTCAGTTCTCCCTAAAGTGATCTGTAGATGCAATGCAATCTCAATACAAATCTCAACATTTTTTACTGAAATGGAAAAACTAATAACCAACTTTATGTGGAAAGAAAAGAAACTCTGAATAGTCAAAGCAATATTGAAGGAGAAAAACAAGGCAGGAGGCCTCACACTCCCCAATATCAAAACATACTATACAGCTACTGTGATCAAAACAGCCTGATATTGGTTCAATGATAGACGCATAGACCAGTGGAATGGAAATGAGAACTCAGAATTTAAACCCAGCCATCTGTGGACAACTGATTTTCAACAAGGGGTTGAAGTCCATTTATTGGGAGCAGAAACAATCTCTAATAAATGATGCTGGCCAAACTGGGTATCCACCAGCAGAAAAATGAAACAGAACCCATACCACACAACATACACAAAAACTAACTCAAAGTGGATCAAAGACCTAAATGTTAAGCCTAAAACTATAAAATTCCTGGAAGACAACCTAGGGAGAAAACTGTGGGAACAAATCTTTTTTAAAAGTATGATAACAAACATTACAATGAATGCCATGAATAGAAAAAGGCAAAGTACATAAATGTGCCCTCATAAAAATTAAAAACTTATGCTTATCGAAAGACTTTATTGAAAAAGTAAATAGACACCTACAGACTGGGAAAAAAATCTATGGAAATGACTTATCCAATAAGTGTCTAATCCCTAAAATCTATAGAAAACTGCAACAACTCAACAACAAAACGACAAATAACCCAGTCACAAAATGGACAAAGGACATGACAGAACCTTCACCAAAGAGGACATCCAAGCAGCCAACAAACACGTGAAAAGATGTTCATGATCACTAGCCATTATTCTTGTTAGGTGCTGTCCAGTTACTTCCAACTCATAGCAACCCTATGTATCACAGAAGGAAACACTGCCTGGTCCTGCACCATGCTCACAATTGTTATGCTTGAGCCCATTGTTGCAGCCACTGTGTCAGTCCATCTCATTGAGGGTCTTCGTCTTTTTTGCTGACCTTCTACTTAACCAAGCGTGATGTCCTTCTCCAGGGATTGGTCCCTCGTGATGACAGGTCCAAAGTATATGAGACAAAGTCTCGCCATCCTCACTTCTAATGAGCATTCTAGCTGTACTTTTCCCAAGACAGATTTGTTCGTTCTTCTGACAGTCCAGCCATTAGAGAGATGCAAATCAAAACTACAATGAGATACTATCTTACCCCAGCTAAAATGGCACTGATAAAAAAAGCAGATAACAAGTGTTGGCAAAGATGTGGGGAGATTGGAACCTTTATCCATTTCTGGTGGAACTGTAAAATGGTACAACTATGGAAAATGGTATGGCACTTTCTCAAAAAACTAGAAATAGGACTACCCTATGATCCAGCGATCCAACTCCTAGTTATATTCCCAAGATACCTAAAAATAATGACATGAACAGACATATGCACACCTATGTTCCTTGCTGGTTTATTCAAAACAGCAAATAAGTAGAAACAACTGAAGTGCCCATCAGCAGATGACTGGATAAGCAAGTTGTGGTACATACATACAATGGAATACTATGCTACCATAAAGAACAATTATATGTCCACAAAACATATTATAACATGAATGGACATGGAGGGCATAATGCTAAGTGAAGTAAGTCAAGCATATAAGGACAAATACTGTATGAACCCTCTTTTATAAGAAGATAAGAATAAATATATAGAGAGACACCAATGTTCATGGGTGGTTACCAGGGAGAGGAAGGAGAAGGGGAAATTATGCTTTAGATCATACAGACTTGTTATTTTTGGTGATGGGAAAAGTAACACCAAATGTGGATGTAGTGAGCACAGCATAACCAAAGTAAAAATGAGTGTTAGAGCACATATGGATGGGTATCGGCATATTGGTATATGAGTATAGGTACAGGTGTATACATAGATGAGAACAGATAGAAATCTTTATAGGTACGTGTAAATACAAATATATTGGTGAACGCACATATATTCCTTGAAGACATAAATACAAATACTGCTCGACATAACCAAACACCTTCCAAGGTTGATTTTTCTGGGTTTGAAAGCTTAGGACCACAGTATCATGAGACACTTCAGTCAATTGGCATGGCATACTTCACAAAAATCATCATCTGCATCCTATTGAAGTGAGTAGCATCTTGGGTCTTAAAAGCTTACAAGTGGCCATGTAAGATACAAATACTAGCCTTTACTCACCAGTAGCAAAACAGTAAGAAGGTAACCAAAAGCTCAGAGAAGAAAAAAGTCTATCTGAGCCACGACCTAATCTACCATGAGACCAGAAGAACTAGATGGTGTCTGGCTACCACCACTGACCATTCTGACTGGGGTCACAATAGATGGTTCCAGTTAGAAAAGGAGAAAAATGTGCAGCAGAACTCAAATTCTTAAAAAAAAAAAAAAAAAAAGCCAGACAAACTGGAACAGTAGAGAACAGAGTACTCCCTGAAACTATCACCCTGAGACAGTGTTTAAACATAGAACCAAGCCTATCCCCTGAGATCACCTGTTAGTGAAATAGCAGAGTGGCACACAAAATAAGGTATATTACTCATTAGATGGGTACTCTACTTAAAAACCGTCTGTATGAGACCAAATGGTCAACAGTTACTCAGAAGTAAAGATGAGAAGATAAAGGGGCAGGGACACTAGAGTACTAGAAATGGAACAAACAAGACACGTAGAGAATTTTGACATGTTGTGATAAATGTAAACTAATGTCATTGAATAATTTGTTTGGAAATTGTCAGAATGGGAACCTTATTGCTTTTTAAACTTTCACCAAAAGCTCAATAAAATATTATTTAAAAAAAAGAATTCACACTCAAATTTGCAAATGCATCCTTATTCAAATCTTGTAGTCAATCATTTTAGTTAAGTCCTTGTGTTACTTCTTAGGGATAAATCTACAATATTTCCAAAAATGTTTTTTGAGGAAGGGATACCTGGATATTTGCCATTAGAAAATCCCTTGAGTTTTCAATTTAATAAAAAAAAAAAAGCTTTTGCTTTTATATATATATAAACATTATATGTAATTTAAATGTAAACAAAAAATAGCATATTCGTTAACAGCATATTACCTAATGATTCTAGGATGGATGTTTCTATCTAGTATTTTTTCAGACAGAAAGATATAAATTATTTCTGGAAAGTTGTATTTCTGATTTCTCATTAACTTTTAAGAGAAAAAGTGACTAACCCTACAGCAAGGAGCCTTTCTTTTGCGACTTGGTTCTGTGCTGACTGACATTCAAAAGATTACCTTGTTCAAGTCAGAATCTAGAGCGACTGTGCTTTACCATGTATGTGTTCCTTATTTCAAAGAAGAAATTCTTTTGTTGTATTTGAGATTTGTGCCAATCCAGAAATCCTTGAAGATTCATTCTGACAACTTACATTTTGAGACTTTTTAATGCCACAAGGAATGATTAGAAATATTTTCTATTCTATTGAAACAAAACCCATATCTATCTCAGAAACCCAGGGTCAAATCATGCATTGATGCTGAAAGTAATTTAGTCCCTTAGAGAATATCAGAATAGGAATTACACTTTTGTTGAGTCCTTGCACTTTTGTTGGGTCATACCAAAAACCCATTGCCGTTGAGTCTATTCCGACTCAATAGTGACCCAATAGGACAGAGTAGAACTGCCCCATAGGGTTTCCAAGGAGCGGCTGGTGAATTCAAACTGCCAACCTTTTGGTTAGCAGCCTCGCTGTTTAACCACTGTACCACCTGGGCTCCTTTCAACACACAGTGACCCTGTCTATAACAGAATGAAACGTTGCTTGGTGTTATGCCATCCTCACAATAGTAGGTATGTTTGAGCCAATTGTTACAGCCACTGTGTCAATCCATCTTGTTGAGAGTCTTCCTCTTTTTTACTGACTTTTAACTTGTACCAAACCTTATGTCCTTCTCAAAGGATTGGCCCATCCTGATAGCATGTCAAAAGTAAGCAAGGTGAAATGTCACCATCCTCGCTTCTAAGTCGGATTCTGGCTATACTTCTTCCAAGACAGATTTGTTTTTTTCTTCTGGCAGTCCATGGTATATTCAGTATTCTTCGCCAACACCATAATTCAGATGCATCCATGTTTTGGTCTGTCTTTATCATTGTTCTGCTTTCTCATGAGGCGATTGAAAGTACCGTGGCTTAAGTCAGGTGCACCTTAGTTATCAAACTGACATCTTTGCTTTTTTAGCACTTTATTTTTTTCTTTTAATTTTGCACTTTATTCACTTCCATTATGGCAAGAGAAAAATAATTATTTTTTATTTATTTTTTCAGAAATACAATTGAAAGCAACAATATTACAAGTGACCAAATATTAAATATATCTTGTCAAAGAGGACAAGAGCTTTTTAGCACTTTAAAAGAGGTATTTTGCAGCAGATTTGCCCAATGTAATACATCATTTGATTTCTTGACTGCTGCTTCCATGAGTGTTGATTGTGGATCCAAGTAAAATGAAATTCTTGACATCTTCAATATTTTCTTTGTTTATCATGATGTTGCTTATTTGTCCAGTCTTGAGAATTTTTGTTTTCTTTATGTTGAGGTGTAATCCCTACTAAAGGCTGTAGTCTTTGAACTTTATCAGTTAGTGGGTCAAGTCTTCTTCGTTTTCATTTTCGGCAAGCAAGGCTGTGTCATCTGCTGTTTCAGGTTGCTAATGAGTCTTCCTCCAATTCTGATGGCACATTTTTCTTCATATATCCCTGCTTCTCAGATTATTTGCTCAGCATACAGATTGAATAAATATGGTGAAAAGATACAACCCTGGAACATACCTTTTTTATTTTAAACTACATAGTATCCTCTTGTTCTGTTCAAACAACTGCGTCTTAGTCTGTGTACTGGTTCCACATAAGCACAATTAAGTTTTCTGGGATTTTCATTCTTTGCAATTTTTATTACCTATGAATATATAAAAAGGAGCCCTAGTGGCACAATGGTTAAGAGCTCAGCTGCTAACCAAAAGGTTGGTAGTTCGAATCCACCAGCTGCTCCTTGGAAACTCTATGGGGCAGCTCTATTAATTTCTGTTTTCAGAGACCTAAACAAAATGATTTAATTTAATTTATTCTACAATTAAACGGCAAGTGTAATTTTATTATATGGCAATATTGAACAAGCACACTCTATTCTGAAGTTTAAACTTTTTTTGTACGTAGTTTATTTGCAAGATCTCTTGAGTCAAATTTATTAGATACTTGCAAAGATTCTGAATGTCTTGCATGAGCAGACATATAGGAAATGCTGACTTCTAGCTCCCCGTAAATCCATCACTGACAGAGATGTACTAGCAGCCAGGTTTATTTCTTATCCCCTAGGATGCATGAATGCAACTCTGGGTTGCAAATTTTCCACAGACTTCCCTCAACAAGGCACTGATTTTTAAATCATCAATTATTATTACAGTAATTTTTGTGTATGGTATTCTTGTTCTTGCTGTTACTAAGAAAGAAAAAAAACCTTTATACAACTTAAAAAAAATTGGAGTTCTGAATTGTATTTACATCTTCACATCAAATTTAAAAACTTAAAAGTTATCAAAACCTGAGGGAAGGACAGAGGGAACAGGAACAGCCTGTGCAAATATGTGGTGTGAGTAACAGCAATGGCTGTTTGAACAATGGTAAGATCAGCATGGCTAAAATTTAGGACACATTTTTTGAGTCAAAACATAAGATTGAAGCAAACTGGAAAAGATTATGTAGAATTTTGTTACAGATATATGAATCAGTTGATTGGATTTGCTTTTGTGAGATGGTGATTTTGGCTAATGCAGATGAGTGAGTGAACCTGATTTAGAAAAACATTGCAGTGGTCTTGAAATAGATGGTTACAGTTTGAATTAAGAGAGGTCCAGTGGGACAAGAGAGAAGCAGCTGTATTTGTGAGAGTTTCTAAGGTGCCATTTTATGAGTAAATGACTGACTGAGTCTGAGGACTAAGGGAAAGCGTGGGATCGGAAGGGATTCCACTAAGGAAGTGAACAAGGGGGGAAAATCAAGGAACATCTTCATTCAGTGAGCTCAATTTTTAGAATGTTAAGTTTGAGAAGAGAGCATGATATGCAATTGAAAATGTCTAGTAGGCACTTACTGAGAGTTTTTTTTTTTCCCCTTTTTTTTTTTTTTTTATTGTACTTCAGGTGAAGGCTTACAGAATAAATAGTTTTTCATTAAACAGTAGTACACGTATTGTTTTATGACACTGGTTAACAACCCCACAACATGTCAACCCTCTCCCTTCTCAACTTTTTTTCTTGGTGAAAATATACATAGCCAAAGATTCACCGTTTCAAAAATTTCTACATGCACAGTTTAGTGACATTGACGACGCTCTTCCAATTGTGCTGCTATTCTCACTTTAGATGAAGTTTTACGGAACAAAATAGTTTCTCATTTAACAGTTAGTACACGTTGCCCTCTGACAATGGTTAACAACCTCACAACGCATCAACACTATCCTTACTCAACCTTGGGTTCCCTATCACCAGCTTTCCTGTCCCCTTCTGCCTTCTGGCCCTTGTCCCTGGACTGTTGCGCCTCATT